>NW_026061786.1:7182930-7502046 GCF_023897955.1 Schistocerca gregaria
ATTCAATACCACTCGTGACGAAACATTGGCTTTCTTAATAGTGCCATACTTCTTCCTCCCAGTTGCTCACACAGTTTACTACTTTTTGTGTACTTGCCAGTCTGCCAGAAGCGATATGTCACTAGTTGTGTATAAAAAAAGAGTCATTGTTTCACCTCCTAGGGATTATTCGAGATTTCTTAATCCAAACCCCTAGTAACGAGGCATTGGCTACCTTAAGAGAGTCATAGTTACTCGTCCCAATTGCTCACCCAGTCTGCCACTTTTTCTTACTGTGGCCAGTCTGCCAGAAGCGATATGTCACTCGTTGTGTATCTTAAGAGATTCATCGTTACTCCCTCCATAGGTTACTCATATTCTCTGATTCAATACCTCTCGTGACGAAACATTGGCTTTCTTAATAGTGCCATACTTCTTTCTCCCAGTTGCTCACACAGTTTACTACTTTTTGTGTACTTGCCAGTCTGCCAGAATCGATATGTCACTAGTTGTGTATCAAAAAAGAGTCATCGTTTCACCTCCTAGGGATTATTCGAGATTTCTTAATCCAAACCCCTAGTAACGAGGCATTGGCTACCTTAAGAGAGTCATAGTTACTCGTCCCAATTGCTCACCCAGTCTGCCACTTTTTCTTACTGTGGCCAGTCTGCCAAAAGCGATATGTCACTCGTTGTGAATCTTAAGAGATTCATCGTTACTCCTCCCATAGGTTACTCGTATTCTCTGATTCAATACCTCTCGTGACGAAAAAGTCGCTATCTTAATAGTGCAATACTTCTTACTCCCAGTTGCTCACACAGTCTACTACTTTTTGTGTAGTTTTTGTCTGCCAGAAACTATAGTTCACTAGTTGTGTATCATAAAAGAGTCATCGTTTCTCCTCCTAGGGGTTATTCGAGATTTCTTAATCCAAACCCCTAGTAATGAGGCATTGGCTACCTTAAGAGAGTCATAGTTACTCGTCCCAATTGTTCACCCAGTCTGCCACTTTTTCTTACTGTGGACAGTCTGCCAGAAGCGATAGGTCACTCGTTGTGTATCTTAAGAGATTCATCGTTACTCCTTCCATAGGTTACTGGTATTCTCTGATTCAATACCTCTCGTGACGAAAAAGTCGCTATCTTAATAGTGCAATACTTCTTCCTCCCAGTTGCTCACACAGTCTACTACTTTTTGTGTAGTTTTTGTCTGCCAGAAACTATAATTCACGAGTTGTGTATCATAAAAGAGTCATCGTTTCTCCTCCTAGGGGTTATTCGAGATTTCTTAATCCAAACCCCTAGTAACGAGGCATTGGCTACCTTAAGAGAGTCATAGTTACTCGTCCCAATTGCTCACCCAGTCTGCCACTTTTTCTTACTGTGGCCACTCTGCCAGAAGCGATATGTCACTCGTTGTGTATCTTAAGAGATTCATCGTTACTCCCTCCATAGGTTACTGGTATTCTCTGATTCAATACCACTCGTGACGAAACATTGGCTTTCTTAATAGTGCCATACTTCTTCCTCCCAGTTGCTCACACAGTTTACTACTTTTTGTGTACTTGCCAGTCTGCCAGAAGCGATATGTCACTAGTTGTGTATAAAAAAAGAGTCATTGTTTCACCTCCTAGGGATTATTCGAGATTTCTTAATCCAAACCCCTAGTAACGAGGCATTGGCTACCTTAAGAGAGTCATAGTTACTCGTCCCAATTGCTCACCCAGTCTGCCACTTTTTCTTACTGTGGCCAGTCTGCCAGAAGCGATATGTCACTCGTTGTGTATCTTAAGAGATTCATCGTTACTCCCTCCATAGGTTACTCATATTCTCTGATTCAATACCTCTCGTGACGAAACATTGGCTTTCTTAATAGTGCCATACTTCTTTCTCCCAGTTGCTCACACAGTTTACTACTTTTTGTGTACTTGCCAGTCTGCCAGAATCGATATGTCACTAGTTGTGTATCAAAAAAGAGTCATCGTTTCACCTCCTAGGGATTATTCGAGATTTCTTAATCCAAACCCCTAGTAACGAGGCATTGGCTACCTTAAGAGAGTCATAGTTACTCGTCCCAATTGCTCACCCAGTCTGCCACTTTTTCTTACTGTGGCCAGTCTGCCAGAAGCGATATGTCACTCGTTGTGAATCTTAAGAGATTCATCGTTACTCCTCCCATAGGTTACTCGTATTCTCTGATTCAATACCTCTCGTGACGAAAAAGTCGCTATCTTAATAGTGCAATACTTCTTACTCCCAGTTGCTCACACAGTCTACTACTTTTTGTGTAGTTTTTGTCTGCCAGAAACTATAGTTCACTAGTTGTGTATCATAAAAGAGTCATCGTTTCTCCTCCTAGGGGTTATTCGAGATTTCTTAATCCAAACCCCTAGTAATGAGGCATTGGCTACCTTAAGAGAGTCATAGTTACTCGTCCCAATTGCTCACCCAGTCTGCCACTTTTTCTTACTGTGGACAGTCTGCCAGAAGCGATAGGTCACTCGTTGTGTATCTTAAGAGATTCATCGTTACTCCTTCCATAGGTTACTGGTATTCTCTGATTCAATACCTCTCGTGACGAAAAAGTCGCTATCTTAATAGTGCAATACTTCTTCCTCCCAGTTGCTCACACAGTCTACTACTTTTTGTGTAGTTTTTGTCTGCCAGAAACTATAATTCACGAGTTGTGTATCATAAAAGAATCAACGTTTCTCCTCCTAGGGGTTATTCGAGATTTCTTAATCCAAACCCCTAGTAACGAGGCATTGGCTACCTTAAGAGAGTCATAGTTACTCGTCCCAACTGCTCACCCAGTCTGCCACTTTTTCTTACTGTGGCCAGTCTGATAGAAGCGATATGTCACTCGTTGTGTATCTTAAGAGATTCATCGTTACTCCCTCCATAGGTTACTGGTATTCTCTGATTCAATACCACTCATGACGAAACATTGGCTTTCTTAATAGTGCCATACTTCTTCCTCCCAGTTGCTCACACAGTTTACTACTTTTTGTGTACTTGCCAGTCTGCCAGAAGCGATATGTCACTAGTTGTGTATAAAAAAAGAGTCATTGTTTCACCTCCTAGGGATTATTCGAGATTTCTTAATCCAAACCCCTAGTAACGAGGCATTGGCTACCTTAAGAGAGTCATAGTTACTCGTCCCAATTGCTCACCCAGTCTGCCACTTTTTCTTACTGTGGCCAGTCTGCCAGAAGCGATATGTCACTCGTTGTGTATCTTAAGAGATTCATCGTTACTCCCTCCATAGGTTACTCATATTCTCTGATTCAATACCTCTCGTGACGAAACATTGGCTTTCTTAATAGTGCCATACTTCTTTCTCCCAGTTGCTCACACAGTTTACTACTTTTTGTGTACTTGCCAGTCTGCCAGAATCGATATGTCACTAGTTGTGTATCAAAAAAGAGTCATCGTTTCACCTCCTAGGGATTATTCGAGATTTCTTAATCCAAACCCCAAGTAACGAGGCATTGGCTACCTTAAGAGAGTCATAGTTACTCGTCCCAATTGCTCACCCAGTCTGCCACTTTTCCTTACTGTGGCCAGTCTGCCAGAAGCGATATGTCACTCGTTGTGAATCTTAAGAGATTCATCGTTACTCCTCCCATAGGTTACTCGTATTCTCTGATTCAATACCTCTCGTGACGAAAAAGTCGCTATCTTAATAGTGCAATACTTCTTACTCCCAGTTGCTCACACAGTCTACTACTTTTTGTGTAGTTTTTGTCTGCCAGAAACTATAGTTCACTAGTTGTGTATCATAAAAGAGTCATCGTTTCTCCTCCTAGGGGTTATTCGAGATTTCTTAATCCAAACCCCTAGTAATGAGGCATTGGCTACCTTAAGAGAGTCATAGTTACTCGTCCCAATTGCTCACCCAGTCTGCCACTTTTTCTTACTGTGGACAGTCTGCCAGAAGCGATAGGTCACTCGTTGTGTATCTTAAGAGATTCATCGTTACTCCTTCCATAGGTTACTGGTATTCTCTGATTCAATACCTCTCGTGACGAAAAAGTCGCTATCTTAATAGTGCAATACTTCTTCCTCCCAGTTGCTCACACAGTCTACTACTTTTTGTGTAGTTTTTGTCTGCCAGAAACTATAATTCACGAGTTGTGTATCATAAAAGAGTCATCGTTTCTCCTCCTAGGGGTTATTCGAGATTTCTTAATCCAAACCCCTAGTAACGAGGCATTGGCTACCTTAAGAGAGTCATAGTTACTCGTCCCAATTGCTCACCCAGTCTGCCACTTTTTCTTACTGTGGCCACTCTGCCAGAAGCGATATGTCACTCGTTGTGTATCTTAAGAGATTCATCGTTACTCCCTCCATAGGTTACTGGTATTCTCTGATTCAATACCACTCGTGACGAAACATTGGCTTTCTTAATAGTGCCATACTTCTTCCTCCCAGTTGCTCACACAGTTTACTACTTTTTGTGTACTTGCCAGTCTGCCAGAAGCGATATGTCACTAGTTGTGTATAAAAAAAGAGTCATTGTTTCACCTCCTAGGGATTATTCGAGATTTCTTAATCCAAACCCCTAGTAACGAGGCATTGGCTACCTTAAGAGAGTCATAGTTACTCGTCCCAATTGCTCACCCAGTCTGCCACTTTTTCTTACTGTGGCCAGTCTGCCAGAAGCGATATGTCACTCGTTGTGTATCTTAAGAGATTCATCGTTACTCCCTCCATAGGTTACTCATATTCTCTGATTCAATACCTCTCGTGACGAAACATTGGCTTTCTTAATAGTGCCATACTTCTTTCTCCCAGTTGCTCACACAGTTTACTACTTTTTGTGTACTTGCCAGTCTGCCAGAATCGATATGTCACTAGTTGTGTATCAAAAAAGAGTCATCGTTTCACCTCCTAGGGATTATTCGAGATTTCTTAATCCAAACCCCTAGTAACGAGGCATTGGCTACCTTAAGAGAGTCATAGTTACTCGTCCCAATTGCTCACCCAGTCTGCCACTTTTTCTTACTGTGGCCAGTCTGCCAGAAGCGATATGTCACTCGTTGTGAATCTTAAGAGATTCATCGTTACTCCTCCCATAGGTTACTCGTATTCTCTGATTCAATACCTCTCGTGACGAAAAAGTCGCTATCTTAATAGTGCAATACTTCTTACTCCCAGTTGCTCACACAGTCTACTACTTTTTGTGTAGTTTTTGTCTGCCAGAAACTATAGTTCACTAGTTGTGTATCATAAAAGAGTCATCGTTTCTCCTCCTAGGGGTTATTCGAGATTTCTTAATCCAAACCCCTAGTAATGAGGCATTGGCTACCTTAAGAGAGTCATAGTTACTCGTCCCAATTGCTCACCCAGTCTGCCACTTTTTCTTACTGTGGACAGTCTGCCAGAAGCGATAGGTCACTCGTTGTGTATCTTAAGAGATTCATCGTTACTCCTTCCATAGGTTACTGGTATTCTCTGATTCAATACCTCTCGTGACGAAAAAGTCGCTATCTTAATAGTGCAATACTTCTTCCTCCCAGTTGCTCACACAGTCTACTACTTTTTGTGTAGTTTTTGTCTGCCAGAAACTATAATTCACGAGTTGTGTATCATAAAAGAATCAACGTTTCTCCTCCTAGGGGTTATTCGAGATTTCTTAATCCAAACCCCTAGTAACGAGGCATTGGCTACCTTAAGAGAGTCATAGTTACTCGTCCCAACTGCTCACCCAGTCTGCCACTTTTTCTTACTGTGGCCAGTCTGATAGAAGCGATATGTCACTCGTTGTGTATCTTAAGAGATTCATCGTTACTCCCTCCATAGGTTACTGGTATTCTCTGATTCAATACCACTCATGACGAAACATTGGCTTTCTTAATAGTGCCATACTTCTTCCTCCCAGTTGCTCACACAGTTTACTACTTTTTGTGTACTTGCCAGTCTGCCAGAAGCGATATGTCACTAGTTGTGTATAAAAAAAGAGTCATTGTTTCACCTCCTAGGGATTATTCGAGATTTCTTAATCCAAACCCCTAGTAACGAGGCATTGGCTACCTTAAGAGAGTCATAGTTACTCGTCCCAATTGCTCACCCAGTCTGCCACTTTTTCTTACTGTGGCCAGTCTGCCAGAAGCGATATGTCACTCGTTGTGTATCTTAAGAGATTCATCGTTACTCCCTCCATAGGTTACTCATATTCTCTGATTCAATACCTCTCGTGACGAAACATTGGCTTTCTTAATAGTGCCATACTTCTTTCTCCCAGTTGCTCACACAGTTTACTACTTTTTGTGTACTTGCCAGTCTGCCAGAATCGATATGTCACTAGTTGTGTATCAAAAAAGAGTCATCGTTTCACCTCCTAGGGATTATTCGAGATTTCTTAATCCAAACCCCAAGTAACGAGGCATTGGCTACCTTAAGAGAGTCATAGTTACTCGTCCCAATTGCTCACCCAGTCTGCCACTTTTCCTTACTGTGGCCAGTCTGCCAGAAGCGATATGTCACTCGTTGTGAATCTTAAGAGATTCATCGTTACTCCTCCCATAGGTTACTCGTATTCTCTGATTCAATACCTCTCGTGACGAAAAAGTCGCTATCTTAATAGTGCAATACTTCTTACTCCCAGTTGCTCACACAGTCTACTACTTTTTGTGTAGTTTTTGTCTGCCAGAAACTATAGTTCACTAGTTGTGTATCATAAAAGAGTCATCGTTTCTCCTCCTAGGGGTTATTCGAGATTTCTTAATCCAAACCCCTAGTAATGAGGCATTGGCTATCTTAAGAGAGTCATAGTTACTCGTCCCAATTGCTCACCCAGTCTGCCACTTTTTCTTACTGTGGCCAGTCTGCTAGAAGCGATAGGTCACTCGTTTTGTATCTTAAGAGATTCATCGTTACTCCTTCCATAGGTTACTGGTATTCTCTGATTCAATACCTCTCGTGACGAAAAAGTCGCTATCTTAATAGTGCAATACTTCTTCCTCCCAGTTACGCACACATTCTACTACTTTTTGTGTAGTTTTTGTCTGCCAGAAACTATAATTCACGAGTTGTGTATCATAAAAGAGACATCGTTTCTCCTCCTAGGGGTTATTCGAGATTTCTTAATCCAAACCCCTAGTAACGAGGCATTGGCTACCTTAAGAGAGTCATAGTTACTCGTCCCAATTGCTCACCCAGTCTGCCACTTTTTCTTACTGTGGCCAGTCTGCCAGATGCGATATGTCACTCGTTGTGTATCTTAAGAGATTCATCGTTACTCCTTCCATAGGTTACTGGTATTCTCTGATTCAATACCTCTCGTGACGCAACATTGGCTTTCTTAATAGTGCCATACTTCTTCCTCCCAGTTGCTCACACAGTCTACTACTTTTGTGTAGTTTTTGTCTGCCAGAAAATATAATTCACTAGTAGTATATAATAAAAGAGTCATCATTTCTCCTCCTAGGGGTTATTCGAGATTTCTTAATCCAAACCCCTAGTAACGAGGCATTGGCTACCTTAAGAGAGTCATAGTTACTCGTCCCAATTGCTCACCCAGTTTGCCACTTTTTCTTACTGTGGCCAGTCTGCCAGAAGCGATATGTCACTCGTTGTGTATCTTAAGAGATTCATCGTTATTCCTCCCATAGGTTACTGGTATTCTCTGATTCAATACCTCTCGTGACGAAAAAGTTGCTATCTTAATAGTGCAATACTTCTTACTCCCAGTTGCTCACACAGTCTACTACTTTTTGTGTAGTTTTTGTCTGCCAGAAACTATAATTCACTAGTTGTGTATCATAAAAGAGTCATCGTTTCTCATCCTAGGGGTTATTCGAGATTTCTTAATCCAAACCCCTAGTAATGAGGCATTGGCTACCTTAAGAGAGTCATAGTTACTCGTCCCAATTGCTCACCCAGTCTGCCACTTTTTCTTACTGTGGCCAGTCTGCCAGAAGCGATATGTCACTCGTTGTGTATCTTAAGAGATTCATCGTTACTCCCTCCATAGGTTACTCGTATGCTCTGATTCAATACCTCTCGTGACGAAACATTGGCTTTCTTAATAGTGCCATACTTCTTCCTCCCAGTTGCTCACACAGTTTACTACTTTTTGTGTACTTGCCAGTCTCCCAGAAGCGATATGTCACTAGTTGTGTATCAAAAAAGAGTCATCGTTTCACCTCCTAGGGATTATTCGAGATTTCTTAATCCAAACCCCTAGTAACGAGGCATTGGCTACCTTAAGAGAGTCATAGTTACTCGTCCCAATTGCTCACCCAGTCTGCCACTTTTTCTTACTGTGGCCAGTCTGCCAGAAGCGATATGTCACTCGTTGTGAATCTTAAGAGATTCATCGTTACTCCTCCCATAGGTTACTGGTATTCTCTGATTCAATACCTCTCGTGACGAAAAAGTCGCTATCTTAATAGTGCAATACTCCTTACTCCCAGTTGCTCACACAGTCTACTACTTTTTGTGTAGTTTTTGTCTGCCAGAAACTATAATTCACGAGTTGTGTATCATAAAAGAATTAACGTTTCTCCTCCTAGGGGTAATTCGAGATTTCTTAATCCAAACCCCTAGTAACGAGGCATTGGCTACCTTAAGAGAGTCATAGTTACTCGTCCCAATTGCTCACCCAGTCTGCCACTTTTTCTTACTGTGGCCAGTCTGCCAGATGCGATATGTCACTCGTTGTGTATCTTAAGATATTCATCGTTACTCCTTCCATAGGTTACTGGTATTCTCTGATTCAATACCTCTCGTGACGCAACATTGGCTTTCTTAATAGTGCCATACTTCTTCCTCCCAGTTGCTCACACAGTCTACTACTTTTGTGTAGTTTTTGTCTGCCAGAAAATATAATTCACTAGTAGTATATAATAAAAGAGTCATCGTTTCTCCTCCTAGGGGTTATTCGAGATTTCTTAATCCAAACCCCTAGTAACGAGGCATTGGCTACCTTAAGAGAGTCATAGTTACTCGTCCCAATTGCTCACCCAGTCTGCCACTTTTTTTTACTGTGGCCAGTCTGCCAGAAGCGATATGTCACTCGTTGTGAATCTTAAGAGATTCATCGTTACTCCTCCCATAGGTTACTGGTATTCTCTGATTCAATACCTCTCGTGCCGAAAAAGTCGCTATCTTAATAGTGCAATACTTCTTACTCCCAGTTGCTCACACAGTCTACTACTTTTTGTGTAGTTTTTGTCTGCCAGAAACTATAATTCACTAGTTGTGTATCATAAAAGAGTCATCGTTTCTCATCCTAGGGGTTATTCGAGATTTCTTAATCCAAACCCCTAGTAATGAGGCATTGGCTACCTTAAGAGAGTCATAGTTACTCGTCCCAATTGCTCACCCAGTCTGCCACTTTTTCTTACTGTGGGCAGTCTGCCAGAAGCGATATGTCACTCGTTGTGTATCTTAAGAGATTCATCGTTACTCCCTCCATAGGTTACTCGTATTCTCTGATTCAATACCTCTCGTGACGAAACATTGGCTTTCTTAATAGTGCCATACTTCTTCCTCCCAGTTGCTCACACAGTTTACTACTTTTTGTGTACTTGCCAGTCTGCCGGAAGCGATATGTCACTAGTTGTGTATCAAAAAAGAGTCATCGTTTCACCTCCTAGGGATTATTCGAGATTTCTTAATCCAAACCCCTAGTAACGAGGCATTGGCTACCTTAAGAGAGTCATAGTTACTCGTCCCAATTGCTCACCCAGTCTGCCACTTTTTCTTACTGTGGCCAGTCTGCCAGAAGCGATATGTCACTCGTTGTGAATCTTAAGAGATTCATCGTTACTCCTCCCATAGGTTACTGGTATTCTCTGATTCAATACCTCTCGTGACGAAAAAGTCGCTATCTTAATAGTGCAATACTCCTTACTCCCAGTTGCTCACACAGTCTACTACTTTTTGTGTAGTTTTTGTCTGCCAGAAACTATAATTCACGAGTTGTGTATCATAAAAGAATTAACGTTTCTCCTCCTAGGGGTTATTCGAGATTTCTTAATCCAAACCCCTAGTAACGAGGCATTGGCTACCTTAAGAGAGTCATAGTTACTCGTCCCAATTGCTCACCCAGTCTGCCACTTTTTCTTACTGTGGCCAGTCTGCCAGATGCGATATGTCACTCGTTGTGTATCTTAAGAGATTCATCGTTACTCCTTCCATAGGTTACTGGTATTCTCTGATTCAATACCTCTCGTGACGCAACATTGGCTTTCTTAATAGTGCCATACTTCTTCCTCGCAGTTGCTCACACAGTCTACTACTTTTGTGTAGTTTTTGTCTGCCAGAAAATATAATTCACTAGTAGTATATAATAAAAGAGTCATCGTTTCTCCTCCTAGGGGTTATTCGAGATATCTTAATCCAAACCCCTAGTAACGAGGCATTGGCTACCTTAAGAGAGTCATAGTTACTCGTCCCAATTGCTCACCCAGTCTGCCACTTTTTCTTACTGTGGCCAGTCTGCCAGAAGCGATATGTCACTCGTTGTGAATCTTAAGAGATTCATCGTTACTCCTCCCATAGGTTACTGGTATTCTCTGATTCAATACCTCTCATGACGAAAAAGTCGCTATCTTAATAGTGCAATACTTCTTACTCCCAGTTGCTCACACAGTCTACTACTTTTTGTGTAGTTTTTGTCTGCCAGAAACTATAATTCACTAGTTGTGTATCATAAAAGAGTCATCGTTTCTCATCCTAGGGGTTATTCGAGATTTCTTAATCCAAACCCCTAGTAATGAGGCATTGGCTACCTTAAGAGAGTCATTGTTACTCGTCCCAATTGCTCACCCAGTCTGCCACTTTTTCCTACTGTGGCCAGTCTGCCAGAAGCGATATGTCTCGCGTTGTGTATCTTAAGAGATTCATCGTTACTCCCTCCATAGGTTACTCGTATTCTCTGATTCAATACCTCTCGTGACGAAACATTGGCTTTCTTAATAGTGCCATACTTCTTCCTCCCAGTTGCTCACACAGTTTACTACTTTTTGTGTACTTGCCAGTCTGCCGGAAGCGATATGTCACTAGTTGTGTATCAAAAAAGAGTCATCGTTTCACCTCCTAGGGATTATTCGAGATTTCTTAATCCAAACCCCTAGTAACGAGGCATTGGCTACCTTAAGAGAGTCATAGTTACTCGTCCCAATTGCTCACCCAGTCTGCCACTTTTTCTTACTGTGGCCAGTCTGCCAGAAGCGATATGTCACTCGTTGTGTATCTTAAGAGATTCATCGTTACTCCCTCCATAGGTTACTCATATTCTCTGATTCAATACCTCTCGTGACGAAACATTGGCTTTCTTAATAGTGCCATACTTCTTTCTCCCAGTTGCTCACACAGTTTACTACTTTTTGTGTACTTGCCAGTCTGCCAGAATCGATATGTCACTAGTTGTGTATCATAAAAGAGTCATCGTTTCTCCTCCTAGGGGTTATTCGAGATTTCTTAATCCAAACCCCTAGTAACGAGGCATTGGCTACCTTAAGAGAGTCATAGTTACTCGTCCCAATTGCTCACCCAGTCTGCCACTTTTTCTTACTGTGGCCAGTCTGCCAGAAGCGATATGTCACTCGTTGTGTATCTTAAGAGATTCATCGTTACTCCCTCCGTAGGTTACTCGTATTCTCTGATTCAATACCTCTCGTGACGAAAAAGTCGCTATCTTAATAGTGCCATACTTCTTCCTCCCAGTTGCTCACACAGTTTACTACTTTTTGTGTACTTGCCAGTCTGCCAGAAGCGAAATGTCACTAGTTGTGTATCAAAAAAGAGTCATCGTTTCACCTCCTAGGGATTATTCGAGATTTCTTAATCCAAACCCCTAGTAACGAGGCATTGGCTACCTTAAGAGAGTCATAGTTACTCGTCCCAATTGCTCACCCAGTCTGCCACTTTTTCTTACTGTGGCCAGTCTGCCAGAAGCGATATGTCACTCGTTGTGAATCTTAAGAGATTCATCGTTACTCCTTCCATAGGTTACTGGTATTCTCTGATTCAATACCTCTCGTGACGAAACATTGGCTTTCTTAAGAGTGCCATACTTATTCCTCCCAGTTGCTCACACAGTCTACTACTTTTTGTGTAGTTTTTGTCTGCCAGAAACTATAATTCACTAGTTGTGTATCATAAAAGAGTCATCGTTTCTCCTCCTAGGGGTTATTCGAGATTTCTTAATCCAAACCCCTAGTAATGAGGCATTGGCTACCTTAAGAGAGTCATAGTTACTCGTCCCAATTGCTCACCCAGTCTGCCACTTTTTCTTACTGTGGACAGTCTGCCAGAAGCGATAGGTCACTCGTTGTGTATCTTAAGAGATTCATCGTTACTCCTTCCATAGGTTACTGGTATTCTCTGATTCAATACCTCTCGTGACGAAAAAGTCGCTATCTTAATAGTGCAATACTTCTTCCTCCCAGTTGCTCACACAGTCTACTACTTTTTGTGTAGTTTTTGTCTGCCAGAAACTATAATTCTCGAGTTGTGTATCATAAAAGAATCAACGTTTCTCCTCCTAGGGGTTATTCGAGATTTCTTAATCCAAACCCCTAGTAACGAGGCATTGGCTACCTTAAGAGAGTCATAGTTACTCGTCCCAATTGCTCACCCAGTCTGCCACTTTTTCTTACTGTGGCCAGTCTGCCAGAAGCGATATGTCACTCGTTGTGTATCTTAAGAGATTCATCGTTACTCCGTCCATAGGTTACTGGTATTCTCTGATTCAATACCTCTCGTGACGCAACATTGGCTTTCTTAATAGTGCCATACTTCTTCCTCCCAGTTGCACACACAGTCTACTACTTTTGTGTAGTTTTTGTCTGCCAGAAAATATAATTCACTAGTTGTGTATCATAAAAGAGTCATCGTTTCTCCTCCTAGGGGTTATTCGAGATTTCTTAATCCAAACCCCTAGTAACGAGGCATTGGCTACCTTAAGAGAGTCATAGTTACTCGTCCCAATTGCTCACCCAGTCTGCCACTTTTTCTTACTGTGGCCAGTCTGATAGAAGCGATATGTCACTCGTTGTGTATCTTAAGAGATTCATCGTTACTCCCTCCATAGGTTACTGGTATTCTCTGATTCAATACCACTCGTGACGAAACATTGGCTTTCTTAATAGTGCCATACTTCTTCCTCCCAGTTGCTCACACAGTTTACTACTTTTTGTGTACTTGCCAGTCTGCCAGAAGCGATATGTCACTAGTTGTGTATAAAAAAAGAGTCATTGTTTCACCTCCTAGGGATTATTCGAGATTTCTTAATCCAAACCCCTAGTAACGAGGCATTGGCTACCTTAAGAGAGTCATAGTTACTCGTCCCAATTGCTCACCCAGTCTGCCACTTTTTCTTACTGTGGCCAGTCTGCCAGAAGCGATATGTCACTCGTTGTGTATCTTAAGAGATTCATCGTTACTCCCTCCATAGGTTACTCATATTCTCTGATTCAATACCTCTCGTGACGAAACATTGGCTTTCTTAATAGTGCCATACTTCTTTCTCCCAGTTGCTCACACAGTTTACTACTTTTTGTGTACTTGCCAGTCTGCCAGAATCGATATGTCACTAGTTGTGTATCAAAAAAGAGTCATCGTTTCACCTCCTAGGGATTATTCGAGATTTCTTAATCCAAACCCCTAGTAACGAGGCATTGGCTACCTTAAGAGAGTCATAGTTACTCGTCCCAATTGCTCACCCAGTCTGCCACTTTTTCTTACTGTGGCCAGTCTGCCAGAAGCGATATGTCTCGCGTTGTGTATCTTAAGAGATTCATCGTTACTCCCTCCATAGGTTACTCGTATTCTCTGATTCAATACCTCTCGTGACGAAACATTGGCTTTCTTAATAGTGCCATACTTCCTCCTCCCAGTTGCTCACACAGTTTACTACTTTTTGTGTACTTGCCAGTCTGCCGGAAGCGATATGTCACTAGTTGTGTATCAAAAAAGAGTCATCGTTTCACCTCCTAGGGATTATTCGAGATTTCTTAATCCAAACCCCTAGTAACGAGGCATTGGCTACCTTAAGAGAGTCATAGTTACTCGTCCCAATTGCTCACCCAGTCTGCCACTTTTTCTTACTGTGGCCAGTCTGCCAGAAGCGATATGTCACTCGTTGTGTATCTTAAGAGATTCATCGTTACTCCCTCCATAGGTTACTCATATTCTCTGATTCAATACCTCTCGTGACGCAACATTGGCTTTCTTAATAGTGCCATACTTCTTTCTCCCAGTTGCTCACACAGTTTACTACTTTTTGTGTACTTGCCAGTCTGCCAGAATCGATATGTCACTAGTTGTGTATCATAAAAGAGTCATCGTTTCTCCTCCTAGGGGTTATTCGAGATTTCTTAATCCAAACCCCTAGTAACGAGGCATTGGCTACCTTAAGAGAGTCATAGTTACTCGTCCCAATTGCTCACCCAGTCTGCCACTTTTTCTTACTGTGGCCAGTCTGCCAGAAGCGATATGTCACTCGTTGTGTATCTTAAGAGATTCATCGTTACTCCCTCCATAGGTTACTCGTATTCTCTGATTCAATACCTCTCGTGACGAAAAAGTCGCTATCTTAATAGTGCCATACTTCTTCCTCCCAGTTGCTCACACAGTTTACTACTTTTTGTGTACTTGCCAGTCTGCCAGAAGCGAAATGTCACTAGTTGTGTATCAAAAAAGAGTCATCGTTTCACCTCCTAGGGATTATTCGAGATTTCTTAATCCAAACCCCTAGTAACGAGGCATTGGCTACCTTAAGAGAGTCATAGTTACTCGTCCCAATTGCTCACCCAGTCTGCCACTTTTTCTTACTGTGGCCAGTCTGCCAGAAGCGATATGTCACTCGTTGTGAATCTTAAGAGATTCATCGTTACTCCTTCCATAGGTTACTGGTATTCTCTGATTCAATACCTCTCGTGACGAAACATTGGCTTTCTTAAGAGTGCCATACTTATTCCTCCCAGTTGCTCACACAGTCTACTACTTTTTGTGTAGTTTTTGTCTGCCAGAAACTATAATTCACTAGTTGTGTATCATAAAAGAGTCATCGTTTCTCCTCCTAGGGGTTATTCGAGATTTCTTAATCCAAACCCCTAGTAATGAGGCATTGGCTACCTTAAGAGAGTCATAGTTACTCGTCCCAATTGCTCACCCAGTCTGCCACTTTTTCTTACTGTGGACAGTCTGCCAGAAGCGATAGGTCACTCGTTGTGTATCTTAAGAGATTCATCGTTACTCCTTCCATAGGTTACTGGTATTCTCTGATTCAATACCTCTCGTGACGAAAAAGTCGCTATCTTAATAGTGCAATACTTCTTCCTCCCAGTTGCTCACACAGTCTACTACTTTTTGTGTAGTTTTTGTCTGCCAGAAACTATAATTCACGAGTTGTGTATCATAAAAGAATCAACGTTTCTCCTCCTAGGGGTTATTCGAGATTTCTTAATCCAAACCCCTAGTAACGAGGCATTGGCTACCTTAAGAGAGTCATAGTTACTCGTCCCAATTGCTCACCCAGTCTGCCACTTTTTCTTACTGTGGCCAGTCTGCCAGAAGCGATATGTCACTCGTTGTGTATCTTAAGAGATTCATCGTTACTCCGTCCATAGGTTACTGGTATTCTCTGATTCAATACCTCTCGTGACGCAACATTGGCTTTCTTAATAGTGCCATACTTCTTCCTCCCAGTTGCACACACAGTCTACTACTTTTGTGTAGTTTTTGTCTGCCAGAAAATATAATTCACTAGTTGTGTATCATAAAAGAGTCATCGTTTCTCCTCCTAGGGGTTATTCGAGATTTCTTAATCCAAACCCCTAGTAACGAGGCATTGGCTACCTTAAGAGAGTCATAGTTACTCGTCCCAATTGCTCACCCAGTCTGCCACTTTTTCTTACTGTGGCCAGTCTGATAGAAGCGATATGTCACTCGTTGTGTATCTTAAGAGATTCATCGTTACTCCCTCCATAGGTTACTGGTATTCTCTGATTCAATACCACTCGTGACGAAACATTGGCTTTCTTAATAGTGCCATACTTCTTCCTCCCAGTTGCTCACACAGTTTACTACTTTTTGTGTACTTGCCAGTCTGCCAGAAGCGATATGTCACTAGTTGTGTATAAAAAAAGAGTCATTGTTTCACCTCCTAGGGATTATTCGAGATTTCTTAATCCAAACCCCTAGTAACGAGGCATTGGCTACCTTAAGAGAGTCATAGTTACTCGTCCCAATTGCTCACCCAGTCTGCCACTTTTTCTTACTGTGGCCAGTCTGCCAGAAGCGATATGTCACTCGTTGTGTATCTTAAGAGATTCATCGTTACTCCCTCCATAGGTTACTCATATTCTCTGATTCAATACCTCTCGTGACGAAACATTGGCTTTCTTAATAGTGCCATACTTCTTTCTCCCAGTTGCTCACACAGTTTACTACTTTTTGTGTACTTGCCAGTCTGCCAGAATCGATATGTCACTAGTTGTGTATCAAAAAAGAGTCATCGTTTCACCTCCTAGGGATTATTCGAGATTTCTTAATCCAAACCCCTAGTAACGAGGCATTGGCTACCTTAAGAGAGTCATAGTTACTCGTCCCAATTGCTCACCCAGTCTGCCACTTTTTCTTACTGTGGCCAGTCTGCCAGAAGCGATATGTCACTCGTTGTGAATCTTAAGAGATTCATCGTTACTCCTCCCATAGGTTACTCGTATTCTCTGATTCAATACCTCTCGTGACGAAAAAGTCGCTATCTTAATAGTGCAATACTTCTTACTCCCAGTTGCTCACACAGTCTACTACTTTTTGTGTAGTTTTTGTCTGCCAGAAACTATAGTTCACTAGTTGTGTATCATAAAAGAGTCATCGTTTCTCCTCCTAGGGGTTATTCGAGATTTCTTAATCCAAACCCCTAGTAATGAGGCATTGGCTACCTTAAGAGAGTCATAGTTACTCGTCCCAATTGCTCACCCAGTCTGCCACTTTTTCTTACTGTGGACAGTCTGCCAGAAGCGATAGGTCACTCGTTGTGTATCTTAAGAGATTCATCGTTACTCCTTCCATAGGTTACTGGTATTCTCTGATTCAATACCTCTCGTGACGAAAAAGTCGCTATCTTAATAGTGCAATACTTCTTCCTCCCAGTTGCTCACACAGTCTACTACTTTTTGTGTAGTTTTTGTCTGCCAGAAACTATAATTCACGAGTTGTGTATCATAAAAGAATCAACGTTTCTCCTCCTAGGGGTTATTCGAGATTTCTTAATCCAAACCCCTAGTAACGAGGCATTGGCTACCTTAAGAGAGTCATAGTTACTCGTCCCAATTGCTCACCCAGTCTGCCACTTTTTCTTACTGTGGCCAGTCTGCCAGAAGCGATATGTCACTCGTTGTGTATCTTAAGAGATTCATCGTTACTCCTTCCATAGGTTACTGGTATTCTCTGATTCAATACCTCTCGTGACGCAACATTGGCTTTCTTAATAGTGCCATACTTCTTCCTCCCAGTTGCACACACAGTCTACTACTTTTGTGTAGTTTTTGTCTGCCAGAAAATATAATTCACTAGTTGTGTATCATAAAAGAGTCATCGTTTCTCCTCCTAGGGGTTATTCGAGATTTCTTAATCCAAACCCCTAGTAACGAGGCATTGGCTACCTTAAGAGAGTCATAGTTACTCGTCCCAATTGCTCACCCAGTCTGCCACTTTTTCTTACTGTGGCCAGTCTGATAGAAGCGATATGTCACTCGTTGTGTATCTTAAGAGATTCATCGTTACTCCCTCCATAGGTTACTGGTATTCTCTGATTCAATACCACTCGTGACGAAACATTGGCTTTCTTAATAGTGCCATACTTCTTCCTCCCAGTTGCTCACACAGTTTACTACTTTTTGTGTACTTGCCAGTCTGCCAGAAGCGATATGTCACTAGTTGTGTATAAAAAAAGAGTCATTGTTTCACCTCCTAGGGATTATTCGAGATTTCTTAATCCAAACCCCTAGTAACGAGGCATTGGCTACCTTAAGAGAGTCATAGTTACTCGTCCCAATTGCTCACCCAGTCTGCCACTTTTTCTTACTGTGGCCAGTCTGCCAGAAGCGATATGTCACTCGTTGTGTATCTTAAGAGATTCATCGTTACTCCCTCCATAGGTTACTCATATTCTCTGATTCAATACCTCTCGTGACGAAACATTGGCTTTCTTAATAGTGCCATACTTCTTTCTCCCAGTTGCTCACACAGTTTACTACTTTTTGTGTACTTGCCAGTCTGCCAGAATCGATATATCACTAGTTGTGTATCAAAAAAGAGTCATCGTTTCACCTCCTAGGGATTATTCGAGATTTCTTAATCCAAACCCCTAGTAACGAGGCATTGGCTACCTTAAGAGAGTCATAGTTACTCGTCCCAATTGCTCACCCAGTCTGCCACTTTTCCTTACTGTGGCCAGTCTGCCAGAAGCGATATGTCACTCGTTGTGAATCTTAAGAGATTCATCGTTACTCCTCCCATAGGTTACTCGTATTCTCTGATTCAATACCTCTCGTGACGAAAAAGTCGCTATCTTAATAGTGCAATACTTCTTACTCCCAGTTGCTCACACAGTCTACTACTTTTTGTGTAGTTTTTGTCTGCCAGAAACTATAGTTCACTAGTTGTGTATCATAAAAGAGTCATCGTTTCTCCTCCTAGGGGTTATTCGAGATTTCTTAATCCAAACCCCTAGTAATGAGGCATTGGCTATCTTAAGAGAGTCATAGTTACTCGTCCCAATTGCTCACCCAGTCTGCCACTTTTTCTTACTGTGGCCAGTCTGCTAGAAGCGATAGGTCACTCGTTGTGTATCTTAAGAGATTCATCGTTACTCCTTCCATAGGTTACTGGTATTCTCTGATTCAATACCTCTCGTGACGAAAAAGTCGCTATCTTAATAGTGCAATACTTCTTCCTCCCAGTTACGCACACATTCTACTACTTTTTGTGTAGTTTTTGTCTGCCAGAAACTATAATTCACGAGTTGTGTATCATAAAAGAGACATCGTTTCTCCTCCTAGGGGTTATTCGAGATTTCTTAATCCAAACCCCTAGTAACGAGGCATTGGCTACCTTAAGAGAGTCATAGTTACTCGTCCCAATTGCTCACCCAGTCTGCCACTTTTTCTTACTGTGGCCAGTCTGCCAGAAGCGATATGTCACTCGTTGTGAATCTTAAGAGATTCATCGTTATTCCTCCCATAGGTTACTGGTATTCTCTGATTCAATACCTCTCGTGACGAAAAAGTTGCTATCTTAATAGTGCAATACTTCTTACTCCCAGTTGCTCACACAGTCTACTACTTTTTGTGTAGTTTTTGTCTGCCAGAAACTATAATTCACTAGTTGTGTATCATAAAAGAGTCATCGTTTCTCATCCTAGGGGTTATTCGAGATTTCTTAATCCAAACCCCTAGTAATGAGGCATTGGCTACCTTAAGAGAGTCATAGTTACTCGTCCCAATTGCTCACCCAGTCTGCCACTTTTTCTTACTGTGGCCAGTCTGCCAGAAGCGATATGTCACTCGTTGTGTATCTTAAGAGATTCATCGTTACTCCCTCCATAGGTTACTCGTATTCTCTGATTCAATACCTCTCGTGACGAAACATTGGCTTTCTTAATAGTGCCATACTTCTTCCTCCCAGTTGCTCACACAGTTTACTACTTTTTGTGTACTTGCCAGTCTGCCAGAAGCGATATGTCACTAGTTGTGTATCAAAAAAGAGTCATCGTTTCACCTCCTAGGGATTATTCGAGATTTCTTAATCCAAACCCCTAGTAACGAGGCATTGGCTACCTTAAGAGAGTCATAGTTACTCGTCCCAATTGCTCACCCAGTCTGCCACTTTTTCTTACTGTGGCCAGTCTGCCAGAAGCGATATGTCACTCGTTGTGAATCTTAAGAGATTCATCGTTACTCCTCCCATAGGTTACTGGTATTCTCTGATTCAATACCTCTCGTGACGAAAAAGTCGCTATCTTAATAGTGCAATACTCCTTACTCCCAGTTGCTCACACAGTCTACTACTTTTTGTGTAGTTTTTGTCTGCCAGAAACTATAATTCACGAGTTGTGTATCATAAAAGAATTAACGTTTCTCCTCCTAGGGGTTATTCGAGATTTCTTAATCCAAACCCCTAGTAACGAGGCATTGGCTACCTTAAGAGAGTCATAGTTACTCGTCCCAATTGCTCACCCAGTCTGCCACTTTTTCTTACTGTGGCCAGTCTGCCAGATGCGATATGTCACTCGTTGTGTATCTTAAGATATTCATCGTTACTCCTTCCATAGGTTACTGGTATTCTCTGATTCAATACCTCTCGTGACGCAACATTGGCTTTCTTAATAGTGCCATACTTCTTCCTCCCAGTTGCTCACACAGTCTACTACTTTTGTGTAGTTTTTGTCTGCCAGAAAATATAATTCACTAGTAGTATATAATAAAAGAGTCATCGTTTCTCCTCCTAGGGGTTATTCGAGATTTCTTAATCCAAACCCCTAGTAACGAGGCATTGGCTACCTTAAGAGAGTCATAGTTACTCGACCCAATTGCTCACCCAGTCTGCCACTTTTTTTTACTGTGGCCAGTCTGCCAGAAGCGATATGTCACTCGTTGTGAATCTTAAGAGATTCATCGTTACTCCTCCCATAGGTTACTGGTATTCTCTGATTCAATACCTCTCGTGCCGAAAAAGTCGCTATCTTAATAGTGCAATACTTCTTACTCCCAGTTGCTCACACAGTCTACTACTTTTTGTGTAGTTTTTGTCTGCCAGAAACTATAATTCACTAGTTGTGTATCATAAAAGAGTCATCGTTTCTCATCCTAGGGGTTATTCGAGATTTCTTAATCCAAACCCCTAGTAATGAGGCATTGGCTACCTTAAGAGAGTCATAGTTACTCGTCCCAATTGCTCACCCAGTCTGCCACTTTTTCTTACTGTGGGCAGTCTGCCAGAAGCGATATGTCACTCGTTGTGTATCTTAAGAGATTCATCGTTACTCCCTCCATAGGTTACTCGTATTCTCTGATTCAATACCTCTCGTGACGAAACATTGGCTTTCTTAATAGTGCCATACTTCTTCCTCCCAGTTGCTCACACAGTTTACTACTTTTTGTGTACTTGCCAGTCTGCCGGAAGCGATATGTCACTAGTTGTGTATCAAAAAAGAGTCATCGTTTCACCTCCTAGGGATTATTCGAGATTTCTTAATCCAAACCCCTAGTAACGAGGCATTGGCTACCTTAAGAGAGTCATAGTTACTCGTCCCAATTGCTCACCCAGTCTGCCACTTTTTCTTACTGTGGCCAGTCTGCCAGAAGCGATATGTCACTCGTTGTGAATCTTAAGAGATTCATCGTTACTCCTCCCATAGGTTACTGGTATTCTCTGATTCAATACCTCTCGTGACGAAAAAGTCGCTATCTTAATAGTGCAATACTCCTTACTCCCAGTTGCTCACACAGTCTACTACTTTTTGTGTAGTTTTTGTCTGCCAGAAACTATAATTCACGAGTTGTGTATCATAAAAGAATTAACGTTTCTCCTCCTAGGGGTTATTCGAGATTTCTTAATCCAAACCCCTAGTAACGAGGCATTGGCTACCTTAAGAGAGTCATAGTTACTCGTCCCAATTGCTCACCCAGTCTGCCACTTTTTCTTACTGTGGCCAGTCTGCCAGATGCGATATGTCACTCGCTGTGTATCTTAAGAGATTCATCGTTACTCCTTCCATAGGTTACTGGTATTCTCTGATTCAATACCTCTCGTGACGCAACATTGGCTTTCTTAATAGTGCCATACTTCTTTTCGCAGTTGCTCACACAGTCTACTACTTTTGTGTAGTTTTTGTCTGCCAGAAAATATAATTCACTAGTAGTATATAATAAAAGAGTCATCGTTTCTCCTCCTAGGGGTTATTCGAGATTTCTTAATCCAAACCCCTAGTAACGAGGCATTGGCTACCTTAAGAGAGTCATAGTTACTCGTCCCAATTGCTCACCCAGTCTGCCACTTTTTCTTACTGTGGCCAGTCTGCCAGAAGCGATATGTCACTCGTTGTGAATCTTAAGAGATTCATCGTTACTCCTCCCATAGGTTACTGGTATTCTCTGATTCAATACCTCTCATGACGAAAAAGTCGCTATCTTAATAGTGCAATACTTCTTACTCCCAGTTGCTCACACAGTCTACTACTTTTTGTGTAGTTTTTGTCTGCCAGAAACTATAATTCACTAGTTGTGTATCATAAAAGAGTCATCGTTTCTCATCCTAGGGGTTATTCGAGATTTCTTAATCCAAACCCCTAGTAATGAGGCATTGGCTACCTTAAGAGAGTCATTGTTACTCGTCCCAATTGCTCACCCAGTCTGCCACTTTTTCCTACTGTGGCCAGTCTGCCAGAAGCGATATGTCTCGCGTTGTGTATCTTAAGAGATTCATCGTTACTCCCTCCATAGGTTACTCGTATTCTCTGATTCAATACCTCTCGTGACGAAACATTGGCTTTCTTAATAGTGCCATACTTCTTCCTCCCAGTTGCTCACACAGTTTACTACTTTTTGTGTACTTGCCAGTCTGCCGGAAGCGATATGTCACTAGTTGTGTATCAAAAAAGAGTCATCGTTTCACCTCCTAGGGATTATTCGAGATTTCTTAATCCAAACCCCTAGTAACGAGGCATTGGCTACCTTAAGAGAGTCATAGTTACTCGTCCCAATTGCTCACCCAGTCTGCCACTTTTTCTTACTGTGGCCAGTCTGCCAGAAGCGATATGTCACTCGTTGTGTATCTTAAGAGATTCATCGTTACTCCCTCCATAGGTTACTCATATTCTCTGATTCAATACCTCTCGTGACGAAACATTGGCTTTCTTAATAGTGCCATACTTCTTTCTCCCAGTTGCTCACACAGTTTACTACTTTTTGTGTACTTGCCAGTCTGCCAGAATCGATATGTCACTAGTTGTGTATCAAAAAAGAGTCATCGTTTCACCTCCTAGGGATTATTCGAGATTTCTTAATCCAAACCCCTAGTAACGAGGCATTGGCTACCTTAAGAGAGTCATAGTTACTCGTCCCAATTGCTCACCCAGTCTGCCACTTTTTCTTACTGTGGCCAGTCTGCCAGAAGCGATATGTCACTCGTTGTGAATCTTAAGAGATTCATCGTTACTCCTCCCATAGGTTACTCGTATTCTCTGATTCAATACCTCTCGTGACGAAAAAGTCGCTATCTTAATAGTGCAATACTTCTTACTCCCAGTTGCTCACACAGTCTACTACTTTTTGTGTAGTTTTTGTCTGCCAGAAACTATAGTTCACTAGTTGTGTATCATAAAAGAGTCATCGTTTCTCCTCCTAGGGGTTATTCGAGATTTCTTAATCCAAACCCCTAGTAATGAGGCATTGGCTACCTTAAGAGAGTCATAGTTACTCGTCCCAATTGCTCACCCAGTCTGCCACTTTTTCTTACTGTGGCCAGTCTGCTAGAAGCGATAGGTCACTCGTTGTGTATCTTAAGAGATTCATCGTTACTCCTTCCATAGGTTACTGGTATTCTCTGATTCAATACCTCTCGTGACGAAAAAGTCGCTATCTTAATAGTGCAATACTTCTTCCTCCCAGTTACGCACACATTCTACTACTTTTTGTGTAGTTTTTGTCTGCCAGAAACTATAATTCACGAGTTGTGTATCATAAAAGAGACATCGTTTCTCCTCCTAGGGGTTATTCGAGATTTCTTAATCCAAACCCCTAGTAACGAGGCATTGGCTACCTTAAGAGAGTCATAGTTACTCGTCCCAATTGCTCACCCAGTCTGCCACTTTTTCTTACTGTGGCCAGTCTGCCAGAAGCGATATGTCACTCGTTGTGAATCTTAAGAGATTCATCGTTACTCCTCCCATAGGTTACTGGTATTCTCTGATTCAATACCTCTCGTGACGAAAAAGTTGCTATCTTAATAGTGCAATACTTCTTACTCCCAGTTGCTCACACAGTCTACTACTTTTTGTGTAGTTTTTGTCTGCCAGAAACTATAATTCACTAGTTGTGTATCATAAAAGAGTCATCGTTTCTCATCCTAGGGGTTATTCGAGATTTCTTAATCCAAACCCCTAGTAATGAGGCATTGGCTACCTTAAGAGAGTCATAGTTACTCGTCCCAATTGCTCACCCAGTCTGCCACTTTTTCTTACTGTGGCCAGTCTGCCAGAAGCGATATGTCACTCGTTGTGTATCTTAAGAGATTCATCGTTACTCCCTCCATAGGTTACTCGTATTCTCTGATTCAATACCTCTCGTGACGAAACATTGGCTTTCTTAATAGTGCCATACTTCTTCCTCCCAGTTGCTCACACAGTTTACTACTTTTTGTGTACTTGCCAGTCTGCCAGAAGCGATATGTCACTAGTTGTGTATCAAAAAAGAGTCATCGTTTCACCTCCTAGGGATTATTCGAGATTTCTTAATCCAAACCCCTAGTAACGAGGCATTGGCTACCTTAAGAGAGTCATAGTTACTCGTCCCAATTGCTCACCCAGTCTGCCACTTTTTCTTACTGTGGCCAGTCTGCCAGAAGCGATATGTCACTCGTTGTGAATCTTAAGAGATTCATCGTTACTCCTCCCATAGGTTACTGGTATTCTCTGATTCAATACCTCTCGTGACGAAAAAGTCGCTATCTTAATAGTGCAATACTCCTTACTCCCAGTTGCTCACACAGTCTACTACTTTTTGTGTAGTTTTTGTCTGCCAGAAACTATAATTCACGAGTTGTGTATCATAAAAGAATTAACGTTTCTCCTCCTAGGGGTTATTCGAGATTTCTTAATCCAAACCCCTAGTAACGAGGCATTGGCTACCTTAAGAGAGTCATAGTTACTCGTCCCAATTGCTCACCCAGTCTGCCACTTTTTCTTACTGTGGCCAGTCTGCCAGATGCGATATGTCACTCGTTGTGTATCTTAAGAGATTCATCGTTACTCCTTCCATAGGTTACTGGTATTCTCTGATTCAATACCTCTCGTGACGCAACATTGGCTTTCTTAATAGTGCCATACTTCTTCCTCCCAGTTGCTCACACAGTCTAATACTTTTGTGTAGTTTTTGTCTGCCAGAAAATATAATTCACTAGTAGTATATAATAAAAGAGTCATCGTTTCTCCTCCTAGGGGTTATTCGAGATTTCTTAATCCAAACCCCTAGTAACGAGGCATTGGCTACCTTAAGAGAGTCATAGTTACTCGTCCCAATTGCTCACCCAGTCTGCCACTTTTTCTTACTGTGGCCAGTCTGCCAGAAGCGATATGTCACTCGTTGTGAATCTTAAGAGATTCATCGTTACTCCTCCCATAGGTTACTGGTATTCTCTGATTCAATACCTCTCGTGACGAAAAAGTCGCTATCTTAATAGTGCAATACTTCTTACTCCCAGTTGCTCACACAGTCTACTACTTTTTGTGTAGTTTTTGTCTGCCAGAAACTATAATTCACTAGTTGTGTATCATAAAAGAGTCATCGTTTCTCATCCTAGGGGTTATTCGAGATTTCTTAATCCAAACCCCTAGTAATGAGGCATTGGCTACCTTAAGAGAGTCATAGTTACTCGTCCCAATTGCTCACACAGTCTGCCACTTTTTCTTACTGTGGGCAGTCTGCCAGAAGCGATATGTCACTCGTTGCGTATCTTAAGAGATTCATCGTTACTCCCTCCATAGGTTACTCGTATTCTCTGATTCAATACCTCTCGTGACGAAACATTGGCTTTCTTAATAGTGCCATACTTCTTCCTCCCAGTTGCTCACACAGTTTACTACTTTTTGTGTACTTGCCAGTCTGCCAGAAGCGATATGTCACTAGTTGTGTATCAAAAAAGAGTCATCGTTTCACCTCCTAGGGATTATTCGAGATTTCTTAATCCAAACCCCTAGTAACGAGGCATTGGCTACCTTAAGAGAGTCATAGTTACTCGTCCCAATTGCTCACCCAGTCTGCCACTTTTTCTTACTGTGGCCAGTCTGCCAGAAGCGATATGTCACTCGTTGTGAATCTTAAGAGATTCATCGTTACTCCTCCCATAGGTTACTGGTATTCTCTGATTCAATACCTCTCGTGACGAAAAAGTCGCTATCTTAATAGTGCAATACTCCTTACTCCCAGTTGCTCACACAGTCTACTACTTTTTGTGTAGTTTTTGTCTGCCAGAAACTATAATTCACGAGTTGTGTATCATAAAAGAATTAACGTTTCTCCTCCTAGGGGTTATTCGAGATTTCTTAATCCAAACCCCTAGTAACGAGGCATTGGCTACCTTAAGAGAGTCATAGTTACTCGTCCCAATTGCTCACCCAGTCTGCCACTTTTTCTTACTGTGGCCAGTCTGCCAGATGCGATATGTCACTCGTTGTGTATCTTAAGAGATTCATCGTTACTCCTTCCATAGGTTACTGGTATTCTCTGATTCAATACCTCTCGTGACGCAACATTGGCTTTCTTAATAGTGCCATACTTCTTCCTCCCAGTTGCTCACACAGTCTAATACTTTTGTGTAGTTTTTGTCTGCCAGAAAATATAATTCACTAGTAGTATATAATAAAAGAGTCATCGTTTCTCCTCCTAGGGGTTATTCGAGATTTCTTAATCCAAACCCCTAGTAACGAGGCATTGGCTACCTTAAGAGAGTCATAGTTACTCGTCCCAATTGCTCACCCAGTCTGCCACTTTTTCTTACTGTGGCCAGTCTGCCAGAAGCGATATGTCACTCGTTGTGAATCTTAAGAGATTCATCGTTACTCCTCCCATAGGTTACTGGTATTCTCTGATTCAATACCTCTCGTGACGAAAAAGTCGCTATCTTAATAGTGCAATACTTCTTACTCCCAGTTGCTCACACAGTCTACTACTTTTTGTGTAGTTTTTGTCTGCCAGAAACTATAATTCACTAGTTGTGTATCATAAAAGAGTCATCGTTTCTCATCCTAGGGGTTATTCGAGATTTCTTAATCCAAACCCCTAGTAATGAGGCATTGGCTACCTTAAGAGAGTCATAGTTACTCGTCCCAATTGCTCACACAGTCTGCCACTTTTTCTTACTGTGGGCAGTCTGCCAGAAGCGATATGTCACTCGTTGCGTATCTTAAGAGATTCATCGTTACTCCCTCCATAGGTTACTCGTATTCTCTGATTCAATACCTCTCGTGACGAAACATTGGCTTTCTTAATAGTGCCATACTTCTTCCTCCCAGTTGCTCACACAGTTTACTACTTTTTGTGTACTTGCCAGTCTGCCAGAAGCGATATGTCACTAGTTGTGTATCAAAAAAGAGTCATCGTTTCACCTCCTAGGGATTATTCGAGATTTCTTAATCCAAACCCCTAGTAACGAGGCATTGGCTACCTTAAGAGAGTCATAGTTACTCGTCCCAATTGCTCACCCAGTCTGCCACTTTTTCTTACTGTGGCCAGTCTGCCAGAAGCGATATGTCACTCGTTGTGAATCTTAAGAGATTCATCGTTACTCCTCCCATAGGTTACTGGTATTCTCTGATTCAATACCTCTCGTGACGAAAAAGTCGCTATCTTAATAGTGCAATACTCCTTACTCCCAGTTGCTCACACAGTCTACTACTTTTTGTGTAGTTTTTGTCTGCCAGAAACTATAATTCACGAGTTGTGTATCATAAAAGAATTAACGTTTCTCCTCCTAGGGGTTATTCGAGATTTCTTAATCCAAACCCCTAGTAACGAGGCATTGGCTACCTTAAGAGAGTCATAGTTACTCGTCCCAATTGCTCACCCAGTCTGCCACTTTTTCTTACTGTGGCCAGTCTGCCAGATGCGATATGTCACTCGTTGTGTATCTTAAGAGATTCATCGTTACTCCTTCCATAGGTTACTGGTATTCTCTGATTCAATACCTCTCGTGACGCAACATTGGCTTTCTTAATAGTGCCATACTTCTTCCTCCCAGTTGCTCACACAGTCTAATACTTTTGTGTGGTTTTTGTCTGCCAGAAAATATAATTCACTAGTAGTATATAATAAAAGAGTCATCGTTTCTCCTCCTAGGGGTTATTCGAGATTTCTTAATCCAAACCCCTAGTAACGAGGCATTGGCTACCTTAAGAGAGTCATAGTTACTCGTCCCAATTGCTCACCCAGTCTGCCACTTTTTCTTACTGTGGCCAGTCTGCCAGAAGCGATATGTCACTCGTTGTGAATCTTAAGAGATTCATCGTTACTCCTCCCATAGGTTACTGGTATTCTCTGATTCAATACCTCTCGTGACGAAAAAGTCGCTATCTTAATAGTGCAATACTTCTTACTCCCAGTTGCTCACACAGTCTACTACTTTTTGTGTAGTTTTTGTCTGCCAGAAACTATAATTCACTAGTTGTGTATCATAAAAGAGTCATCGTTTCTCATCCTAGGGGTTATTCGAGATTTCTTAATCCAAACCCCTAGTAATGAGGCATTGGCTACCTTAAGAGAGTCATAGTTACTCGTCCCAATTGCTCACACAGTCTGCCACTTTTTCTTACTGTGGGCAGTCTGCCAGAAGCGATATGTCACTCGTTGCGTATCTTAAGAGATTCATCGTTACTCCCTCCATAGGTTACTCGTATTCTCTGATTCAATACCTCTCGTGACGAAACATTGGCTTTCTTAATAGTGCCATACTTCTTCCTCCCAGTTGCTCACACAGTTTACTACTTTTTGTGTACTTGCCAGTCTGCCGGAAGCGATATGTCACTAGTTGTGTATCAAAAAAGAGTCATCGTTTCACCTCCTAGGGATTATTCGAGATTTCTTTATCCAAACCCCTAGTAACGAGGCATTGGCTACCTTAAGAGAGTCATAGTTACTCGTCCCAATTGCTCACCCAGTCTGCCACTTCTTCTTACTGTGGCCAGTCTGCCAGAAGCGATATGTCACTCGTTGTGAATCTTAAGAGATTCATCGTTACTCCTCCCATAGGTTACTGGTATTCTCTGATTCAATACCTCTCGTGACGAAAAAGTCGCTATCTTAATAGTGCAATACTCCTTACTCCCAGTTGCTCACACAGTCTACTACTTTTTGTGTAGTTTTTGTCTGCCAGAAACTATAATTCACGAGTTGTTTATCATAAAAGAATTAACGTTTCTCCTCCTAGGGGTTATTCGAGATTTCTTAATCCAAACCCCTAGTAACGAGGCATTGGCTACCTTAAGAGAGTCATAGTTACTCGTCCCAATTGCTCACCCTGTCTGCCACTTTTTCTTACTGTGGCCAGTCTGCCAGAAGCGATATGTCACTCGTTGTGTATCTTAAGAGATTCATCGTTACTCCTTCCATAGGTTACTGGTATTCTCTGATTCAATACCTCTCGTGACGCAACATTGGCTTTCTTAATAGTGCCATACTTCTTCCTCCCAGTTGCTCACACAGTCTACTACTTTTGTGTAGTTTTTGTCTGCCAGAAAATATAATTCACTAGTTGTGTATCATAAAAGAGTCATCGTTTCTCCTCCTAGGGGTTATTCGAGATTTCTTAATCCAAACCCCTAGTAACGAGGCATTGGCTACCTTAAGAGAGTCATAGTTACTAGTCCCAATTGCTCATCAGTCTGGCACTTTTTCTTACTGTGGCCAGTCTGCCAGAAGCGATATGTCACTCGTTGTGTATCTTAAGAGATTCATCGTTACTCCCTCCATAGGTTACTGGTATTCTCTGATTCAATACCACTCGTGACGAAACATTGGCTTTCTTAATAGTGCCATACTTCTTCCTCCCAGTTGCTCACACAGTTTACTACTTTTTGTGGACTTGCCAGTCTGCCAGAAGCGATATGTCACTAGTTGTGTATCAAAAAAGAGTCATTGTTTCACCTCCTAGGGATTATTCGAGATTTCTTAATCCAAACCCCTAGTAACGAGGCATTGGCTACCTTAAGAGAGTCATAGTTACTCGTCCCAATTGCTCACCCAGTCTGCCACTTTTTCTTACTGTGGCCAGTCTTCCAGAAGCGATATGTCACTCGTTGTGTATCTTAAGAGATTCATCGTTACTCCCTCCATAGGTTACTCGTATTCTCTGATTCAATACCTCTCGTGACGAAACATTGGCTTTCTTAATAGTGCCATACTTCTTCCTCCCAGTTGCTCACACAGTTTACTACTTTTTGTGTACTTGCCAGTCTGCCAGAATCGATATGTCACTAGTTGTGTATCAAAAAAGAGTCATCGTTTCACCTCCTAGGGGTTATTCGAGATTTCTTAATCCAAACCCCTAGTAATGAGGCATTGGCTACCTTAAGAGAGTCATAGTTACTCGTCCCAATTGCTCACCCAGTCTGCCACTTTTTCTTACTCTGGCCAGTCTGCCAGAAGCGATATGTCACTCGTTGTGTATCTTAAGAGATTCATCGTTACTCCTTCCATAGGTTACTGGTATTCTCTGATTGAATACCTCTCGTGACGAAAAAGTCGCTATCTTAATAGTGCAATACTTCTTCCTCCCAGTTACGCACACAGTCTACTACTTTTTGTGTAGTTTTTGTCTGCCAGAAACTATAATTCACGAGTTGTGTATCATAAAAGAGTCAACTTTTCTCCTCCTAGGGGTTATTCGAGATTTCTTAATCCAAACCCCTAGTAACGAGGCATTGGCTACCTTAAGAGAGTCATAGTTACTCGTCCCAATTGCTCACCCAGTCTGCCACTTTTTCTTACTGTGGCCAGTCTGCCAGAAGCGATATGTCACTCGTTGTGTATCTTAAGAGATTCATCGTTACTCCTTCCATAGGTTACTGGTATTCTCTGATTCAATACCTCTCGTGACGCAACATTGGCTTTCTTAATAGTGCCATACTTCTTCCTCCCAGTTGCTCACACAGTCTACTACTTTTGTGTAGTTTTTGTCTGCCAGAAAATATAATTCACTAGTTGTATATAATAAAAGAGTCATCGTTTCTCCTCCTAGGGGTTATTCGAGATTTCTTAATCCAAACCCCTAGTAACGAGGCATTGGCTACCTTAAGAGAGTCATAGTTACTCGTCCCAATTGCTCACCCAGTCTGCCACTTTTTCTTACTGTGGCCAGTCTGCCAGAAGCGATATGTCACTCGTTGTGTATCTTAAGAGATTCATCGTTACTCCCTCCATAGGTTACTGGTATTCTCTGATTCAATACCTCTCGTGACGAAACATTGGCTTTCTTAATAGTGATATACTTCTTCCTCCCAGTTGCTCACACAGTCTACTACTTTTTGTGTAGTTTTTGTCTGCCAGAAACTATAATTCACTAGTTGTGTATCATAAAAGGGTGATCGTTTCTCCTCCTAGGGGTTATTCGAGATTTCTTAATCAAAACCCCTAGTAATGAGGCATTGGCTACCTTAAGAGAGTCATAGTTACTCGTCCCCATTGCTCACCCAGTCTGCCACTTTTTCTTACTGTGGCCAGTCTGCCAGAAGCGATAGGTCACTCGTTGTGTATCTTAAGAGATTCATCGTTACTTCTTCCATAGGTTACTGGTATTCTCTGATTCAGTACCTCTCGTGACGAAAAAGTCGCTATCTTAATAGTGCCATACTTCTTCCTCCCAGTTGCTCACACAGTCTACTACTTTTTGTGAAGTTTTTGTCTGCCAGAAACTATAATTCACGAGTTGTGTATCATAAAAGAGTCAACGTTTCTCCTCCTAGGGGTTATTCGAGATTTCTTAATCCAAACCCCTAGTAATGAGGCATTGGCTACCTTAAGAGAGTCATAGTTACTCGTCCCAATTGCTCACCCAGTCTGCCACATTTTCTTACTGTGGCCAGTCTGCCAGAAGCGATATGTCACTCGTTGTGTATCTTAAGAGATTCATCGTTACTCCTTCCATAGGTTACTGGTATTCTCTGATTCAATACCTCTCGTGACGCAACATTGGCTTTCTTAATAGTGCCATACTTCTTCCTCCCAGTTGCTCACACAGTTTACTACTTTTTGTGTACTTGCCAGTCTGCCAGAAGCGATATGTCACTAGTTGTGTATCAAAAAAGAGTCATCGTTTCACCTCCTAGGGATTATTCGAGATTTCTTAATCCAAAGCCCTAGTAACGAGGCATTGGCTACCTTAAGAGAGTCATAGTTACTCGTCCCAATTGCTCACCCAGTCTGCCACTTTTTCTTACTGTGGCCAGTCTGCCAGAAGCGATATGTCACTCGTTGTGTATCTTAAGAGATTCATCGTTACTCCTTCCATAGGTTACTGGTATTCTCTGATTCAATACCTCTAGTGACGAAAAAGTCGCTATCTTAATAGTGCAATACTTCTTCCTCCCAGTTGCTCACACAGTCTACTACTTTTTGTGTAGTTTTTGTCTGCCAGAAACTATAATTCACTAGTTGTGTATCATAAAAGAGTGATCGTTTCTCCTCCTAGGGGTTATTCGAGATTTCTTAATCCAAACCCCTAGTAACGAGGCATTGGCTACATTAAGAGAGTCATAGTTACTCGTCCCAATTGCTCACCCAGTCTGCCACTTTTTCTTACTGTGGCCAGTCTGCCAGAAGCGATATGTCACTCGTTGTGTATCTTAAGAGATTCATCGTTACTCCCTCCATAGGTTACTGGTATTCTCTGATTCAATACCTCTCGTGACGAAACATTGGCTTTCTTAATAGTGCAATACTTCTTCCTCCCAGTTGCTCACACAGTTTACTACTTTTTGTGTTCTTGCCAGTCTGCCAAAAGCGATATATCACTAGTTGTGTATCAAAAAAGAGTCATCGTTTCACCTCCTAGGGATTATTCGAGATTTCTTAATCCAAACCCCTAGTAACGAGGCATTGGCTACCTTAAGAGAGTCATAGTTACTCGTCCCAATTGCTCACCCAGTCTGCCACTTTTTCTTACTGTGGCCAGTCTGCCAGAAGCGATATGTCACTCGTTGTGAATCTTAAGAGATTGATCGTTACTCCTTCCATAGGTTACTGGTATTCTCTGAATCAATACCTCTCGTGACGAAACATTGGCTTTCTTAATAGTGCCATACTTCTTCCTCCCAGTTGCTCACACAGTCTACTACTTTTTGTGTAGTTTTTGTCTGCCAGAAACTATAATTCACTAGCTGTGTATCATAACAGGGTGATCGTTTCTCCTCCTAGGGGTTATTCGAGATTTCTTAATCCAAACCCCTAGTAATGAGGCATTGGCTACCTTAAGAGAGTCATAGTTACTCGTCCCCATTGCTCACCCAGTCTGCCGCTTTTTCTTACTGTGGCCAGTCTGCCAGAAGCGATATGTCACTCGTTGTGTATCTTAAGAGATTCATCGTTACTCCTTCCATAGGTTACTGGTATTCTCTGATTCAGTACCTCTCGTGACGAAAAAGTCGCTATCTTAATAGTGCAATACTTCTTCCTCCCAGTTGCTCACACAGTCTACTACTTTTTGTGTTCTTGCCAGTCTGCCAAAAGCGATATGTCACTAGTTGTGTATCAAAAAAGAGTCATCGTCTCACCTCCTAAGGATTATTCGAGATTTCTTAATCCAAACCCCTAGTAACGAGGCATTGGCTACCTTAAGAGAGTCATAGTTACTCGTCCCAATTGCTCACCCAGTCTGCCACTTTTTCTTACTGTGGCCAGTCTGCCAGAAGCGATATGTCACTCGTTGTGAATCTTAAGAGATTGATCGTTACTCCTTCCATAGGTTACTCGTATTCTCTGATTCAATACCTCTCGTGACGAAACATTGGCTTTCTTAATAGTGCCATACTTCTTCCTCCCAGTTGCTCACACAGTTTACTACTTTTTGTGTACTTGCCAGTCTGCCAGAATCGATATGTCACTAGTTGTGTATCAAAAAAGAGTCATCGTTTCACCTCCTAGGGGTTATTCGAGATTTCTTAATCCAAACCCCTAGTAATGAGGCATTGGCTACCTTAAGAGAGTCATAGTTACTCGTCCCAATTGCTCACCCAGTCTGCCACTTTTTCTTACTCTGGCCAGTCTGCCAGAAGCGATATGTCACTCGTTGTGTATCTTAAGAGATTCATCGTTACTCCTTCCATAGGTTACTGGTATTCTCTGATTGAATACCTCTCGTGACGAAAAAGTCGCTATCTTAATAGTGCAATACTTCTTCCTCCCAGTTACGCACACAGTCTACTACTTTTTGTGTAGTTTTTGTCTGCCAGAAACTATAATTCACGAGTTGTGTATCATAAAAGAGTCAACTTTTCTCCTCCTAGGGGTTATTCGAGATTTCTTAATCCAAACCCCTAGTAACGAGGCATTGGCTACCTTAAGAGAGTCATAGTTACTCGTCCCAATTGCTCACCCAGTCTGCCACTTTTTCTTACTGTGGCCAGTCTGCCAGAAGCGATATGTCACTCGTTGTGTATCTTAAGAGATTCATCGTTACTCCCTCCATAGGTTACTGGTATTCTCTGATTCAATACCTCTCGTGACGAAACATTGGCTTTCTTAATAGTGCAATACTTCTTCCTCCCAGTTGCTCACACAGTTTACTACTTTTTGTGTTCTTGCCAGTCTGCCAAAAGCGATATGTCACTAGTTGTGTATCAAAAAAGAGTCATCGTCTCACCTCCTAAGGATTATTCGAGATTTCTTAATCCAAACCCCTAGTAACGAGGCATTGGCTACCTTAAGAGAGTCATAGTTACTCGTCCCAATTGCTCACCCAGTCTGCCACTTTTTCTTACTGTGGCCAGTCTGCCAGAAGCGATATGTCACTCGTTGTGAATCTTACGAGATTGATCGTTACTCCTTCCATAGGTTACTGGTATTCTCTGATTCAATACCTCTCGTGACGAAACATTTGCTTTCTTAATAGTGCCATACTTCTTCCTCCCAGTTGCTCACACAGTCTACTACTTTTTGTGTAGTTTTTGTCTGCCAGAAACTATAATTCACTAGCTGTGTATCATAACAGGGTGATCGTTTCTCCTCCTAGGGGTTATTCGAGATTTCTTAATCCAAACCCCTAGTAATGAGGCATTGGCTACCTTAAGAGAGTCATAGTTACTCGTCCCCATTGCTCACCCAGTCTGCCACTTTTTCTTACTGTGGCCAGTCTGCCAGAAGCGATATGTCACTCGTTGTGTATCTTAAGAGATTCATCGTTACTCCTTCCATAGGTTACTGGTATTCTCTGATTCAGTACCTCTCGTGACGAAAAAGTCGCTATCTTAATAGTGCAATACTTCTTCCTCCCAGTTGCTCACACAGTCTACTACTTTTTGTGTAGTTTTTGTCTGCCAGAAACTATAATTCACGAGTTGTGTATCATAAAAGAGTCAACGTTTCTCCTCCTAGGGGTTATTCGAGATTACTTAATCCAAACCCCTAGTAACGAGGCATTGGCTACCTTAAGAGAGTCATAGTTACTCGTCCCAATTGCTCACCCAGTCTGCCACTTTTTCTTACTGTGGCCAGTCTGCCAGAAGCGATATGTCACTCGTTGTGTATCTTAAGAGATTCATCGTTACTCCTTCCATAGGTTACTGGTATTCTCTGATTCAATACCTCTCGTGACGCAACATTGGCTTTCTTAATAGTGCCATACTTCTTCCTCCCAGTTGCTCACACAGTTTACTACTTTTTGTGTACTTGCCAGTCTGCCAGAAGCGATATGTCACTAGTTGTGTATCAAAAAAGAGTCATCGTTTCACCTCCTAGGGATTATTAGAGATTTCTTAATCCAAACCCCTAGTAACGAGGCATTGGCTACCTTAAGAGAGTCATAGTTACTCGTCCCAATTGCTCACCCAGTCTGCCACTCTTTCTTACTGTGGCCAGTCTGCCAGAAGCGATATGTCACTCGTTGTGTATCTTAAGAGATTCATCGTTACTCCTTCCATAGGTTACTGGTATTCTCTGATTCAATACCTCTCGTGACGAAAAAGTCGCTATCTTAATAGTGCAATACTTCTTACTCCCAGTTGCTCACACAGTCTACTACTTTTTGTGTAGTTTTTGTCTGCCAGAAACTATAATTCACTAGTTGTGTATCATAAAAGAGTCATCGTTTCTCCTCCTAGGGGTTATTCGAGATTTCTTAATCCAAACCCCTAGTAACGAGGCATTGGCTACCTTAAGAGAGTCATAGTTACTCGTCCCAATTGCTCACCCAGTCTGCCACTTTTTCTTACTGTGGCCAGTCTGCCAGAAGCGATATGTCACTCGTTGTGTATCTTAAGAGATTCATCGTTACTCCCTCCATAGGTTACTGGTATTCTCTGATTCAATACCTCTCGTGACGAAACATTGGCTTTCTTAATAGTGCAATACTTCTTCCTCCCAGTTGCTCACACAGTTTACTACTTTTTGTGTTCTTGCCAGTCTGCCAAAAGCGATATGTCACTAGTTGTGTATCAAAAAAGAGTCATCGTTTCACCTCCTAGGGATTATTCGAGATTTCTTAATCCAAACCCCTAGTAACGAGGCATTGGCTACCTTAAGAGAGTCATAGTTACTCGTCCCAATTGCTCACCCAGTCTGCCACTTTTTCTTACTGTGGCCAGTCTGCCAGAAGCGATATGTCACTCGTTGTGAATCTTACGAGATTCATCGTTACTCCTTCCATAGGTTACTGGTATTCTCTGATTCAATACCTCTCGTGACGAAACATTGGCTTTCTTAATAGTGCCATACTTCTTCCTCCCAGTTGCTCACACAGTCTACTACTTTTTGTGTAGTTTTTGTCTGCCAGAAACTATAATTCACTAGCTGTGTATCATAACAGGGTGATCGTTTCTCCTCCTAGGGGTTATTCGAGATTTCTTAATCCAAACCCCTAGTAATGAGGCATTGGCTACCTTAAGAGAGTCATAGTTACTCGTCCCCATTGCTCACCCAGTCTGCCACTTTTTCTTACTGTGGCCAGTCTGCCAGAAGCGATATGTCACTCGTTGTGTATCTTAAGAGATTCATCGTTACTCCTTCCATAGGTTACTGGTATTCTCTGATTCAGTACCTCTCGTGACGAAAAAGTCGCTATCTTAATAGTGCAATACTTCTTCCTCCCAGTTGCTCACACAGTCTACTACTTTTTGTGTAGTTTTTGTCTGCCAGAAACTATAATTCACGAGTTGTGTATCATAAAAGAGTCAACGTTTCTCCTCCTAGGGGTTATTCGAGATTACTTAATCCAAACCCCTAGTAACGAGGCATTGGCTACCTTAAGAGAGTCATAGTTACTCGTCCCAATTGCTCACCCAGTCTGCCACTTTTTCTTACTGTGGCCAGTCTGCCAGAAGCGATATGTAACTCGTTGTGTATCTTAAGAGATTCATCGTTACTCCTTCCATAGGTTACTGGTATTCTCTGATTCAATACCTCTCGTGACGCAACATTGGCTTTCTTAATAGTGCCATACTTCTTCCTCCCAGTTGCTCACACAGTCTACTACTTTTGTGTAGTTTTTGTCTGCCAGAAAATATAATTCACTACTTGTGTATCATAAAAGAGTCATCGTTTCTCCTCCTAGGGGTTATTCGAGATTTCTTAATCCAAACCCCTAGTAACGAGGCATTGGCTACCTTAAGAGAGTGATAGTTACTCGTCCCAATTGCTCACCCAGTCTGCCACTTTTTCTTACTGTGGCCAGTCTGCCAGAAGCGATATGTCACTCGTTGTGAATCTTAAGAGATGCAACGTTACTCCTCCCATAGGATACTGCTATTCTCTGATTAAATACCTCTCGTGACGAAAAAGTCGCTATCTTAATAGTGCAATACTTCTTACTCACAGTTGCTCACACAGTCTACTACTTTTTGTGTAGTTTTTGTCTGCCAGAAACTATAATTCACTAGTTGTGTATCATAAAAGAGTCATCGTTTCTCCTCCTAGGGGTTATTCGAGATTTCTTAATCCAAACCCCTAGTAATGAGGCATTGGCTACCTTAAGAGAGTCATAGTTACTCGTCCCAATTGCTCACCCAGTCTGCCACTTTTTCTTACTGTGGCCAGTCTGCCAGAAGCGATAGGTCACTCGTTGCGTATCTTAAGAGATTCATCGTTACTCCTTCCATGGGTTACTGGTATTCTCTGATTCAATACCTCTCGTGACGAAAAAGTCGCTATCTTAATAGTGCAATACTTCTTCCTCCCAGTTGCTCACACAGTCTACTACTTTTTGTGTACTTTTTGTCTGCCAGAAACTATAATTCACGAGTTGTGTATCATAAAAGAGTCAACGTTTCTCCACCTAGGGGTTATTCGAGATTTCTTAATCCAAACCCCTAGTAACGAGGCATTGGCTACCTTAAGAGAGTCATAGTTACTCGTCCCAATTGCTCACCCAGTCTGCCACTTTTTCTTACTGTGGCCAGTCTGCCAGAAGCGATATGTCACTCGTTGTGTATCTTAAGAGATTCATCGTTACTCCTTCCATAGGTTACTGGTATTCTCTGATTCAATACCTCTTGTGACGCAACATTGGCTTTCTTAATAGTGCCATACTTCTTCCTCCCAGTTGCTCACAGAGTCTACTACTTTTGTGTAGTTTTTGTCTGCCAGAAAATATAATTCACTACTTGTGTATCATAAAAGAGTCATCGTTTCTCCTCCTAGGGGTTATTCGAGATTTCTTAATCCAAACCCCTAGTAACGAGGCATTGGCTACCTTAAGAGAGTCATAGTTACTCGTCCCAATTGCTCACCCAGTCTGCCACTTTTTCTTACTGTGGCCAGTCTGCCAGAAGCGATATGTCACTCGTTGTGAATCTTAAGAGATTCATCGTTACTCCTTCCATAGGTTACTGGTATTCTCTGATTCAATACCTCTCGTGACGAAACATTGGCTTTCTTAATAGTGATATACTTCTTCCTCCCAGTTGCTCACACAGTCTACTACTTTTGTGTAGTTTTTGTCTGCCAGAAACTATAATTCACTAGTTGTGTATCATAAAAGGGTGATCGTTTCTCCTCCTAGGGGTTATTCGAGATTTCTTAATCCAAACCCCTAGTAATGAGGCATTGGCTACCTTAAGAGAGTCATAGTTACTCGTCCCCATTGCTCACCCAGTCTGCCACTTTTTCTTACTGTGGCCAGTCTGCCAGAAGCGATATGTCACTCGTTGTGTATCTTAAGAGATTCATCGTTACTCCTTCCATAGGTTACTGGTATTCTCTGATTCAATACCTCTCGTGACGCAACATTGGCTTTCTTAATAGTGCCATACTTCTTCCTCCCAGTTGCTCACACAGTTTACTACTTTTTGTGTACTTGCCAGTCTGCCAGAAGCGATATGTCACTAGTTGTGTATCAAAAAAGAGTCATCGTTTCACCTCCTAGGGATTATTCGAGATTTCTTAATCCAAACCCCTAGTAACGAGGCATTGGCTACCTTAAGAGAGCCATAGTTACTCGTCCCAATTGCTCACCCAGTCTGCCACTTTTTCTTACTGTGGCCAGTCTGCCAGAAGCGATATGTCACTCGTTGTGTATCTTAAGAGATTCATCGTTACTCCTTCCATAGGTTACTGGTATTCTCTGTTTCAATACCTCTCGTGACGAAAAAGTCGCCATCTTAATAGTGCAATACTTCTTCCTCCCAGTTGCTCACACAGTCTACTACTTTTTGTGTAGTTTTTGTCTGCCAGAAACTATAATTCACTAGTTGTGTATCATAAAAGAGTCATCGTTTCTCCTCCTAGGGGTTATTCGAGATTTCTTAATCCAAACCCCTAGTAACGAGGCATTGGCTACCTTAAGAGAGTCATAGTTACTCGTCCCAATTGCTCACCCAGTCTGCCACTTTTTCTTACTGTGGCCAGTCTGCCAGAAGCGATATGTCACTCGTTGTGTATCTTAAGAGATTCATCGTTACTCCCTCCATAGGTTACTGGTATTCTCTGATTCAATACCTCTCGTGACGAAACATTGGCTTTCTTAATAGTGCAATACTTCTTCCTCCCAGTTGCTCACACAGTTTACTACTTTTTGTGTTCTTGCCAGTCTGCCAAAAGCGATATGTCACTAGTTGTGTATCAAAAAAGAGTCATCGTTTCACCTCCTAGGGATTATTCGAGATTTCTTAATCCAAACCCCTAGTAACGAGGCATTGGCTACCTTAAGAGAGTCATAGTTACTCGTCCCAATTGCTCACCCAGTCTGCCACTTTTTCTTACTGTGGCCAGTCTGCCAGAAGCGATATGTCACTCGTTGTGAATCTTACGAGATTCATCGTTACTCCTTCCATAGGTTACTGGTATTCTCTGATTCAATACCTCTCGTGACGAAACATTGGCTTTCTTAATAGTGCCATACTTCTTCCTCCCAGTTGCTCACACAGTCTACTACTTTTTGTGTAGTTTTTGTCTGCCAGAAACTATAATTCACTAGCTGTGTATCATAACAGGGTGATCGTTTCTCCTCCTAGGGGTTATTCGAGATTTCTTAATCCAAACCCCTAGTAATGAGGCATTGGCTACCTTAAGAGAGTCATAGTTACTCGTCCCCATTGCTCACCCAGTCTGCCACTTTTTCTTACTGTGGCCAGTCTGCCAGAAGCGATATGTCACTCGTTGTGTATCTTAAGAGATTCATCGTTACTCCTTCCATAGGTTACTGGTATTCTCTGATTCAGTACCTCTCGTGACGAAAAAGTCGCTATCTTAATAGTGCAATACTTCTTCCTCCCAGTTGCTCACACAGTCTACTACTTTTTGTGTAGTTTTTGTCTGCCAGAAACTATAATTCACGAGTTGTGTATCATAAAAGAGTCAACGTTTCTCCTCCTAGGGGTTATTCGAGATTACTTAATCCAAACCCCTAGTAACGAGGCATTGGCTACCTTAAGAGAGTCATAGTTACTCGTCCCAATTGCTCACCCAGTCTGCCACTTTTTCTTACTGTGGCCAGTCTGCCAGAAGCGATATGTCACTCGTTGTGTATCTTAAGAGATTCATCGTTACTCCTTCCATAGGTTACTGGTATTCTCTGATTCAATACCTCTCGTGACGCAACATTGGCTTTCTTAATAGTGCCATACTTCTTCCTCCCAGTTGCTCACACAGTCTACTACTTTTGTGTAGTTTTTGTCTGCCAGAAAATATAATTCACTACTTGTGTATCATAAAAGAGTCATCGTTTCTCCTCCTAGGGGTTATTCGAGATTTCTTAATCCAAACCCCTAGTAACGAGGCATTGGCTACCTTAAGAGAGTCATAGTTACTCGTCCCAATTGCTCACCCAGTCTGCCACTTTTTCTTACTGTGGCCAGTCTGCCAGAAGCGATATGTCACTCGTTGTGAATCTTAAGAGATTCATCGTTACTCCTTCCATAGGTTACTGGTATTCTCTGATTCAATACCTCTCGTGACGAAACATTGGCTTTCTTAATAGTGATATACTTCTTCCTCCCAGTTGCTCACACAGTCTACTACTTTTTGTGTAGTTTTTGTCTGCCAGAAACTATAATTCACTAGTTGTGTATCATAAAAGGGTGATCGTTTCTCCTCCTAGGTGTTATTCGAGATTTCTTAATCCAAACCCCTAGTAATGAGGCATTGGCTACCTTAAGAGAGTCATAGTTACTCGTCCCAATTGCTCACCCAGTCTGCCACATTTTCTTACTGTGGCCAGTCTGCCAGAAGCGATATGTCACTCGTTGTGTATCTTAAGAGATTCATCGTTACTACTCCCATAGGTTACTGGTATTCTCTGATTCAATACCTCTCGTGACGCAACATTGGCTTTCTTAATAGTGCCATACTTCTTCCTCCCAGTTGCTCACACAGTTTACTACTTTTTGTGTACTTGCCAGTCTGCCAGAAGCGATATGTCACTAGTTGTGTATCAAAAAAGAGTCATCGTTTCACCTCCTAGGGATTATTCGAGATTTCTTAATCCAAACCCCTAGTAACGAGGCATTGGCTACCTTAAGAGAGTCATAGTTACTCGTCCCAATTGCTCACCCAGTCTGCCACTTTTTCTTACTGTGGCCAGTCTGCCAGAAGCGATATGTCACTCGTTGTGTATCTTAAGAGATTCATCGTTACTCCTTCCATAGGTTACTGGTATTCTCTGATTCAATACCTCTCGTGACGAAAAAGTCGCTATCTTAATAGTGCAATACTTCTTCCTCCCAGTTGCTCACACAGTCTACTACTTTTTGTGTAGTTTTTGTCTGCCAGAAACTATAATTCACTAGTTGTGTATCATAAAAGAGTCATCGTTTCTCCTCCTAGGGGTTATTCGAGATTTCTTAATCCAAACCCCTAGTAACGAGGCATTGGCTACCTTAAGAGAGTCATAGTTACTCGTCCCAATTGCTCACCCAGTCTGCCACTTTTTCTTACTGTGGCCAGTCTGCCAGAAGCGATATGTCACTCGTTGTGTATCTTAAAAGATTCATCGTTACTCCCTCCATAGGTTACTGGTATTCTCTGATTCAATACCTCTCGTGACGAAACATTGGCTTTCTTAATAGTGCAATACTTCTTCCTCCCAGTTGCTCACACAGTTTACTACTTTTTGTGTTCTTGCCAGTCTGCCAAAAGCGATATGTCACTAGTTGTGTATCAAAAAAGAGTCATCGTTTCACCTCCTAGGGATTATTCGAGATTTCTTAATCCAAACCCCTAGTAACGAGGCATTGGCTACCTTAAGAGAGTCATAGTTACTCGTCCCAATTGCTCACCCAGTCTGCCACTTTTTCTTACTGTGGCCAGTCTGCCAGAAGCGATATGTCACTCGTTGTGAATCTTAACAGATGCAACGTTACTCCTCCCATAGGATACTGGTATTCTCTGATTAAATACCTCTCGTGACGAAAAAGTCGCTATCTTAATAGTGCAATACTTCTTACTCACAGTTGCTCACACAGTCTACTACTTTTTGTGTAGTTTTTGTCTGCCAGAAACTATAATTCACTAGTTGTGTATCATAAAAGAGTCATCGTTTCTCCTCCTAGGGGTTATTCGAGATTTCTTAATCCAAACCCCTAGTAATGAGGCATTGGCTACCTTAAGAGAGTCATAGTTACTCGTCCCAATTGCTCACCCAGTCTGCCACTTTTTCTTACTGTGGCCAGTCTGCCAGAAGCGATAGGTCACTCGTTGCGTATCTTAAGAGATTCATCGTTACTCCTTCCATAGGTTACTGGTATTCTCTGATTCAATACCTCTCGTGACGAAAAAGTCGCTATCTTAATAGTGCAATACTTCTTCCTCCCAGTTGCTCACACAGTCTACTACTTTTTGTGTAGTTTTTGCCTGCCAGAAACTATAATTCACGAGTTGTGTATCATAAAAGAGTCAACGTTTCTCCACCTAGGGGTTATTCGAGATTTCTTAATCCAAACCCCTAGTAACGAGGCATTGGCTACCTTAAGAGAGTCATAGTTACTCGTCCCAATTGCTCACCCAGTCTGACACTTTTTCTTACTGTGGCCAGTCTGCAGAAGCGATATGTCACTCGTTGTGAATCTTAAGAGATTCATCGTTACTCCTCCCATAGGATACTGGTATTCTCTGATTCAATACCTCTCGTGACGAAAAAGTCGCTATCTTAATAGTGCAATACTTCTTACTCCCAGTTGCTCACACAGTCTACTACTTTTTGTGTAGTTTTTGTCTGCCAGAAACTATAATTCACTAGTTGTGTATCATAAAAGAGTCATCGTTTCACCTCCTAGGGGTTATTCGAGATTTCTTAATCCAAACCCCTAGTAATGAGGCATTGGCTGCCTTAAGAGAGTCATAGTTACTCGTCCCAATTGCTCACACAGTCTGCCACTTTTTCTTACTGTGGCCAGTCTGCCAGAAGCGATAGGTCACTCGTTGTGTATCTTAAGAGATTTATCGTTACTCCTTCCATAGGTTACTGATATTCTCTGATTCAATACCTCTCGTGACGAAAAAGTCGCTATCTTAATAGTGCAATACTTCTTCCTCCCAGTTGCTCGCACAGTCTACTACTTTTTGTGTAGTTTTTGTCTGCCAGAAACTATAATTCACGAGTTGTGTATCATAAAAGAGTCAACGTTTCTCCACCTAGGGGTTATTCGAGATTTCTTAATCCAAACCCCTAGTAACGAGGCATTGGCTACCTTAAGAGAGTCATAGTTACTCGTCCCAATTGCTCACCCAGTCTGCCACTTTTTCTTACTGTGGCCAGTCTGCCAAAGCGATACGTCACTCGTTGTGTATCTTAAGAGATTCATCGTTACTCCTTCCATAGGTTACTGGTATTCTCTGATTCAATACCTCTCGTGACGCAACATTGGCTTTCTTAATAGTGCCATACTTCTTCCTCCCAGTTGCTCACACAGTCTACTACTTTTGTGTAGTTTTTGTCTGCCAGAAAATATAATTCACTAGTTGTATATCATAAAAGAGTCATCGTTTCTCCTCCTAGGGGTTTTTCGAGATTTCTTAATCCAAACCCCTAGTAACGAGGCATTGGCTACCTTAAGAGAGTCATAGTTACTCGTCCCAATTGCTCACCCCGTCTGCCACTTTTTCTTACTGTGGCCAGTCTGCCAGAAGCTATATGTCACTCGTTGTGAATCTTAAGAGATTCATCGTTACTCCTCCCATAGGTTACTGGTATTCTCTGATTCAATACCTCTCGTGACGAAAAAGTCGCTATCTTAATAGTGCAATACTTCTTACTCCCAGTTGCCCACACAGTCTACTACTTTTTGTGTAGTTTTTGTCTGCCAGAAACTATAATTCACTAGTTGTGTATCATAAAAGAGTCATCGTTTCTCCTCCTAGGGGTTATTCGAGATTTATTAATCCAAACCCCTAGTAATGAGGCATTGGCTACCTTAAGAGAGTCATAGTTACTCGTCCCAATTGCTCACCCAGTCTGCCACTTTTTCTTACTGTGGCCACTCTGCCAGAAGCGATATGTCACTCGTTGTGTATCTTAAGAGATTCATCGTTACTCCCTCCATAGGTTACTCGTATTCTCTGATTCAATACCTCTCGTGACGAAACATTGGCTTTCTTAATAGTGCCATACTTCTTCCTCCCAGTTGCTCACACAGTTTACTACTTTTTGTGTACTTGCCAGTCTGCCAGAAGCGATATGTCACTAGTTGTGTATCAAAAAAGAGTCATCGTTTCACCTCCTAGGGATTATTCGAGATTTCTTAATCCAAACCCCTAGTAACGAGGCATTGGCTACCTTAAGAGAGTCATAGTTACTCGTCCCAATTGCTCACCCAGTCTGCCACTTTTTCTTACTGTGGCCAGTCTGCCAGAAGCGATATGTCACTCGTTGTGTATCTTAAGAGATTCATCGTTACTCCTTCCATAGGTTACTGGTTTCTCTGATTCAATACCTCTCGTGACGAAACATTGGCTTTCTTAATAGTGCCATACTTCTTCCTCCCAGTTGCTCACACAGTCTACTACTTTTTGTGTAGTTTTTGTCTGCCAGAAACTATAATTTACTAGTTGTGTATCATAAAAGAGTGATCGTTTCTCCTCCTAGGGGTTATTCGAGATTTCTTAATCCAAACCCCTAGTAATGAGGCATTGGCTACCTTAAGAGAGTCATAGCTACTCGTCCCCATTGCTCACCCAGTCTGCCACTTTTTCTTACTGTGGCCAGTCTGCCAGAAGCGATATGTCACTCGTTGTGTATCTTAAGAGATTCATCGTTACTCCTTCCATAGGTTACTGGTATTCTCTGATTCAGTACCTCTCGTGACGAAAAAGTCGCTATCTTAATAGTGCTATACTTCTTCCTCCCAGTTGCTCACACAGTCTACTACTTTTTGTGTAGTTTTTGTCTGCCAGAAGCTATAATTCACGAGTTGTGTATCATAAAAGAGTCAACGTTTCTCCTCCTAGGGGTTATTCGAGATTTCTTAATCCAAACCCCTAGTAACGAGGCATTGGCTACCTTAAGAGAGTCATAGTTACTCGTCCCAATTGCTCACCCAGTCTGCCACTTTTTTTTACTGTGGCCAGTCTGCCAGAAGCGATATGTCACTCGTTGTGTATCTTAAGAGATTCATCGTTACTCCTTCCATAGGTTACTGGTATTCTCTCATTCAATACCTCTCGTGACGAAAAAGTCGCTATCTTAATAGTGCAATACTTCTTCCTCCCAGTTGCTCACACAGTCTACTACTTTTTGTGTAGTTTTTGTCTGCCAGAAACTATAATTCACTAGTTGTGTATCATAAAAGAGTCATCGTTTCTCCTCCTAGGGGTTATTCGAGATTTCTTAATCCAAACCCCTAGTAACGAGGCATTGGCTACCTTAAGAGAGTCATAGTTACTCGTCCCAATTGCTCACCCAGTCTGCCACTTTTTCTTACTGTGGCCAGTCTGCCAGAAGCGATATGTCACTCGTTGTGAATCTTAAGAGTTTCATCGTTACTCCTTCCATAGGTTACTGGTATTCTCTGATTCAATACCTCTCGTGACGAAACATTGGCTTTCTTAATTGTGCCATACTTCTTCCTCCCAGTTGCTCACACAGTCTACTACTTTTTGTGTAGTTTTTGTCTGCCAGAAACTATAATTCACTAGTTGTGTATCATAAAAGGGTGATCGTTTCTCCTCCTAGGGGTTATTCGAGATTTCTTAATCCAAACCCCTAGTAATGAGGCATTGGCTACCTTAAGAGAGTCATAGTTACTCGTCCCCATTGCTCACCCAGTCTGCCACTTTTTCTTACTGTGGCCAGTCTGCCAGAAGCGATAGGTCACTCGTTGTGTATCTTAAGAGATTCATCGTTACTCCTTCCATAGGTTACTGGTATTCTCTGATTCAGTACCTCTCGTGACGGAAAAGTCGCTATCTTAATAGTGCCATACTTCTTCCTCCCAGTTGCTCACACAGTCTACTACTTTTTGTGAAGTTTTTGTCTGCCAGAAACTATAATTCACGAGTTGTGTATCATAAAAGAGTCAACGTTTCTCCTCCTAGGGGTTATTCGAGATTTCTTAATCCAAACCCCTAGTAATGAGGCATTGGCTACCTTAAGAGAGTCATAGTTACTCGTCCCAATTGCTCACCCAGTCTGCCACTTTTTCTTACTGTGGCCAGTCTGCCAGAAGCGATATGTCACTCGTTGTGTATCTTAAGAGATTCATCGTTACTCCCTCCATAGGTTACTGGTATTCTCTGATTCAATACCTCTCGTGACGAAACATTGGCTTTCTTAATAGTGCAATACTTCTTCCTCCCAGTTGCTCACACAGTTTACTACTTTTTGTGTTCTTGCCAGTCTGCCAAAAGCGATATGTCACTAGTTGTGTATCAAAAAAGAGTCATCGTTTCACCTCCTAGGGATTATTCGAGATTTCTTAATCCAAACCCCTAGTAACGAGGCATTGGCTACCTTAAGAGAGTCATAGTTACTCGTCCCAATTGCTCACCCAGTCTGCCACTTTTTCTTACTGTGGCCAGTCTGCCAGAAGCGATACGTCACTCGTTGTGTATCTTAAGAGATTCATCGTTACTCCTTCCATAGGTTACTGGTATTCTCTGATTCAATACCTCTCGTGACGCAACATTGGCTTTCTTAATAGTGCCATACTTCTTCCTCCCAGTTGCTCACACAGTCTACTACTTTTGTGTAGTTTTTGTCTGCCAGAAAATATAATTCACTAGTTGTATATCATAAAAGAGTCATCGTTTCTCCTCCTAGGGGTTTTTCGAGATTTCTTAATCCAAACCCCTAGTAACGAGGCATTGGCTACCTTAAGAGAGTCATAGTTACTCGTCCCAATTGCTCACCCCGTCTGCCACTTTTTCTTACTGTGGCCAGTCTGCCAGAAGCTATATGTCACTCGTTGTGAATCTTAAGAGATTCATCGTTACTCCTCCCATAGGTTACTGGTATTCTCTGATTCAATACCTCTCGTGACGAAAAAGTCGCTATCTTAATAGTGCAATACTTCTTACTCCCAGTTGCCCACACAGTCTACTACTTTTTGTGTAGTTTTTGTCTGCCAGAAACTATAATTCACTAGTTGTGTATCATAAAAGAGTCATCGTTTCTCCTCCTAGGGGTTATTCGAGATTTATTAATCCAAACCCCTAGTAATGAGGCATTGGCTACCTTAAGAGAGTCATAGTTACTCGTCCCAATTGCTCACCCAGTCTGCCACTTTTTCTTACTGTGGCCACTCTGCCAGAAGCGATATGTCACTCGTTGTGTATCTTAAGAGATTCATCGTTACTCCCTCCATAGGTTACTCGTATTCTCTGATTCAATACCTCTCGTGACGAAACATTGGCTTTCTTAATAGTGCCATACTTCTTCCTCCCAGTTGCTCACACAGTTTACTACTTTTTGTGTACTTGCCAGTCTGCCAGAAGCGATATGTCACTAGTTGTGTATCAAAAAAGAGTCATCGTTTCACCTCCTAGGGATTATTCGAGATTTCTTAATCCAAACCCCTAGTAACGAGGCATTGGCTACCTTAAGAGAGTCATAGTTACTCGTCCCAATTGCTCACCCAGTCTGCCACTTTTTCTTACTGTGGCCAGTCTGCCAGAAGCGATATGTCACTCGTTGTGTATCTTAAGAGATTCATCGTTACTCCTTCCATAGGTTACTGGTTTCTCTGATTCAATACCTCTCGTGACGAAACATTGGCTTTCTTAATAGTGCCATACTTCTTCCTCCCAGTTGCTCACACAGTCTACTACTTTTTGTGTAGTTTTTGTCTGCCAGAAACTATAATTTACTAGTTGTGTATCATAAAAGAGTGATCGTTTCTCCTCCTAGGGGTTATTCGAGATTTCTTAATCCAAACCCCTAGTAATGAGGCATTGGCTACCTTAAGAGAGTCATAGCTACTCGTCCCCATTGCTCACCCAGTCTGCCACTTTTTCTTACTGTGGCCAGTCTGCCAGAAGCGATATGTCACTCGTTGTGTATCTTAAGAGATTCATCGTTACTCCTTCCATAGGTTACTGGTATTCTCTGATTCAGTACCTCTCGTGACGAAAAAGTCGCTATCTTAATAGTGCTATACTTCTTCCTCCCAGTTGCTCACACAGTCTACTACTTTTTGTGTAGTTTTTGTCTGCCAGAAGCTATAATTCACGAGTTGTGTATCATAAAAGAGTCAACGTTTCTCCTCCTAGGGGTTATTCGAGATTTCTTAATCCAAACCCCTAGTAACGAGGCATTGGCTACCTTAAGAGAGTCATAGTTACTCGTCCCAATTGCTCACCCAGTCTGCCACTTTTTTTTACTGTGGCCAGTCTGCCAGAAGCGATATGTCACTCGTTGTGTATCTTAAGAGATTCATCGTTACTCCTTCCATAGGTTACTGGTATTCTCTCATTCAATACCTCTCGTGACGAAAAAGTCGCTATCTTAATAGTGCAATACTTCTTCCTCCCAGTTGCTCACACAGTCTACTACTTTTTGTGTAGTTTTTGTCTGCCAGAAACTATAATTCACTAGTTGTGTATCATAAAAGAGTCATCGTTTCTCCTCCTAGGGGTTATTCGAGATTTCTTAATCCAAACCCCTAGTAACGAGGCATTGGCTACCTTAAGAGAGTCATAGTTACTCGTCCCAATTGCTCACCCAGTCTGCCACTTTTTCTTACTGTGGCCAGTCTGCCAGAAGCGATATGTCACTCGTTGTGAATCTTAAGAGTTTCATCGTTACTCCTTCCATAGGTTACTGGTATTCTCTGATTCAATACCTCTCGTGACGAAACATTGGCTTTCTTAATTGTGCCATACTTCTTCCTCCCAGTTGCTCACACAGTCTACTACTTTTTGTGTAGTTTTTGTCTGCCAGAAACTATAATTCACTAGTTGTGTATCATAAAAGGGTGATCGTTTCTCCTCCTAGGGGTTATTCGAGATTTCTTAATCCAAACCCCTAGTAATGAGGCATTGGCTACCTTAAGAGAGTCATAGTTACTCGTCCCCATTGCTCACCCAGTCTGCCACTTTTTCTTACTGTGGCCAGTCTGCCAGAAGCGATAGGTCACTCGTTGTGTATCTTAAGAGATTCATCGTTACTCCTTCCATAGGTTACTGGTATTCTCTGATTCAGTACCTCTCGTGACGGAAAAGTCGCTATCTTAATAGTGCCATACTTCTTCCTCCCAGTTGCTCACACAGTCTACTACTTTTTGTGAAGTTTTTGTCTGCCAGAAACTATAATTCACGAGTTGTGTATCATAAAAGAGTCAACGTTTCTCCTCCTAGGGGTTATTCGAGATTTCTTAATCCAAACCCCTAGTAATGAGGCATTGGCTACCTTAAGAGAGTCATAGTTACTCGTCCCAATTGCTCACCCAGTCTGCCACTTTTTCTTACTGTGGCCAGTCTGCCAGAAGCGATATGTCACTCGTTGTGTATCTTAAGAGATTCATCGTTACTCCCTCCATAGGTTACTGGTATTCTCTGATTCAATACCTCTCGTGACGAAACATTGGCTTTCTTAATAGTGCAATACTTCTTCCTCCCAGTTGCTCACACAGTTTACTACTTTTTGTGTTCTTGCCAGTCTGCCAAAAGCGATATGTCACTAGTTGTGTATCAAAAAAGAGTCATCGTTTCACCTCCTAGGGATTATTCGAGATTTCTTAATCCAAACCCCTAGTAACGAGGCATTGGCTACCTTAAGAGAGTCATAGTTACTCGTCCCAATTGCTCACCCAGTCTGCCACTTTTTCTTACTGTGGCCAGTCTGCCAGAAGCGATACGTCACTCGTTGTGTATCTTAAGAGATTCATCGTTACTCCTTCCATAGGTTACTGGTATTCTCTGATTCAATACCTCTCGTGACGCAACATTGGCTTTCTTAATAGTGCCATACTTCTTCCTCCCAGTTGCTCACACAGTCTACTACTTTTGTGTAGTTTTTGTCTGCCAGAAAATATAATTCACTAGTTGTATATCATAAAAGAGTCATCGTTTCTCCTCCTAGGGGTTTTTCGAGATTTCTTAATCCAAACCCCTAGTAACGAGGCATTGGCTACCTTAAGAGAGTCATAGTTACTCGTCCCAACTGCTCACCCCGTCTGCCACTTTTTCTTACTGTGGCCAGTCTGCCAGAAGCTATATGTCACTCGTTGTGAATCTTACGAGATTCATCGTTACTCCTCCCATAGGTTACTGGTATTCTCTGATTCAATACCTCTCGTGACGAAAAAGTCGCTATCTTAATAGTGCAATACTTCTTACTCCCAGTTGCCCACACAGTCTACTACTTTTTGTGTAGTTTTTGTCTGCCAGAAACTATAATTCACTAGTTGTGTATCATAAAAGAGTCATCGTTTCTCCTCCTAGGGGTTATTCGAGATTTATTAATCCAAACCCCTAGTAATGAGGCATTGGCTACCTTAAGAGAGTCATAGTTACTCGTCCCAATTGCTCACCCAGTCTGCCACTTTTTCTTACTGTGGCCACTCTGCCAGAAGCGATATGTCACTCGTTGTGTATCTTAAGAGATTCATCGTTACTCCCTCCATAGGTTACTCGTATTCTCTGATTCAATACCTCTCGTGACGAAACATTGGCTTTCTTAATAGTGCCATACTTCTTCCTCCCAGTTGCTCACACAGTTTACTACTTTTTGTGTACTTGCCAGTCTGCCAGAAGCGATATGTCACTAGTTGTGTATCAAAAAAGAGTCATCGTTTCACCTCCTAGGGATTATTCGAGATTTCTTAATCCAAACCCCTAGTAACGAGGCATTGGCTACCTTAAGAGAGTCATAGTTACTCGTCCCAATTGCTCACCCAGTCTGCCACTTTTTCTTACTGTGGCCAGTCTGCCAGAAGCGATAGGTCACTCGTTGTGAATCTTAAGAGATTCATCGTTACTCCTTCCATAGGTTACTGGTATTCTCTGATTCAATACCTCTCGTGACGAAACATTGGCTTTCTTAATAGTGCCATACTTCTTCCTCCCAGTTGCTCACACAGTCTACTACTTTTTGTGTAGTTTTTGTCTGCCAGAAACTATAATTTACTAGTTGTGTATCATAAAAGAGTGATCGTTTCTCCTCCTAGGGGTTATTCGAGATTTCTTAATCCAAACCCCTAGTAATGAGGCATTGGCTACCTTAAGAGAGTCATAGCTACTCGTCCCCATTGCTCACCCAGTCTGCCACTTTTTCTTACTGTGGCCAGTCTGCCAGAAGCGATAGGTCACTCGTTGTGTATCTTAAGAGATTCATCGTTACTCCTTCCATAGGTTACTGGTATTCTCTGATTCAGTACCTCTCGTGACGAAAAAGTCGCTATCTTAATAGTGCTATACTTCTTCCTCCCAGTTGCTCACACAGTCTACTACTTTTTGTGTAGTTTTTGTCTGCCAGAAACTATAATTCACGAGTTGTGTATCATAAAAGAGTCAACGTTTCTCCTCCTAGGGGTTATTCGAGATTTCTTAATCCAAACCCCTAGTAACGAGGCATTGGCTACCTTAAGAGAGTCATAGTTACTCGTCCCAATTGCTCACCCAGTCTGCCACTTTTTTTTACTGTGGCCAGTCTGCCAGAAGCGATATGTCACTCGTTGTGTATCTTAAGAGATTCATCGTTACTCCTTCCATAGGTTACTGGTATTCTCTGATTCAATACCTCTCGTGACGAAAAAGTCGCTATCTTAATAGTGCAATACTTCTTCCTCCCAGTTGCTCACACAGTCTACTACTTTTTGTGTAGTTTTTGTCTGCCAGAAACTATAAGTCACTAGTTGTGTATCATAAAAGAGTCATCGTTTCTCCTCCTAGGGGTTATTCGAGATTTCTTAATCCAAACCCCTAGTAACGAGGCATTGGCTACCTTAAGAGAGTCATAGTTACTCGTCCCAATTGCTCACCCAGTCTGCCACTTTTTCTTACTGTGGCCAGTCTGCCAGAAGCGATATGTCACTCGTTGTGAATCTTAAGAGTTTCATCGTTACTCCTTCCATAGGTTACTGGTATTCTCTGATTCAATACCTCTCGTGACGAAACATTGGCTTTCTTAATTGTGCCATACTTCTTCCTCCCAGTTGCTCACACAGTCTACTACTTTTTGTGTAGTTTTTGTCTGCCAGAAACTATAATTCACTAGTTGTGTATCATAAAAGGGTGATCGTTTCTCATCCTAGGGGTTATTCGAAATTTCTTAATCCAAACCCCTAGTAATGAGGCATTGGCTACCTTAAGAGAGTCATAGTTACTCGTCCCCATTGCTCACCCAGTCTGCCACTTTTTCTTACTGTGGCCAGTCTGCCAGAAGCGATAGGTCACTCGTTGTGTATCTTAAGAGATTCATCGTTACTCCTTCCATAGGTTACTGGTATTCTCTGATTCAGTACCTCTCGTGACGGAAAAGTCGCTATCTTAATAGTGCCATACTTCTTCCTCCCAGTTGCTCACACAGTCTACTACTTTTTGTGAAGTTTTTGTCTGCCAGAAACTATAATTCACGAGTTGTGTATCATAAAAGAGTCAACGTTTCTCCTCCTAGGGGTTATTCGAGATTTCGTAATCCAAACCCCTAGTAATGAGGCATTGGCTACCTTAAGAGAGTCATAGTTACTCGTCCCAATTGCTCACCCAGTCTGCCACTTTTTCTTACTGTGGCCAGTCTGCCAGAAGCGATACGTCACTCGTTGTGTATCTTAAGAGATTCATCGTTACTCCTTCCATAGGTTACTGGTATTCTCTGATTCAATACCTCTCGTGACGCAACATTGGCTTTCTTAATAGTGCCATACTTCTTCCTCCCAGTTGCTCACACAGTCTACTACTTTTGTGTTCTTGCCAGTCTGCCAAAAGCGATATGTCACTAGTTGTGTATCAAAAAAGAGTCATCGTTTCACCTCCTAGGGATTATTCGAGATTTCTTAATCCAAACCCCTAGTAACGAGGCATTGGCTACCTTAAGAGAGTCATAGTTACTCGTCCCAATTGCTCACCCAGTCTGCCACTTTTTCTTACTGTGGCCAGTCTGCCAGAAGCGATAGGTCACTCGTTGTGTATCTTAAGAGATTCATCGTTACTCCTTCCATAGGTTACTGGTATTCTCTGATTCAGTACCTCTCGTGACGAAAAAGTCGCTATCTTAATAGTGCTATACTTCTTCCTCCCAGTTGCTCACACAGTCTACTACTTTTTGTGTAGTTTTTGTCTGCCAGAAACTATAATTCACGAGTTGTGTATCATAAAAGAGTCAACGTTTCTCCTCCTAGGGGTTATTCGAGATTTCTTAATCCAAACCCCTAGTAACGAGGCATTGGCTACCTTAAGAGAGTCATAGTTACTCGTCCCAATTGCTCACCCAGTCTGCCACTTTTTTTTACTGTGGCCAGTCTGCCAGAAGCGATATGTCACTCGTTGTGTATCTTAAGAGATTCATCGTTACTCCTTCCATAGGTTACTGGTATTCTCTGATTCAATACCTCTCGTGACGAAAAAGTCGCTATCTTAATAGTGCAATACTTCTTCCTCCCAGTTGCTCACACAGTCTACTACTTTTTGTGTAGTTTTTGTCTGCCAGAAACTATAAGTCACTAGTTGTGTATCATAAAAGAGTCATCGTTTCTCCTCCTAGGGGTTATTCGAGATTTCTTAATCCAAACCCCTAGTAACGAGGCATTGGCTACCTTAAGAGAGTCATAGTTACTCGTCCCAATTGCTCACCCAGTCTGCCACTTTTTCTTACTGTGGCCAGTCTGCCAGAAGCGATATGTCACTCGTTGTGAATCTTAAGAGTTTCATCGTTACTCCTTCCATAGGTTACTGGTATTCTCTGATTCAATACCTCTCGTGACGAAACATTGGCTTTCTTAATTGTGCCATACTTCTTCCTCCCAGTTGCTCACACAGTCTACTACTTTTTGTGTAGTTTTTGTCTGCCAGAAACTATAATTCACTAGTTGTGTATCATAAAAGGGTGATCGTTTCTCCTCCTAGGGGTTATTCGAGATTTCTTAATCCAAACCCCTAGTAATGAGGCATTGGCTACCTTAAGAGAGTCATAGTTACTCGTCCCCATTGCTCACCCAGTCTGCCACTTTTTCTTACTGTGGCCAGTCTGCCAGAAGCGATAGGTCACTCGTTGTGTATCTTAAGAGATTCATCGTTACTCCTTCCATAGGTTACTGGTATTCTCTGATTCAGTACCTCTCGTGACGGAAAAGTCGCTATCTTAATAGTGCCATACTTCTTCCTCCCAGTTGCTCACACAGTCTACTACTTTTTGTGAAGTTTTTGTCTGCCAGAAACTATAATTCACGAGTTGTGTATCATAAAAGAGTCAACGTTTCTCCTCCTAGGGGTTATTCGAGATTTCTTAATCCAAACCCCTAGTAATGAGGCATTGGCTACCTTAAGAGAGTCATAGTTACTCGTCCCAATTGCTCACCCAGTCTGCCACTTTTTCTTACTGTGGCCAGTCTGCCAGAAGCGATATGTCACTCGTTGTGTATCTTAAGAGATTCATCGTTACTCCCTCCATAGGTTACTGGTATTCTCTGATTCAATACCTCTCGTGACGAAACATTGGCTTTCTTAATAGTGCAATACTTCTTCCTCCCAGTTGCTCACACAGTTTACTACTTTTTGTGTTCTTGCCAGTCTGCCAAAAGCGATATGTCACTAGTTGTGTATCAAAAAAGAGTCATCGTTTCACCTCCTAGGGATTATTCGAGATTTCTTAATCCAAACCCCTAGTAACGAGGCATTGGCTACCTTAAGAGAGTCATAGTTACTCGTCCCAATTGCTCACCCAGTCTGCCACTTTTTCTTACTGTGGCCAGTCTGCCAGAAGCGATACGTCACTCGTTGTGTATCTTAAGAGATTCATCGTTACTCCTTCCATAGGTTACTGGTATTCTCTGATTCAATACCTCTCGTGACGCAACATTGGCTTTCTTAATAGTGCCATACTTCTTCCTCCCAGTTGCTCACACAGTCTACTACTTTTGTGTAGTTTTTGTCTGCCAGAAAATATAATTCACTAGTTGTATATCATAAAAGAGTCATCGTTTCTCCTCCTAGGGGTTTTTCGAGATTTCTTAATCCAAACCCCTAGTAACGAGGCATTGGCTACCTTAAGAGAGTCATAGTTACTCGTCCCAACTGCTCACCCCGTCTGCCACTTTTTCTTACTGTGGCCAGTCTGCCAGAAGCTATATGTCACTCGTTGTGAATCTTACGAGATTCATCGTTACTCCTCCCATAGGTTACTGGTATTCTCTGATTCAATACCTCTCGTGACGAAAAAGTCGCTATCTTAATAGTGCAATACTTCTTACTCCCAGTTGCCCACACAGTCTACTACTTTTTGTGTAGTTTTTGTCTGCCAGAAACTATAATTCACTAGTTGTGTATCATAAAAGAGTCATCGTTTCTCCTCCTAGGGGTTATTCGAGATTTATTAATCCAAACCCCTAGTAATGAGGCATTGGCTACCTTAAGAGAGTCATAGTTACTCGTCCCAATTGCTCACCCAGTCTGCCACTTTTTCTTACTGTGGCCACTCTGCCAGAAGCGATATGTCACTCGTTGTGTATCTTAAGAGATTCATCGTTACTCCCTCCATAGGTTACTCGTATTCTCTGATTCAATACCTCTCGTGACGAAACATTGGCTTTCTTAATAGTGCCATACTTCTTCCTCCCAGTTGCTCACACAGTTTACTACTTTTTGTGTACTTGCCAGTCTGCCAGAAGCGATATGTCACTAGTTGTGTATCAAAAAAGAGTCATCGTTTCACCTCCTAGGGATTATTCGAGATTTCTTAATCCAAACCCCTAGTAACGAGGCATTGGCTACCTTAAGAGAGTCATAGTTACTCGTCCCAATTGCTCACCCAGTCTGCCACTTTTTCTTACTGTGGCCAGTCTGCCAGAAGCGATAGGTCACTCGTTGTGAATCTTAAGAGATTCATCGTTACTCCTTCCATAGGTTACTGGTATTCTCTGATTCAATACCTCTCGTGACGAAACATTGGCTTTCTTAATAGTGCCATACTTCTTCCTCCCAGTTGCTCACACAGTCTACTACTTTTTGTGTAGTTTTTGTCTGCCAGAAACTATAATTTACTAGTTGTGTATCATAAAAGAGTGATCGTTTCTCCTCCTAGGGGTTATTCGAGATTTCTTAATCCAAACCCCTAGTAATGAGGCATTGGCTACCTTAAGAGAGTCATAGCTACTCGTCCCCATTGCTCACCCAGTCTGCCACTTTTTCTTACTGTGGCCAGTCTGCCAGAAGCGATAGGTCACTCGTTGTGTATCTTAAGAGATTCATCGTTACTCCTTCCATAGGTTACTGGTATTCTCTGATTCAGTACCTCTCGTGACGAAAAAGTCGCTATCTTAATAGTGCTATACTTCTTCCTCCCAGTTGCTCACACAGTCTACTACTTTTTGTGTAGTTTTTGTCTGCCAGAAACTATAATTCACGAGTTGTGTATCATAAAAGAGTCAACGTTTCTCCTCCTAGGGGTTATTCGAGATTTCTTAATCCAAACCCCTAGTAACGAGGCATTGGCTACCTTAAGAGAGTCATAGTTACTCGTCCCAATTGCTCACCCAGTCTGCCACTTTTTTTTACTGTGGCCAGTCTGCCAGAAGCGATATGTCACTCGTTGTGTATCTTAAGAGATTCATCGTTACTCCTTCCATAGGTTACTGGTATTCTCTGATTCAATACCTCTCGTGACGAAAAAGTCGCTATCTTAATAGTGCAATACTTCTTCCTCCCAGTTGCTCACACAGTCTACTACTTTTTGTGTAGTTTTTGTCTGCCAGAAACTATAAGTCACTAGTTGTGTATCATAAAAGAGTCATCGTTTCTCCTCCTAGGGGTTATTCGAGATTTCTTAATCCAAACCCCTAGTAACGAGGCATTGGCTACCTTAAGAGAGTCATAGTTACTCGTCCCAATTGCTCACCCAGTCTGCCACTTTTTCTTACTGTGGCCAGTCTGCCAGAAGCGATATGTCACTCGTTGTGAATCTTAAGAGTTTCATCGTTACTCCTTCCATAGGTTACTGGTATTCTCTGATTCAATACCTCTCGTGACGAAACATTGGCTTTCTTAATTGTGCCATACTTCTTCCTCCCAGTTGCTCACACAGTCTACTACTTTTTGTGTAGTTTTTGTCTGCCAGAAACTATAATTCACTAGTTGTGTATCATAAAAGGGTGATCGTTTCTCCTCCTAGGGGTTATTCGAAATTTCTTAATCCAAACCCCTAGTAATGAGGCATTGGCTACCTTAAGAGAGTCATAGTTACTCGTCCCCATTGCTCACCCAGTCTGCCACTTTTTCTTACTGTGGCCAGTCTGCCAGAAGCGATAGGTCACTCGTTGTGTATCTTAAGAGATTCATCGTTACTCCTTCCATAGGTTACTGGTATTCTCTGATTCAGTACCTCTCGTGACGGAAAAGTCGCTATCTTAATAGTGCCATACTTCTTCCTCCCAGTTGCTCACACAGTCTACTACTTTTTGTGAAGTTTTTGTCTGCCAGAAACTATAATTCACGAGTTGTGTATCATAAAAGAGTCAACGTTTCTCCTCCTAGGGGTTATTCGAGATTTCTTAATCCAAACCCCTAGTAATGAGGCATTGGCTACCTTAAGAGAGTCATAGTTACTCGTCCCAATTGCTCACCCAGTCTGCCACTTTTTCTTACTGTGGCCAGTCTGCCAGAAGCGATACGTCACTCGTTGTGTATCTTAAGAGATTCATCGTTACTCCTTCCATAGGTTACTGGTATTCTCTGATTCAATACCTCTCGTGACGCAACATTGGCTTTCTTAATAGTGCCATACTTCTTCCTCCCAGTTGCTCACACAGTCTACTACTTTTGTGTTCTTGCCAGTCTGCCAAAAGCGATATGTCACTAGTTGTGTATCAAAAAAGAGTCATCGTTTCACCTCCTAGGGATTATTCGAGATTTCTTAATCCAAACCCCTAGTAACGAGGCATTGGCTACCTTAAGAGAGTCATAGTTACTCGTCCCAATTGCTCACCCAGTCTGCCACTTTTTCTTACTGTGGCCAGTCTGCCAGAAGCGATAGGTCACTCGTTGTGTATCTTAAGAGATTCATCGTTACTCCTTCCATAGGTTACTGGTATTCTCTGATTCAGTACCTCTCGTGACGAAAAAGTCGCTATCTTAATAGTGCTATACTTCTTCCTCCCAGTTGCTCACACAGTCTACTACTTTTTGTGTAGTTTTTGTCTGCCAGAAACTATAATTCACGAGTTGTGTATCATAAAAGAGTCAACGTTTCTCCTCCTAGGGGTTATTCGAGATTTCTTAATCCAAACCCCTAGTAACGAGGCATTGGCTACCTTAAGAGAGTCATAGTTACTCGTCCCAATTGCTCACCCAGTCTGCCACTTTTTTTTACTGTGGCCAGTCTGCCAGAAGCGATATGTCACTCGTTGTGTATCTTAAGAGATTCATCGTTACTCCTTCCATAGGTTACTGGTATTCTCTGATTCAATACCTCTCGTGACGAAAAAGTCGCTATCTTAATAGTGCAATACTTCTTCCTCCCAGTTGCTCACACAGTCTACTACTTTTTGTGTAGTTTTTGTCTGCCAGAAACTATAAGTCACTAGTTGTGTATCATAAAAGAGTCATCGTTTCTCCTCCTAGGGGTTATTCGAGATTTCTTAATCCAAACCCCTAGTAACGAGGCATTGGCTACCTTAAGAGAGTCATAGTTACTCGTCCCAATTGCTCACCCAGTCTGCCACTTTTTCTTACTGTGGCCAGTCTGCCAGAAGCGATATGTCACTCGTTGTGAATCTTAAGAGTTTCATCGTTACTCCTTCCATAGGTTACTGGTATTCTCTGATTCAATACCTCTCGTGACGAAACATTGGCTTTCTTAATTGTGCCATACTTCTTCCTCCCAGTTGCTCACACAGTCTACTACTTTTTGTGTAGTTTTTGTCTGCCAGAAACTATAATTCACTAGTTGTGTATCATAAAAGGGTGATCGTTTCTCCTCCTAGGGGTTATTCGAAATTTCTTAATCCAAACCCCTAGTAATGAGGCATTGGCTACCTTAAGAGAGTCATAGTTACTCGTCCCCATTGCTCACCCAGTCTGCCACTTTTTCTTACTGTGGCCAGTCTGCCAGAAGCGATAGGTCACTCGTTGTGTATCTTAAGAGATTCATCGTTACTCCTTCCATAGGTTACTGGTATTCTCTGATTCAGTACCTCTCGTGACGGAAAAGTCGCTATCTTAATAGTGCCATACTTCTTCCTCCCAGTTGCTCACACAGTCTACTACTTTTTGTGAAGTTTTTGTCTGCCAGAAACTATAATTCACGAGTTGTGTATCATAAAAGAGTCAACGTTTCTCCTCCTAGGGGTTATTCGAGATTTCTTAATCCAAACCCCTAGTAATGAGGCATTGGCTACCTTAAGAGAGTCATAGTTACTCGTCCCAATTGCTCACCCAGTCTGCCACTTTTTCTTACTGTGGCCAGTCTGCCAGAAGCGATACGTCACTCGTTGTGTATCTTAAGAGATTCATCGTTACTCCTTCCATAGGTTACTGGTATTCTCTGATTCAATACCTCTCGTGACGCAACATTGGCTTTCTTAATAGTGCCATACTTCTTCCTCCCAGTTGCTCACACAGTCTACTACTTTTGTGTTCTTGCCAGTCTGCCAAAAGCGATATGTCACTAGTTGTGTATCAAAAAAGAGTCATCGTTTCACCTCCTAGGGATTATTCGAGATTTCTTAATCCAAACCCCTAGTAACGAGGCATTGGCTACCTTAAGAGAGTCATAGTTACTCGTCCCAATTGCTCACCCAGTCTGCCACTTTTTCTAACTGTGGCCAGTCTGCCAGAAGCGATACGTCACTCGTTGTGTATCTTAAGAGATTCATCGTTACTCCTTCCATAGGTTACTGGTATTCTCTGATTCAATACCTCTCGTGACGCAACATTGGCTTTCTTAATAGTGCCATACTTCTTCCTCCCAGTTGCTCACACAGTCTACTACTTTTGTGTAGTTTTTGTCTGCCAGAAAATATAATTCACTAGTTGTATATCATAAAAGTGTCATCGTTTCTCCTCCTAGGGGTTTTTCGAGATTTCTTAATCCAAACCCCTAGTAACGAGGCATTGGCTACCTTAAGAGAGTCATAGTTACTCGTCCCAATTGCTCACCCCGTCTGCCACTTTTTCTTACTGTGGCCAGTCTGCCAGAAGCTATATGTCACTCGTTGTGAATCTTAAGAGATTCATCGTTACTCCTCCCATAGGTTACTGGTATTCTCTGATTCAATACCTCTCGTGACGAAAAAGTCGCTATCTTAATAGTGCAATACTTCTTACTCCCAGTTGCCCACACAGTCTACTACTTTTTGTGTAGTTTTTGTCTGCCAGAAACTATAATTCACTAGTTGTGTATCATAAAAGAGTCATCGTTTCTCCTCCTAGGGGTTATTCGAGATTTATTAATCCAAACCCCTAGTAATGAGGCATTGGCTACCTTAAGAGAGTCATAGTTACTCGTCCCAATTGCTCACCCAGTCTGCCACTTTTTCTTACTGTGGCCACTCTGCCAGAAGCGATATGTCACTCGTTGTGTATCTTAAGAGATTCATCGTTACTCCCTCCATAGGTTACTCGTATTCTCTGATTCAATACCTCTCGTGACGAAACATTGGCTTTCTTAATAGTGCCATACTTCTTCCTCCCAGTTGCTCACACAGTTTACTACTTTTTGTGTACTTGCCAGTCTGCCAGAAGCGATATGTCACTAGTTGTGTATCAAAAAAGAGTCATCGTTTCACCTCCTAGGGATTATTCGAGATTTCTTAATCCAAACCCCTAGTAACGAGGCATTGGCTACCTTAAGAGAGTCATAGTTACTCGTCCCAATTGCTCACCCAGTCTGCCACTTTTTCTTACTGTGGCCAGTCTGCCAGAAGCGATATGTCACTCGTTGTGAATCTTAAGAGATTCATCGTTACTCCTTCCGTAGGTTACTGGTATTCTCTGATTCAATACCTCTCGTGACGAAACATTGGCTTTCTTAATAGTGCCATACTTCTTCCTCCCAGTTGCTCACACAGTCTACTACTTTTTGTGTAGTTTTTGTCTGCCAGAAACTATAATTTACTAGTTGTGTATCATAAAAGAGTGATCGTTTCTCCTCCTAGGGGTTATTCGAGATTTCTTAATCCAAACCCCTAGTAATGAGGCATTGGCTACCTTAAGAGAGTCATAGTTACTCGTCCCCATTGCTCACCCAGTCTGCCACTTTTTCTTACTGTGGCCAGTCTGCCAGAAGCGATAGGTCACTCGTTGTGTATCTTAAGAGATTCATCGTTACTCCTTCCATAGGTTACTGGTATTCTCTGATTCAGTACCTCTCGTGACGGAAAAGTCGCTATCTTAATAGTGCCATACTTCTTCCTCCCAGTTGCTCACACAGTCTACTACTTTTTGTGAAGTTTTTGTCTGCCAGAAACTATAATTCACGAGTTGTGTATCATAAAAGAGTCAACGTTTCTCCTCCTAGGGGTTATTCGAGATTTCTTAATCCAAACCCCTAGTAATGAGGCATTGGCTACCTTAAGAGAGTCATAGTTACTCGTCCCAATTGCTCACCCGGTCTGCCACTTTTTCTTACTGTGGCCAGTCTGCCAGAAGCGATACGTCACTCGTTGTGTATCTTAAGAGATTCATCGTTACTCCTTCCATAGGTTACTGGTATTCTCTGATTCAATACCTCTCGTGACGCAACATTGGCTTTCTTAATAGTGCCATACTTCTTCCTCCCAGTTGCTCACACAGTCTACTACTTTTGTGTAGTTTTTGTCTGCCAGAAAATATAATTCACTAGTTGTATATCATAAAAGTGTCATCGTTTCTCCTCCTAGGGGTTTTTCGAGATTTCTTAATCCAAACCCCTAGTAACGAGGCATTGGCTACCTTAAGAGAGTCATAGTTACTCGTCCCAATTGCTCACCCCGTCTGCCACTTTTTCTTACTGTGGCCAGTCTGCCAGAAGCTATATGTCACTCGTTGTGAATCTTAAGAGATTCATCGTTACTCCTCCCATAGGTTACTGGTATTCTCTGATTCAATACCTCTCGTGACGAAAAAGTCGCTATCTTAATAGTGCAATACTTCTTACTCCCAGTTGCCCACACAGTCTACTACTTTTTGTGTAGTTTTTGTCTGCCAGAAACTATAATTCACTAGTTGTGTATCATAAAAGAGTCATCGTTTCTCCTCCTAGGGGTTATTCGAGATTTATTAATCCAAACCCCTAGTAATGAGGCATTGGCTACCTTAAGAGAGTCATAGTTACTCGTCCCAATTGCTCACCCAGTCTGCCACTTTTTCTTACTGTGGCCACTCTGCCAGAAGCGATATGTCACTCGTTGTGTATCTTAAGAGATTCATCGTTACTCCCTCCATAGGTTACTCGTATTCTCTGATTCAATACCTCTCGTGACGAAACATTGGCTTTCTTAATAGTGCCATACTTCTTCCTCCCAGTTGCTCACACAGTTTACTACTTTTTGTGTACTTGCCAGTCTGCCAGAAGCGATATGTCACTAGTTGTGTATCAAAAAAGAGTCATCGTTTCACCTCCTAGGGATTATTCGAGATTTCTTAATCCAAACCCCTAGTAACGAGGCATTGGCTACCTTAAGAGAGTCATAGTTACTCGTCCCAATTGCTCACCCAGTCTGCCACTTTTTCTTACTGTGGCCAGTCTGCCAGAAGCGATATGTCACTCGTTGTGAATCTTAAGAGATTCATCGTTACTCCTTCCGTAGGTTACTGGTATTCTCTGATTCAATACCTCTCGTGACGAAACATTGGCTTTCTTAATAGTGCCATACTTCTTCCTCCCAGTTGCTCACACAGTCTACTACTTTTTGTGTAGTTTTTGTCTGCCAGAAACTATAATTTACTAGTTGTGTATCATAAAAGAGTGATCGTTTCTCCTCCTAGGGGTTATTCGAGATTTCTTAATCCAAACCCCTAGTAATGAGGCATTGGCTACCTTAAGAGAGTCATAGTTACTCGTCCCCATTGCTCACCCAGTCTGCCACTTTTTCTTACTGTGGCCAGTCTGCCAGAAGCGATAGGTCACTCGTTGTGTATCTTAAGAGATTCATCGTTACTCCTTCCATAGGTTACTGGTATTCTCTGATTCAGTACCTCTCGTGACGGAAAAGTCGCTATCTTAATAGTGCCATACTTCTTCCTCCCAGTTGCTCACACAGTCTACTACTTTTTGTGAAGTTTTTGTCTGCCAGAAACTATAATTCACGAGTTGTGTATCATAAAAGAGTCAACGTTTCTCCTCCTAGGGGTTATTCGAGATTTCTTAATCCAAACCCCTAGTAATGAGGCATTGGCTACCTTAAGAGAGTCATAGTTACTCGTCCCAATTGCTCACCCAGTCTGCCACTTTTTCTTACTGTGGCCAGTCTGCCAGAAGCGATACGTCACTCGTTGTGTATCTTAAGAGATTCATCGTTACTCCTTCCATAGGTTACTGGTATTCTCTGATTCAATACCTCTCGTGACGCAACATTGGCTTTCTTAATAGTGCCATACTTCTTCCTCCCAGTTGCTCACACAGTCTACTACTTTTGTGTTCTTGCCAGTCTGCCAAAAGCGATATGTCACTAGTTGTGTATCAAAAAAGAGTCATCGTTTCACCTCCTAGGGATTATTCGAGATTTCTTAATCCAAACCCCTAGTAACGAGGCATTGGCTACCTTAAGAGAGTCATAGTTACTCGTCCCAATTGCTCACCCAGTCTGCCACTTTTTCTAACTGTGGCCAGTCTGCCAGAAGCGATACGTCACTCGTTGTGTATCTTAAGAGATTCATCGTTACTCCTTCCATAGGTTACTGGTATTCTCTGATTCAATACCTCTCGTGACGCAACATTGGCTTTCTTAATAGTGCCATACTTCTTCCTCCCAGTTGCTCACACCGTCTACTACTTTTGTGTAGTTTTTGTCTGCCAGAAAATATAATTCACTAGTTGTATATCATAAAAGTGTCATCGTTTCTCCTCCTAGGGGTTTTTCGAGATTTCTTAATCCAAACCCCTAGTAACGAGGCATTGGCTACCTTAAGAGAGTCATAGTTACTCGTCCCAATTGCTCACCCCGTCTGCCACTTTTTCTTACTGTGGCCAGTCTGCCAGAAGCTATATGTCACTCGTTGTGAATCTTAAGAGATTCATCGTTACTCCTCCCATAGGTTACTGGTATTCTCTGATTCAATACCTCTCGTGACGAAAAAGTCGCTATCTTAATAGTGCAATACTTCTTACTCCCAGTTGCCCACACAGTCTACTACTTTTTGTGTAGTTTTTGTCTGCCAGAAACTATAATTCACTAGTTGTGTATCATAAAAGAGTCATCGTTTCTCCTCCTAGGGGTTATTCGAGATTTATTAATCCAAACCCCTAGTAATGAGGCATTGGCTACCTTAAGAGAGTCATAGTTACTCGTCCCAATTGCTCACCCAGTCTGCCACTTTTTCTTACTGTGGCCACTCTGCCAGAAGCGATATGTCACTCGTTGTGTATCTTAAGAGATTCATCGTTACTCCCTCCATAGGTTACTCGTATTCTCTGATTCAATACCTCTCGTGACGAAACATTGGCTTTCTTAATAGTGCCATACTTCTTCCTCCCAGTTGCTCACACAGTTTACTACTTTTTGTGTACTTGCCAGTCTGCCAGAAGCGATATGTCACTAGTTGTGTATCAAAAAAGAGTCATCGTTTCACCTCCTAGGGATTATTCGAGATTTCTTAATCCAAACCCCTAGTAACGAGGCATTGGCTACCTTAAGAGAGTCATAGTTACTCGTCCCAATTGCTCACCCAGTCTGCCACTTTTTCTTACTGTGGCCAGTCTGCCAGAAGCGATATGTCACTCGTTGTGAATCTTAAGAGATTCATCGTTACTCCTTCCATAGGTTACTGGTATTCTCTGATTCAATACCTCTCGTGACGAAACATTGGCTTTCTTAATAGTGCCATACTTCTTCCTCCCAGTTGCTCACACAGTCTACTACTTTTTGTGTAGTTTTTGTCTGCCAGAAACTATAATTTACTAGTTGTGTATCATAAAAGAGTGATCGTTTCTCCTCCTAGGGGTTATTCGAGATTTCTTAATCCAAACCCCTAGTAATGAGGCATTGGCTACCTTAAGAGAGTCATAGCTACTCGTCCCCATTGCTCACCCAGTCTGCCACTTTTTCTTACTGTGGCCAGTCTGCCAGAAGCGATAGGTCACTCGTTGTGTATCTTAAGAGATTCATCGTTACTCCTTCCATAGGTTACTGGTATTCTCTGATTCAGTACCTCTCGTGACGAAAAAGTCGCTATCTTAATAGTGCTATACTTCTTCCTCCCAGTTGCTCACACAGTCTACTACTTTTTGTGTAGTTTTTGTCTGCCAGAAACTATAATTCACGAGTTGTGTATCATAAAAGAGTCAACGTTTCTCCTCCTAGGGGTTATTCGAGATTTCTTAATCCAAACCCCTAGTAACGAGGCATTGGCTACCTTAAGAGAGTCATAGTTACTCGTCCCAATTGCTCACCCAGTCTGCCACTTTTTTTTACTGTGGCCAGTCTGCCAGAAGCGATATGTCACTCGTTGTGTATCTTAAGAGATTCATCGTTACTCCCTCCATAGGTTACTCGTATTCTCTGATTCAATACCTCTCGTGACGAAAAAGTCGCTATCTTAATAGTGCAATACTTCTTCCTCCCAGTTGCTCACACAGTCTACTACTTTTTGTGTAGTTTTTGTCTGCCAGAAACTATAATTCACTAGTTGTGTATCATAAAAGAGTCATCGTTTCTCCTCCTAGGGGTTATTCGAGATTTCTTAATCCAAACCCCTAGTAACGAGGCATTGGCTACCTTAAGAGAGTCATAGTTACTCGTCCCAATTGCTCACCCAGTCTGCCACTTTTTCTTACTGTGGCCAGTCTGCCAGAAGCGATATGTCACTCGTTGTAAATCTTAAGAGTTTCATCGTTACTCCTTCCATAGGTTACTGGTATTCTCTGATTCAATACCTCTCGTGACGAAACATTGGCTTTCTTAATTGTGCCATACTTCTTCCTCCCAGTTGCTCACACAGTCTACTACTTTTTGTGTAGTTTTTGTCTGCCAGAAACTATAATTCACTAGTTGTGTATCATAAAAGGGTGATCGTTTCTCCTCCTAGGGGTTATTCGAGATTTCTTAATCCAAACCCCTAGTAACGAGGCATTGGCTACCTTAAGAGAGTCATAGTTACTCGTCCCCATTGCTCACCCAGTCTGCCACTTTTTCTTACTGTGGCCAGTCTGCCAGAAGCGATAGGTCACTCGTTGTGTATCTTAAGAGATTCATCGTTACTCCTTCCATAGGTTACTGGTATTCTCTGATTCAGTACCTCTCGTGACGAAAAAGTCGCTATCTTAATAGTGCTATACTTCTTCCTCCCAGTTGCTCACACAGTCTACTACTTTTTGTGTAGTTTTTGTCTGCCAGAAACTATAATTCACGAGTTGTGTATCATAAAAGAGTCAACGTTTCTCCTCCTAGGGGTTATTCGAGATTTCTTAATCCAAACCCCTAGTAACGAGGCATTGGCTACCTTAAGAGAGTCATAGTTACTCGTCCCAATTGCTCACCCAGTCTGCCACTTTTTTTTACTGTGGCCAGTCTGCCAGAAGCGATATGTCACTCGTTGTGTATCTTAAGAGATTCATCGTTACTCCCTCCATAGGTTACTGGTATTCTCTGATTCAATACCTCTCGTGACGAAACATTGGCTTTCTTAATAGTGCAATACTTCTTCCTCCCAGTTGCTCACACAGTTTACTACTTTTTGTGTTCTTGCCAGTCTGCCAAAAGCGATATGTCACTAGTTGTGTATCAAAAAAGAGTCATCGTTTCACCTCCTAGGGATTATTCGAGATTTCTTAATCCAAACCCCTAGTAACGAGGCATTGGCTACCTTAAGAGAGTCATAGTTACTCGTCCCAATTGCTCACCCAGTCTGCCACTTTTTCTTACTGTGGCCAGTCTGCCAGAAGCGATATGTCACTCGTTGTGAATCTTACGAGATTCAACGTTACTCCTTCCATAGGTTACTGGTATTCTCTGATTCAATACCTCTCGTGACGAAACATTGGCTTTCTTAATAGTGCCATACTTCTTCCTCCCAGTTGCTCACACAGTCTACTACTTTTTGTGTAGTTTTTGTCTGCCAGAAACTATAATTCACTAGTTGTGTATCATAAAAGGGTGATCGTTTCTCCTCCTAGGGGTTATTCGAGATTTCTTAATCCAAACCCCTAGTAATGAGGCATTGGCTACCTTAAGAGAGTCATAGTTACTCGTCCCAATTGCTCACCCAGTCTGCCACTTTTTCTTACTGTGGCCAGTCTGCCAGACGCGATATGCCACTCGTTGTGAATCTTAAGAAATTCATCGTTACTCCTTCCATAGGTTACTGGTATTCTCTGATTCAATACCTCTCGTGACGAAACATTGGCTTTCTTAATAGTGCCATACTTGTTCCTCCCAGTTGCTCACACAGTCTACTACTTTTTGTGTAGTTTTTGTCTGCCAGAAACTATAATTCACTAGTTGTGTATCATAAAAGGGTGATCGTTTCTCCTCCTAGGGGTTATTCGAGATTTCTTAATCCAAACCCCTAGTAATGAGGCATTGGCTACCTTAAGAGAGTCATAGTTACTCGTCCCCATTGCTCACCCAGTCTGCCACTTTTTCTTACTGTGGCCAGTCTGCCAGAAGCGATAGGTCACTCGTTGTGAATCTTAAGAGATTCATCGTTACTCCTCCCATAGGTTACTGGTATTCTCTGATTCAATACCTCTGGTGACGAAAAAGTCGCTATCTTAATAGTGCAATACTTCTTACTACAAGTTGCTCACACAGTCTACTACTTTTTGTGTAGTTTTTGTCTGCCAGAAACTATAATTCACTAGTTGTGTATCATAAAAGAGTCATCGTTTCTCCTCCTAGGGGTTATTCGAGATTTCTTAATCCAAACCCCTAGTAATGAGGCATTGGCTACCTTAAGAGAGTCATAGTTACTCGTCCCAATTGCTCACCCGGTCTGCCACTTTTTCTTACTGTGGCCAGTCTGCCAGAAGCGATAGGTCACTCGTTGTGTATCTTAAGAGATTCATCGTTACTCCTTCCATAGGTTACTGGTATTCTCTGATTCAATACCTCTCGTGGCGAAAAAGTCGCTATCTTAATAGTGCAATACTTCTTCCTCCCAGTTGCTCACACAGTCTACTACTTTTTGTGTAGTTTTTGTCTGCCAGAAACTATAATTGACAAGTTGTGTATCATAAAAGAGTCAACGTTTCTCCTCGTAGGGGTTATTCGAGATTTCTTAATCCAAACCCCTAGTAACGAGGCATTGGCTACCTTAAGAGAGTCATAGTTACTCGTCCCAATTGCTCACCCAGTCTGCCACTTTTTCTTACTGTGGCCAGTCTGCCAGAAGCGATATGTCACTCGTTGTGTATCTTAAGAGATTCATCGTTACTCCCTCCATAGGTTACTCGTATTCTCTGATTCAATACCTCTAGTGACGCAACATTGGCTTTCTTAATAGTGCCATACTTCTTCCTCACCGTTGCTCACACAGTCTACTACTTTTGTGTAGTTTTTGTCTGCCAGAAAATATAATTCACTAGTTGTATATCATAAAAGAGTCATCGTTTCTCCTCCTAGGGGTTATTCGAGATTTCTTAATCCAAACCCCTAGTAACGAGGCATTGGCTACCGTAAGAGAGTCATAGTTACTCGTCCCAATTGCTCACCCAGTCTGCCACTTTTTCTTACTGTGGCCAGTCTGCCAGAAGCGATATGTCACTCGTTGTGTATCTTAAGAGATTCATCGTTACTCCCTCCATAGGTTAATGGTATTCTCTGATTCAATACCTCTCGTGACGCAACATTGGCTTTCTTAATAGTGCCATACTTCTTCCTCCCCGTTGCTCACACAATCTACTACTTTTTTGTAGTTTTTGTCTGCCAGAAAATATAATTCACTAGTTGTATATCATAAAAGAGTCATCGTTTCTCCTCCTAGGGGTTATTCGAGATTTCTTAATCCAAACCCCTAGTAACGAGGCATTGGCTACCTTAAGAGAGTCATAGTTACTCGTCCCAATTGCTCACCCAGTCTGCCACTTTTTCTTACTGTGGCCAGTCTGCCAGAAGCGATATGTCACTCGTTGTGAATCTTAAGAGATTCATCGTTACTCCTCCCATAGGTTACTGGTATTCTCTGATTCAATACCTCTCGTGACGAAAAAGTCGCTATCTTAATAGTGCAATACTTCTTCCTCCCAGTTGCTCACACAGTCTACTACTTTTTGTGTAGTTTTTGTCTGCCAGAAACTATAATTCACTAGTTGTGTATCATAAAAGAGTGATCGTTTCTCCTCCTAGGGGTTATTCGAGATTTCTTAATCCAAACCCCTAGTAATGAGGCATTGGCTACCTTAAGAGAGTCATAGTTACTCGTCCCCATTGCTCACCCAGTCTGCCACTTCTTCTTACTGTGGCCAGTCTGCCAGAAGCGATAGGTCACTCGTTGTGTATCTTAAGAGATTCATCGTTACTCCTTCCATAGGTTACTGGTATTCTCTGATTCAGTACCTCTCGTGACGAAAAAGTCGCTATCTTAATAGTGCAATACTTCTTCCTTGCAATTGCTCACTTAGTCTACTACTTTTTGTGTAGTTTTTGTCTGCCAGAATCCATAATTCACGAGTTGTGTATCATAAAAGAATCAACGTTTCTCCTCCTAGGGGTTATTCGAGATTTCTTAATCCAAACCCCTAGTAACGAGGCATTGGCTACCTTAAGAGAGTCATAGTTACTCGTCCTAATTGCTCACCCTGTCTGCCACTTTTTCTTACTGTGGCCAGTCTGCCAGAAGCGATATGTCACTCGTTGTGTATCTTAAGAGATTCATCGTTACTTCTTCCATAGGTTACTGGTATTCTCTGATTCAATACCTCTCGTGACGCAACATTGGCTTTCTTAATAGTGCCATACTTCTTCCTCCCAGTTGCTCACACAGTCTACTACTTTTGTGTAGTTTTTGTCTGCCAGAAAATATAATTCACTAGTTGTGTATCATAAAAGAGTCATCGTTTCTCCTCCTAGGGGTTATTCGAGATTTCTTAATCCAAACCCCTAGTAACGAGGCATTGGCTACCTTAAGAGAGTCATAGTTACTCGTCCCAATTGCTCACCCAGTCTGCCACTTTTTCTTACTGTGGCCAGTCTGCCAGAGGCGATATGTCACTCGTTTTGTATCTTAAGAGATTCATCGTTACTCCCTCCATAGGTTACTCGTATTCTCTGATTCAATACCACTCGTGACGAAACATTGGCTTTCTTAATAGTGCCATACTTCTTCCTCCCAGTTGCTCACACAGTTTACTACTTTTTGTGTACTTGCCAGTCTGCCAGAAGCGATATGTCACTAGTTGTGTATCATAAAAGAGTCATAGTTTCACCTCCTAGGGATTATTCGAGATTTCTTAATCCAAACCCCTAGTAACGAAGCATTAGCTACCTTAAGAGAGTCATAGTTACTCGTCCCAATTGCTCACCCAGTCTGCCACTTTTTCTTAGTGTGGCCAGTCTGCCAGAAGCGATATGTCACTCGTTGTGTATCTTAAGAGATTCATCGTTACTCCCTCCATAGGTTACTCGTATTCTCTGATTCAATACCTCTCGTGACGAAACATTGGCTTTCTTAATAGTGCCATACTTCTTCCTCCCAGTTGCTCACAAAGTTTACTACTTTTTGTGTACTTGCCAGTCTGCCAGAAGCGATATTTCACTAGTTGTGTATCCAAAAAGAGTCATCGTTTCACCTCCTAGGGATTATTCGAGATTTCTTAATCCAAACCCCTAGTAACGAGGCATTGGCTACCTTAAGAGAGTCATAGTTACTCGTCCCAATTGCTCACCCAGTCTGCCACTTTTTCTTACTGTGGCCAGTCTGCCAGAAGCGATATGTCACTCGTTGTGAATCTTAAGAGATTCATCGTTACTCCTCCCATAGGTTACTGGTATTCTCTGATTCAATACCTCTCGTGACGAAAAAGTCGCTATCTTAATAGTGCAATACTTCTTACTCCCAGTTGCTCACACAGTCTACTACTTTTTGTGTAGTTTTTGTCTGCCAGAAACTATAATTCACTAGTTGTGTATCATAAAAGAGTCATCGTTTCTCCTCCTAGGGGTTATTCGAGATTTCTTAATCCAAACCCCTAGTAATGAGGCATTGGCTACCTTAAGAGAGTCATAGTTACTCGTCCCAATTGCTCACCCAGTCTGCCACTTTTTCTTACTGTGGCCAGTCTGCCAGAAGCGACAGGTCACTCGTTGTGTATCTTAAGAGATTCATCGTTACTCCTTCCATAGGTTACTGGTATTCTCTGATTCAATACCTCTCGTGACGAAAAAGTCGCTATCTTAATAGTGCAATACTTCTTCCTCCCAGTTGCTCACTTAGTCTACTACTTTTTGTGTAGTTTTTGTCTGCCAGAAACTATAATTCACGAGTTGTGTATCATAAAAGAGTCAACGTTTCTCCTCCTAGGGGTTATTCGAGATTTCTTAATCCAAACCCCTAGTAACGAGGCATTGGCTACCTTAAGAGAGTCATAGTTACTCGTCCCAATTGCTCACCCGGTCTGCCACTTTTTCTCACTGTGGCCAGTCTGCCAGAAGCGATAGGTCACTCGTTGTGTATCTTAAGAGATTCATCGTTACTCCTTCCATAGGTTACTGGTATTCTCTGATTCAATACCTCTCGTGACGAAAAAGTCGCTATCTTAATAGTGCAATACTTCTTCCTCCCAGTTGCTCACACAGTCTACTACTTTTTGTGTAGTTTTTGTCTGCCAGAAACTATAATTGACAAGTTGTGTATCATAAAAGAGTCAACGTTTCTCCTCGTAGGGGTTATTCGAGATTTCTTAATCCAAACCCCTTGTAACGAGGCATTGGCTACCTTAAGAGAGTCATAGTTACTCGTCCCATTTGCTCACCCAGTCTGCCACTTTTTCTTACTGTGGCCAGTCTGCCAGAAGCGATATGTCACTCGTTGTGTATCTTAAGAGATTCATCGTTACTCCCTCCATAGGTTACTGGTATTCTCTGATTCAATACCTCTCGTGACGCAACATTGGCTTTCTTAATAGTGCCATACTTCTTCCTCCCCGTTGCTCACACAGTCTACTACTTTTGTGTAGTTTTTGTCTGCCAGAAAATATAATTCACTAGTTGTATATCATAAAAGAGTTATCGTTTCTCCTCCTAGGGGTTATTCGAGATTTCTTAATCCAAACCCCTAGTAACGAGGCATTGGCTACCGTAAGAGAGTCATAGTTACTCGTCCCAATTGCTCACCCAGTCTGCCACTTTTTCTTACTGTGGCCAGTCTGCCAGAAGCGATATGTCACTCGTTGTGTATCTTAAGAGATTCATCGTTACTCCCTCCATAGGTTACTGGTATTCTCTGATTCAATACCTCTCGTGACGCAACATTGGCTTTGTTAATAGTGCCATACTTCTTCCTCCCCGTTGCTCACACAGTCTACTACTTTTTTGTAGTTTTTGTCTGCCAGAAAATATAATTCACTAGTTGTATATCATAAAAGAGTCATCGTTTCTCCTCCTAGGGGTTATTCGAGATTTCTTAATCCAAACCCCTAGTAACGAGGCATTGGCTACCTTAAGAGAGTCATAGTTACTCGTCCCAATTGCTCACCCAGTCTGCCACTTTTTCTTACTGTGGCCAGTCTGCCAGAAGCGATATGTCACTCGTTGTGAATCTTAAGAGATTCATCGTTACTCCTCCCATAGGTTACTGGTATTCTCTGATTCAATACCTCTCGTGACGAAAAAGTCGCTATCTTAATAGTGCAACACTTCTTCCTCCCAGTTGCTCACACAGTCTACTACTTTTTGTGTAGTTTTTGTCTGCCAGAAACTATAATTCACTAGTTGTGTATCAAAAAAGAGTGATCGTTTCTCCTCCTAGGGGTTATTCGAGATTTCTTAATCCAAACCCCTAGTAATGAGGCATTGGCTACCTTAAGAGAGTCATAGTTACTCGTCCCCATTGCTCACCCAGTCTGCCACTTTTTCTTACTGTGGCCAGTCTGCCAGAAGCGATAGGTCACTCGTTGTGTATCTTAAGAGATTCATCGTTACTCCTTCCATAGGTTACTGGTATTCTCTGATTCAGTACCTCTCGTGACGAAAAAGTCGCTATCTTAATAGTGCAATACTTCTTCCTCGCAGTTGCTCACACAGTCTACTACTTTTTGTGTAGTTTTTGTCTGCCAGAATCTATAATTCACGAGTTGTGTATCATAAAAGAATCAACGTTTCTCCTCCTGTGGGTTATTCGAGATTTCTTAATCCAAACCCCTAGTAACGAGGCATTGGCTACCTTAAGAGAGTCATAGTTACTCGTCCCAATTGCTCACCCAGTCTGCCACTTTTTCTTACTGTGGCCAGTCTGCCAGAAGCGATATGTCACTCGTTGTGTATCTTAAGAGATTCATCGTTACTTCTTCCATAGGTTACTGGTATTCTCTGATTCAATACCTCTCGTGACACAACATTGGCTTTCTTAATAGTGCCATACTTCTTCCTCCCAGTTGCTCACACAGTCTACTACTTTTGTGTAGTTTTTGTCTGCCAGAAAATATAATTCACTAGTTGTGTATCATAAAAGAGTCATCGTTTCTCCTCCTAGGGGTTATTCGAGATTTCTTAATCCAAACCCCTAGTAACGAGGCATTGGCTACCTTAAGAGAGTCATAGTTACTCGTCCCAATTGCTCACCCAGTCTGCCACTTTTTCTTACTGTGGCCAGTCTGCCAGAGGCGATATGTCACTCGTTTTGTATCTTAAGAGATTCATCGTTACTCCCTCCATAGGTTACTCGTATTCTCTGATTCAATACCACTCGTGACGAAACATTGGCTTTCTTAATAGTGCCATACTTCTTCCTCCCAGTTGCTCACACAGTTTACTACTTTTTGTGTACTTGCCAGTCTGCCAGAAGCGATATGTCACTAGTTGTGTATCATAAAAGAGTCATCGTTTCACCTCCTAGGGATTATTCGAGATTTCTTAATCCAAACCCCTAGTAACGAAGCATTGGCTACCTTAAGAGAGTCATAGTTACTCGTCCCAATTGCTCACCCAGTCTGCCACTTTTTCTTAGTGTGGCCAGTCTGCCAGAAGCGATATGTCACTCGTTGTGTATCTTAAGAGATTCATCGTTACTCCCTCCATAGGTTACTCGTATTCTCTGATTCAATACCTCTCGTGACGAAACATTGGCTTTCTTAATAGTGCCATACTTCTTCCTCCCAGTTGCTCACAAAGTTTACTACTTTTTGTGTACTTGCCAGTCTGCCAGAAGCGATATTTCACTAGTTGTGTATCCAAAAAGAGTCATCGTTTCACCTCCTAGGGATTATTCGAGATTTCTTAATCCAAACCCCTAGTAACGAGGCATTGGCTACCTTAAGAGAGTCATAGTTACTCGTCCCAATTGCTCACCCAGTCTGCCACTTTTTCTTACTGTGGCCAGTCTGCCAGAAGCGATATGTCACTCGTTGTGAATCTTAAGAGATTCATCGTTACTCCTCCCATAGGTTACTGGTATTCTCTGATTCAATACCTCTCGTGACGAAAAAGTCGCTATCTTAATAGTGCAATACTTCTTACTCCCAGTTGCTCACACAGTCTACTACTTTTTGTGTAGTTTTTGTCTGCCAGAAACTATAATTCACTAGTTGTGTATCATAAAAGAGTCATCGTTTCTCCTCCTAGGGGTTATTCGAGATTTCTTAATCCAAACCCCTAGTAATGAGGCATTGGCTACCTTAAGAGAGTCATAGTTACTCGTCCCAATTGCTCACCCAGTCTGCCACTTTTTCTTACTGTGGCCAGTCTGCCAGAAGCGACAGGTCACTCGTTGTGTATCTTAAGAGATTCATCGTTACTCCTTCCATAGGTTACTGGTATTCTCTGATTCAATACCTCTCGTGACGAAAAAGTCGCTATCTTAATAGTGCAATACTTCTTCCTCCCAGTTGCTCACTTAGTCTACTACTTTTTGTGTAGTTTTTGTCTGCCAGAAACTATAATTCACGAGTTGTGTATCATAAAAGAGTCAACGTTTCTCCTCCTAGGGGTTATTCGAGATTTCTTAATCCAAACCCCTAGTAACGAGGCATTGGCTACCTTAAGAGAGTCATAGTTACTCGTCCCAATTGCTCACCCGGTCTGCCACTTTTTCTTACTGTGGCCAGTCTGCCAGAAGCGATAGGTCACTCGTTGTGTATCTTAAGAGATTCATCGTTACTCCTTCCATAGGTTACTGGTATTCTCTGATTCAATACCTCTCGTGACGAAAAAGTCGCTATCTTAATAGTGCAATACTTCTTCCTCCCAGTTGCTCACACAGTCTACTACTTTTTGTGTAGTTTTTGTCTGCCAGAAACTATAATTGACAAGTTGTGTATCATAAAAGAGTCAACGTTTCTCCTCGTAGGGGTTATTCGAGATTTCTTAATCCAAACCCCTTGTAACGAGGCATTGGCTACCTTAAGAGAGTCATAGTTACTCGTCCCAATTGCTCACCCAGTCTGCCACTTTTTCTTACTGTGGCCAGTCTGCCAGAAGCGATATGTCACTCGTTGTGTATCTTAAGAGATTCATCGTTACTCCCTCCATAGGTTACTGGTATTCTCTGATTCAATACCTCTCGTGACGCAACATTGGCTTTCTTAATAGTGCCATACTTCTTCCTCCCCGTTGCTCACACAGTCTACTACTTTTGTGTAGTTTTTGTCTGCCAGAAAATATAATTCACTAGTTGTATATCATAAAAGAGTTATCGTTTCTCCTCCTAGGGGTTATTCGAGATTTCTTAATCCAAACCCCTAGTAACGAGGCATTGGCTACCGTAAGAGAGTCATAGTTACTCGTCCCAATTGCTCACCCAGTCTGCCACTTTTTCTTACTGTGGCCAGTCTGCCAGAAGCGATATGTCACTCGTTGTGTATCTTAAGAGATTCATCGTTACTCCCTCCATAGGTTACTGGTATTCTCTGATTCAATACCTCTCGTGACGCAACATTGGCTTTGTTAATAGTGCCATACTTCTTCCTCCCCGTTGCTCACACAGTCTACTACTTTTTTGTAGTTTTTGTCTGCCAGAAAATATAATTCACTAGTTGTATATCATAAAAGAGTCATCGTTTCTCCTCCTAGGGGTTATTCGAGATTTCTTAATCCAAACCCCTAGTAACGAGGCATTGGCTACCTTAAGAGAGTCATAGTTACTCGTCCCAATTGCTCACCCAGTCTGCCACTTTTTCTTACTGTGGCCAGTCTGCCAGAAGCGATATGTCACTCGTTGTGAATCTTAAGAGATTCATCGTTACTCCTCCCATAGGTTACTGGTATTCTCTGATTCAATACCTCTCGTGACGAAAAAGTCGCTATCTTAATAGTGCAATACTTCTTACTCCCAGTTGCTCACACAGTCTACTACTTTTTGTGTAGTTTTTGTCTGCCAGAAACTATAATTCACTAGTTGTGTATCATAAAAGAGTCATCGTTTCTCCTCCTAGGGGTTATTCGAGATTTCTTAATCCAAACCCCTAGTAATGAGGCATTGGCTACCTTAAGAGAGTCATAGTTACTCGTCCCCATTGCTCACCCAGTCTGCCACTTTTTCTTACTGTGGCCAGTCTGCCAGAAGCGATAGGTCACTCGTTGTGTATCTTAAGAGATTCATCGTTACTCCTTCCATAGGTTACTGGTATTCTCTGATTCAGTACCTCTCGTGACGAAAAAGTCGCTATCTTAATAGTGCAATACTTCTTCCTCGCAGTTGCTCACACAGTCTACTACTTTTTGTGTAGTTTTTGTCTGCCAGAATCTATAATTCACGAGTTGTGTATCATAAAAGAATCAACGTTTCTCCTCCTGTGGGTTATTCGAGATTTCTTAATCCAAACCCCTAGTAACGAGGCATTGGCTACCTTAAGAGAGTCATAGTTACTCGTCCCAATTGCTCACCCAGTCTGCCACTTTTTCTTACTGTGGCCAGTCTGCCAGAAGCGATATGTCACTCGTTGTGTATCTTAAGAGATTCATCGTTACTTCTTCCATAGGTTACTGGTATTCTCTGATTCAATACCTCTCGTGACGCAACATTGGCTTTCTTAATAGTGCCATACTTCTTCCTCCCAGTTGCTCACACAGTCTACTACTTTTGTGTAGTTTTTGTCTGCCAGAAAATATAATTCACTAGTTGTGTATCAAAAAAGAGTCATCGTTTCTCCTCCTAGGGGTTATTCGAGATTTCTTAATCCAAACCCCTAGTAACGAGGCATTGGCTACCTTAAGAGAGTCATAGTTACTCGTCCCAATTGCTCACCCAGTCTGCCACTTTTTCTTACTGTGGCCAGTCTGCCAGAGGCGATATGTCACTCGTTTTGTATCTTAAGAGATTCATCGTTACTCCCTCCATAGGTTACTCGTATTCTCTGATTCAATACCACTCGTGACGAAACATTGGCTTTCTTAATAGTGCCATACTTCTTCCTCCCAGTTGCTCACACAGTTTACTACTTTTTGTGTACTTGCCAGTCTGCCAGAAGCGATATGTCACTAGTTGTGTATCATAAAAGAGTCATCGTTTCACCTCCTAGGGATTATTCGAGATTTCTTAATCCAAACCCCTAGTAACGAAGCATTGGCTACCTTAAGAGAGTCATAGTTACTCGTCCCAATTGCTCACCCAGTCTGCCACTTTTTCTTAGTGTGGCCAGTCTGCCAGAAGCGATATGTCACTCGTTGTGTATCTTAAGAGATTCATCGTTACTCCCTCCATAGGTTACTCGTATTCTCTGATTCAATACCTCTCGTGACGAAACATTGGCTTTCTTAATAGTGCCATACTTCTTCCTCCCAGTTGCTCACAAAGTTTACTACTTTTTGTGTACTTGCCAGTCTGCCAGAAGCGATATTTCACTAGTTGTGTATCCAAAAAGAGTCATCGTTTCACCTCCTAGGGATTATTCGAGATTTCTTAATCCAAACCCCTAGTAACGAAGCATTGGCTACCTTAAGAGAGTCATAGTTACTCGTCCCAATTGCTCACCCAGTCTGCCACTTTTTCTTAGTGTGGCCAGTCTGCCAGAAGCGATATGTCACTCGTTGTGAATCTTAAGAGATTCATCGTTACTCCTCCCATAGGTTACTGGTATTCTCTGATTCAATACCTCTCGTGACGAAAAAGTCGCTATCTTAATAGTGCAATACTTCTTCCTCCCAGTTGCTCACACAGTCTACTACTTTTTGTGTAGTTTTTGTCTGCCAGAAACTATAATTCACTAGTTGTGTATCATAAAAGAGTCATCGTTTCTCCTCCTAGGGGTTATTCGAGATTTCTTAATCCAAACCCCTAGTAATGAGGCATTGGCTACCTTAAGAGAGTCATAGTTACTCGTCCCAATTGCTCACCCAGTCTGCCACTTTTTCTTACTGTGGCCAGTCTGCCAGAAGCGACAGGTCACTCGTTGTGTATCTTAAGAGATTCATCGTTACTCCTTCCATAGGTTACTGGTATTCTCTGATTCAATACCTCTCGTGACGAAAAAGTCGCTATCTTAATAGTGCAATACTTCTTCCTCCCAGTTGCTCACTTAGTCTACTACTTTTTGTGTAGTTTTTGTCTGCCAGAAACTATAATTCACGAGTTGTGTATCATAAAAGAGTCAACGTTTCTCCTCCTAGGGGTTATTCGAGATTTCTTAATCCAAACCCCTAGTAACGAGGCATTGGCTACCTTAAGAGAGTCATAGTTACTCGTCCCAATTGCTCACCCGGTCTGCCACTTTTTCTTACTGTGGCCAGTCTGCCAGAAGCGATAGGTCACTCGTTGTGTATCTTAAGAGATTCATCGTTACTCCTTCCATAGGTTACTGGTATTCTCTGATTCAATACCTCTCGTGACGAAAAAGTCGCTATCTTAATAGTGCAATACTTCTTCCTCCCAGTTGCTCACACAGTCTACTACTTTTTGTGTAGTTTTTGTCTGCCAGAAACTATAATTGACAAGTTGTGTATCATAAAAGAGTCAACGTTTCTCCTCGTAGGGGTTATTCGAGATTTCTTAATCCAAACCCCTTGTAACGAGGCATTGGCTACCTTAAGAGAGTCATAGTTACTCGTCCCAATTGCTCACCCAGTCTGCCACTTTTTCTTACTGTGGCCAGTCTGCCAGAAGCGATATGTCACTCGTTGTGTATCTTAAGAGATTCATCGTTACTCCCTCCATAGGTTACTGGTATTCTCTGATTCAATACCTCTCGTGACGCAACATTGGCTTTCTTAATAGTGCCATACTTCTTCCTCCCCGTTGCTCACACAGTCTACTACTTTTGTGTAGTTTTTGTCTGCCAGAAAATATAATTCACTAGTTGTATATCATAAAAGAGTTATCGTTTCTCCTCCTAGGGGTTATTCGAGATTTCTTAATCCAAACCCCTAGTAACGAGGCATTGGCTACCGTAAGAGAGTCATAGTTACTCGTCCCAATTGCTCACCCAGTCTGCCACTTTTTCTTACTGTGGCCAGTCTGCCAGAAGCGATATGTCACTCGTTGTGTATCTTAAGAGATTCATCGTTACTCCCTCCATAGGTTACTGGTATTCTCTGATTCAATACCTCTCGTGACGCAACATTGGCTTTGTTAATAGTGCCATACTTCTTCCTCCCCGTTGCTCACACAGTCTACTACTTTTTTGTAGTTTTTGTCTGCCAGAAAATATAATTCACTAGTTGTATATCATAAAAGAGTCATCGTTTCTCCTCCTAGGGGTTATTCGAGATTTCTTAATCCAAACCCCTAGTAACGAGGCATTGGCTACCTTAAGAGAGTCATAGTTACTCGTCCCAATTGCTCACCCAGTCTGCCACTTTTTCTTACTGTGGCCAGTCTGCCAGAAGCGATATGTCACTCGTTGTGAATCTTAAGAGATTCATCGTTACTCCTCCCATAGGTTACTGGTATTCTCTGATTCAATACCTCTCGTGACGAAAAAGTCGCTATCTTAATAGTGCAATACTTCTTCCTCCCAGTTGCTCACACAGTCTACTACTTTTTGTGTAGTTTTTGTCTGCCAGAAACTATAATTCACTAGTTGTGTATCAAAAAAGAGTGATCGTTTCTCCTCCTAGGGGTTATTCGAGATTTCTTAATCCAAACCCCTAGTAATGAGGCATTGGCTACCTTAAGAGAGTCATAGTTACTCGTCCCCATTGCTCACCCAGTCTGCCACTTTTTCTTACTGTGGCCAGTCTGCCAGAAGCGATAGGTCACTCGTTGTGTATCTTAAGAGATTCATCGTTACTCCTTCCATAGGTTACTGGTATTCTCTGATTCAGTACCTCTCGTGACGAAAAAGTCGCTATCTTAATAGTGCAATACTTCTTCCTCGCAGTTGCTCACACAGTCTACTACTTTTTGTGTAGTTTTTGTCTGCCAGAATCTATAATTCACGAGTTGTGTATCATAAAAGAATCAACGTTTCTCCTCCTGTGGGTTATTCGAGATTTCTTAATCCAAACCCCTAGTAACGAGGCATTGGCTACCTTAAGAGAGTCATAGTTACTCGTCCCAATTGCTCACCCAGTCTGCCACTTTTTCTTACTGTGGCCAGTCTGCCAGAAGCGATATGTCACTCGTTGTGTATCTTAAGAGATTCATCGTTACTTCTTCCATAGGTTACTGGTATTCTCTGATTCAATACCTCTCGTGACGCAACATTGGCTTTCTTAATAGTGCCATACTTCTTCCTCCCAGTTGCTCACACAGTCTACTACTTTTGTGTAGTTTTTGTCTGCCAGAAAATATAATTCACTAGTTGTGTATCATAAAAGAGTCATCGTTTCTCCTCCTAGGGGTTATTCGAGATTTCTTAATCCAAACCCCTAGTAACGAGGCATTGGCTACCTTAAGAGAGTCATAGTTACTCGTCCCAATTGCTCACCCAGCCTGTCACTTTTTCTTACTGTGGCCAGTCTGCCAGAGGCGATATGTCACTCGTTTTGTATCTTAAGAGATTCATCGTTACTCCCTCCATAGGTTACTCGTATTCTCTGATTCAATACCACTCGTGACGAAACATTGGCTTTCTTAATAGTGCCATACTCCTTCCACCCAGTTGCTCACACAGTTTACTACTTTTTGTGTACTTGCCAGTCTGCCAGAAGCGATATGTCACTAGTTGTGTATCATAAAAGAGTCATCGTTTCACCTCCTAGGGATTATTCGAGATATCTTAATCCAAACCCCTAGTAACGAGGCAATGGCTACCTTAAGAGAGTCATAGTTACTCGTCCCAATTGCTCACCCAGTCTGCCACTTTTTCTTAGTGTGGCCAGTCTGCCAGAAGCGATATGTCACTCGTTGTGTATCTTAAGAGATTCATCGTTACTCCCTCCATAGGTTACTCGTATTCTCTGATTCAATACCTCTCGTGACGAAACATTGGCTTTCTTAATAGTGCCATACTTCTTCCTCCCAGTTGCTCACAAAGTTTCCTCCTTTTTGTGTACTTGCCAGTCTGCCAGAAGCGATATGTCACTAGTTGTGTATCAAAAAAGAGTCATCGTTTCACCTCCTAGGGATTATTCGAGATTTCTTAATCCAAACCCCTAGTAACGAGGCATTGGCTACCTTAAGAGAGTCATAGTTACTCGTCCCAATTGCTCACCCAGTCTGCCACTTTTTCTTACTGTGGCCAGTCTGCCAGAAGCGACAGGTCACTCGTTGTGTATCTTAAGAGATTCATCGTTACTCCTTCCATAGGTTACTGGTATTCTCTGATTCAATACCTCTCGTGACGAAAAAGTCGCTATCTTAATAGTGCAATACTTCTTCCTCCCAGTTGCTCACACAGTCTACTACTTTTTGTGTAGTTTTTGTCTGCCAGAAACTATAATTGACAAGTTGTGTATCATAAAAGAGTCAACGTTTCTCCTCGTAGGGGTTATTCGAGATTTCTTAATCCAAACCCCTTGTAACGAGGCATTGGCTACCTTAAGAGAGTCATAGTTACTCGTCCCAATTGCTCACCCAGTCTGCCACTTTTTCTTACTGTGGCCAGTCTGCCAGAAGCGATATGTCACTCGTTGTGTATCTTAAGAGATTCATCGTTACTCCCTCCATAGGTTACTGGTATTCTCTGATTCAATACCTCTCGTGACGCAACATTGGCTTTCTTAATAGTGCCATACTTCTTCCTCCCCGTTGCTCACACAGTCTACTACTTTTGTGTAGTTTTTGTCTGCCAGAAAATATAATTCACTAGTTGTATATCATAAAAGAGTTATCGTTTCTCCTCCTAGGGGTTATTCGAGATTTCTTAATCCAAACCCCTAGTAACGAGGCATTGGCTACCGTAAGAGAGTCATAGTTACTCGTCCGAATTGCTCACCCAGTCTGCCACTTTTTCTTACTGTGGCCAGTCTGCCAGAAGCGATATGTCACTCGTTGTGTATCTTAAGAGATTCATCGTTACTCCCTCCATAGGTTACTGGTATTCTCTGATTCAATACCTCTCGTGACGCAACATTGGCTTTCTTAATAGTGCCATACTTCTTCCTCCCCGTTGCTCACACAGTCTACTACTTTTTTGTAGTTTTTGTCTGCCAGAAAATATAATTCACTAGTTGTATATCATAAAAGAGTCATCGTTTCTCCTCCTAGGGGTCATTCGAGATTTCTTAATCCAAACCCCTAGTAACGAGGCATTGGCTACCTTAAGAGAGTCATAGTTACTCGTCCCAATTGCTCACCCAGTCTGCCACTTTTTCTTACTGTGGCCAGTCTGCCAGAAGCGATATGTCACTCGTTGTGAATCTTAAGAGATTCATCGTTACTCCTCCCATAGGTTACTGGTATTCTCTGATTCAATACCTCTCGTGACGAAAAAGTCGCTATCTTAATAGTGCAATACTTCTTCCTCCCAGTTGCTCACACAGTCTACTACTTTTTGTGTAGTTTTTGTCTGCCAGAAACTATAATTCACTAGTTGTGTATCAAAAAAGAGTGATCGTTTCTCCTCCTAGGGGTTATTCGAGATTTCTTAATCCAAACCCCTAGTAATGGGGCATTGGCTACCTTAAGAGAGTCATAGTTACTCGTCCCATTGCTCACCCAGTCTGCCACTTTTTCTTACTGTGGCCAGTCTGCCAGAAGCGATAGGTCACTCGTTGTGTATCTTAAGAGATTCATCGTTACTCCTTCCATAGGTTACTGGTATTCTCTGATTCAGTACCTCTCGTGACGAAAAAGTCGCTATCTTAATAGTGCAATACTTCTTCCTCGCAGTTGCTCACACAGTCTACTACTTTTTGTGTAGTTTTTGTCTGCCAGAATCTATAATTCACGAGTTGTGTATCATAAAAGAATCAACGTTTCTCCTCCTAGGGGTTATTCGAGATTTCTTAATCCAAACCCCTAGTAACGAGGCATTGGCTACCTTAAGAGAGTCATAGTTACTCGTCCCAATTGCTCACCCAGTCTGTCACTTTTTCTTACTGTGGCCAGTCTGCCAGAGGCGATATGTCACTCGTTTTGTATCTTAAGAGATTCATCGTTACTCCCTCCATAGGTTACTCGTATTCTCTGATTCAATACCACTCGTGACGAAACATTGGCTTTCTTAATAGTGCCATACTTCTTCCACCCATTTGCTCACACAGTTTACTACTTTTTGTGTACTTGCCAGTCTGCCAGAAGCGATATGTCACTAGTTGTGTATCATAAAAGATTCATCGTTTCACCTCCTAGGGATTATTCGAGATTTCTTAATCCAAACCCCTAGTAACGAGGCATTGGCTACCTTAAGAGAGTCATAGTTACTCGTCCCAATTGCTCACCCAGTCTGCCACTTTTTCTTAGTGTGGCCAGTCTGCCAGAAGCGATATGTCACTCGTTGTGTATCTTAAGAGATTCATCGTTACTCCCTCCATAGGTTACTCGTATTCTCTGATTCAATACCTCTCGTGACGAAACATTGGCTTTCTTAATAGTGCCATACTTCTTCTTCCCAGTTGCTCACAAAGTTTACTACTTTTTGTGTACTTGCCAGTCTGCCAGAAGCGATATGTCACTAGTTGTGTATCAAAAAAGAGTCATCGTTTCACCTCCTAGGGATTATTCGAGATTTCTTAATCCAAACCCCTACTAACGAGGCATTGGCTACCTTAAGAGAGTCATAGTTACTCGTCCCAATTGCTCACCCAGTCTGCCACTTTTTCTTACTGTGGCCAGTCTGCCAGAAGCGATATGTCACTCGTTGTGTATCTTAAGAGATTCATCGTTACTTCTTCCATAGGTTACTGGTATTCTCTGATTCAATACCTCTCGTGACGCAACATTGGCTTTCTTAATAGTGCCATACTTCTTCCTCCCAGTTGCTCACACAGTCTACTACTTTTGTGTAGTTTTTGTCTGCCAGAAAATATAATTCACTAGTTGTGTATCATAAAAGAGTCATCGTTTCTCCTCCTAGGGGTTATTCGAGATTTCTTAATCCAAACCCCTAGTAACGAGGCATTGGCTACCTTAAGAGAGTCATAGTTACTCGTCCCAATTGCTCACCCAGTCTGTCACTTTTTCTTACTGTGGCCAGTCTGCCAGAGGCGATATGTCACTCGTTTTGTATCTTAAGAGATTCATCGTTACTCCCTCCATAGGTTACTCGTATTCTCTGATTCAATACCACTCGTGACGAAACATTGGCTTTCTTAATAGTGCCATACTTCTTCCACCCAGTTGCTCACACAGTTTACTACTTTTTGTGTACTTGCCAGTCTGCCAGAAGCGATATGTCACTAGTTGTGTATCATAAAAGAGTCATCGTTTCACCTCCTAGGGATTATTCGAGATTTCTTAATCCAAACCCCTAGTAACGAGGCATTGGCTACCTTAAGAGCGTCATAGTTACTCGTCCCAATTGCTCACCCAGTCTGCCACTTTTTCTTACTGTGGCCAGTCTGCCAGAAGCGATATGTCACTCGTTGTGAATCTTAAGAGATTCATCGTTACTCCTCCCATAGGTTACTGGTATTCTCTGATTCAATACCTCTCGTGACGAAAAAGTCGCTATCTTAATAGTGCAATACTTCTTATTCCCAGTTGCTCACACAGTCTACTACTTTTTGTGTAGTTTTTGTCTGCCAGAAACTATAATTAACTAGTTGTGTATCATAAAAGAGTCATCGTTTCTCCTCCTAGGGGTTATTCGAGATTTCTTAATCCAAACCCCTAGTAATGAGGCATTGGCTACCTTAAGAGAGTCATAGTTACTCGTCCCAATTGCTCACCCAGTCTGCCACTTTTTCTTACTGTGGCCAGTCTGCCAGAAGCGACAGGTCACTCGTTGTGTATCTTAAGAGATTCATCGTTACTCCTTCCATAGGTTACTGGTATTCTCTGATTCAATACCTCTCGTGACGAAAAAGTCGCTATCTTAATAGTGCAATACTTCTTCCTCCCAGTTGCTCACTTAGTCTACTACTTTTTGTGTAGTTTTTGTCTGCCAGAAACTATAATTCACGAGTTGTGTATCATAAAAGAGTCAACGTTTCTCCTCCTAGGGGTTATTCGAGATTTCTTAAACCAAACCCCTAGTAACGAGGCATTGGCTACCTTAAGAGAGTCATAGTTACTCGTCCCAATTGCTCACCCGGTCTGCCTCTTTTTCTTACTGTGGCCAGTCTGCCAGAAGCGATAGGTCACTCGTTGTGTATCTTAAGAGATTCATCGTTACTCCTTCCATAGGTTACTGGTATTCTCTGATTCAATACCTCTCGTGACGAAAAAGTCGCTATCTTAATAGTGCAATACTTCTTCCTCCCAGTTGCTCACACAGTCTACTACTTTTTGTGTAGTTTTTGTCTGCCAGAAACTATAATTGACAAGTTGTGTATCATAAAAGAGTCAACGTTTCTCCTCGTAGGGGTTATTCGAGATTTCTTAATCCAAACCCCTTGTAACGAGGCATTGGCTACCTTAAGAGAGTCATAGTTACTCGTCCCAATTGCTCACCCAGTCTGCCACTTTTTCTTACTGTGGCCAGTCTGCCAGAAGCGATATGTCACTCGTTGTGTATCTTAAGAGATTCATCGTTACTCCCTCCATAGGTTACTGGTATTCTCTGATTCAATACCTCTCGTGACGCAACATTGGCTTTCTTAATAGTGCCATACTTCTTCCTCCCCGTTGCTCACACAGTCTACTACTTTTGTGTAGTTTTTGTCTGCCAGAAAATATAATTCACTAGTTGTATATCATAAAAGAGTTATCGTTTCTCCTCCTAGGGGTTATTCGAGATTTCTTAATCCAAACCCCTAGTAACGAGGCATTGGCTACCGTAAGAGAGTCATAGTTACTCGTCCCAATTGCTCACCCAGTCTGCCACTTTTTCTTACTGTGGCCAGTCTGCCAGAAGCGATATGTCACTCGTTGTGTATCTTAAGAGATTCATCGTTACTCCCTCCATAGGTTACTGGTATTCTCTGATTCAATACCTCTCGTGACGCAACATTGGCTTTCTTAATAGTGCCATACTTCTTCCTCCCCGTTGCTCACACAGTCTACTACTTTTTTGTAGTTTTTGTCTGCCAGAAAATATAATTCACTAGTTGTATATCATAAAAGAGTCATCGTTTCTCCTCCTAGGGGTCATTCGAGATTTCTTAATCCAAATCCCTAGTAACGAGGCATTGGCTACCTTAAGAGAGTCATAGTTACTCGTCCCAATTGCTCACCCAGTCTGCCACTTTTTCTTACTGTGGCCAGTCTGCCAGAAGCGATATGTCACTCGTTGTGAATCTTAAGAGATTCATCGTTACTCCTCCCATAGGTTACTGGTATTCTCTGATTCAATACCTCTCGTGACGCAACATTGGCTTTCTTAATAGTGCCATACTTCTTCCTCCCAGTTGCTCACACAGTCTACTACTTTTTGTGTAGTTTTTGTCTGCCAGAAACTATAATTCACTAGTTGTGTATCAAAAAAGAGTGATCGTTTCTCCTCCTAGGGGTTATTCGAGATTTCTTAATCCAAACCCCTAGTAATGGGGCATTGGCTACCTTAAGAGAGTCATAGTTACTCGTCCCATTGCTCACCCAGTCTGCCACTTTTTCTTACTGTGGCCAGTCTGCCAGAAGCGATAGGTCACTCGTTGTGTATCTTAAGAGATTCATCGTTACTCCTTCCATAGGTTACTGGTATTCTCTGATTCAGTACCTCTCGTGACGAAAAAGTCGCTATCTTAATAGTGCAATACTTCTTCCTCGCAGTTGCTCACACAGTCTACTACTTTTTGTGTAGTTTTTGTCTGCCAGAATCTATAATTCACGAGTTGTGTATCATAAAAGAATCAACGTTTCTCCTCCTAGGGGTTATTCGAGATTTCTTAATCCAAACCCCTAGTAACGAGGCATTGGCTACCTTAAGAGAGTCATAGTTACTCGTCCCAATTGCTCACCCAGTCTGCCACTTTTTCTTACTGTGGCCAGTCTGCCAGAAGCGATATGTCACTCGTTGTGTATCTTAAGAGATTCATCGTTACTTCTTCCATAGGTTACTGGTATTCTCTGATTCAATACCTCTCGTGACGCAACATTGGCTTTCTTAATAGTGCCATACTTCTTAATCCCAGTTGCTCACACAGTCTACTACTTTTGTGTAGTTTTTGTCTGCCAGAAAATATAAATCACTAGTTGTGTATCATAAAAGAGTCATCGTTTCTCCTCCTAGGGGTTATTCGAGATTTCTTAATCCAAACCCCTAGTAACGAGGCATTGGCTACCTTAAGAGAGTCATAGTTACTCGTCCCAATTGCTCACCCAGTCTGTCACTTTTTCTTACTGTGGCCAGTCTGCCAGAGGCGATATGTCACTCGTTTTGTATCTTAAGAGATTCATCGTTACTCCCTCCATAGGTTACTCGTATTCTCTGATTCAATACCACTCGTGACGTAACATTGGCTTTCTTAATAGTGCCATACTTCTTCCACCCAGTTGCTCACACAGTTTACTACTTTTTGTGTACTTGCCAGTCTGCCAGAAGCGATATGTCACTAGTTGTGTATCATAAAAGAGTCATCGTTTCACCTCCTAGGGATTATTCGAGATTTCTTAATCCAAACCCCTAGTAACGAGGCATTGGCTACCTTAAGAGAGTCATAGTTACTCGTCCCAATTGCTCACCCAGTCTGCCACTTTTTCTTAGTGTGGCCAGTCTGCCAGAAGCGATATGTCACTCGTTGTGTATCTTAAGAGATTCATCGTTACTCCCTCCATAGGTTACTCGTATTCTCTGATTCAATACCTCTCGTGACGAAACATTGGCTTTCTTAATAGTGCATTACTTCTTCCTCCCAGTTGCTCACAAAGTTTACTACTTTTTGTGTACTTGCCAGTCTGCCAGAAGCGATATGTCACTAGTTGTGTATCAAAAAAGAGTCATCGTTTCACCTCCTAGGGATTATTCGAGATTTCTTAATCCAAACCCCTAGTAACGAGGCATTGGCTACCTTAAGAGAGTCATAGTTACTCGTCCCAATTGCTCACCCAGTCTGCCACTTTTTCTTACTGTGGCCAGTCTGCCAGAAGCGATATGTCACTCGTTGTGAATCTTAAGAGATTCATCGTTACTCCTCCCATAGGTTACTGGTATTCTCTGATTCAATACCTCTCGTGACGAAAAAGTCGCTATCTTAATAGTGCAATACTTCTTACTCCCAGTTGCTCACACAGTCTACTACTTTTTGTGTAGTTTTTGTCTGCCAGAAACTATAATTCACGAGTTGTGTATCATAAAAGAGTCAACGTTTCTCCTCCTAGGGGTTATTCGAGATTTCTTAATCCAAACCCCTAGTAACGAGGCATTGGCTACCTTAAGAGAGTCATAGTTACTCGTCCCAATTGCTCACCCGGTCTGCCACTTTTTCTTACTGTGGCCAGTCTGCCAGAAGCGATAGGTCACTCGTTGTGTATCTTAAGAGATTCATCGTTACTCCCTCCATAGGTTACTGGTATTCTCTGATTCAATACCTCTCGTGACGAAAAAGTCGCTATCTTAATAGTGCAATACTTCTTCCTCCCAGTTGCTCACACAGTCTACTACTTTTTGTGTAGTTTTTGTCTGCCAGAAACTATAATTGACAAGTTGTGTATCATAAAAGAGTCAACGTTTCTCCTCGTAGGGGTTATTCGAGATTTCTTAATCCAAACCCCTTGTAACGAGGCATTGGCTACCTTAAGAGAGTCATAGTTACTCGTCCCAATTGCTCACCCAGTCTGCCACTTTTTCTTACTGTGGCCAGTCTGCCAGAAGCGATATGTCACTCGTTGTGTATCTTAAGAGATTCATCGTTACTCCCTCCATAGGTTACTGGTATCCTCTGATTCAATACCTCTCGTGACGCAACATTGGCTTTCTTAATAGTGCCATACTTCTTCCTCCCCGTTGCTCACACAGTCTACTACTTTTGTGTAGTTTTTGTCTGCCAGAAAATATAATTCACTAGTTGTATATCATAAAAGACTTATCGTTTCTCCTCCTAGGGGTTATTCGAGATTTCTTAATCCAAACCCCTAGTAACGAGGCATTGGCTACCGTAAGAGAGTCATAGTTACTCGTCCCAATTGCTCACCCAGTCTGCCACTTTTTCTTACTGTGGCCAGTCTGCCAGAAGCGATATGTCACTCGTTGTGTATCTTAAGAGATTCATCGTTACTCCCTCCATAGGTTACTGGTATTCTCTGATTCAATACCTCTCGTGACGCAACATTGGCTTTCTTAATAGTGCCATACTTCTTCCTCCCCGTTGCTCACACAGTCTACTACTTTTTTGTAGTTTTTGTCTGCCAGAAAATATAATTCACTAGTTGTATATCATAAAAGAGTCATCGTTTCTCCTCCTAGGGGTTATTCGAGATTTCTTAATCCAAACCCCTAGTAACGAGGCATTGGCTACCTTAAGAGAGTCATAGTTACTCGTCCCAATTGCTCACCCAGTCTGCCACTTTTTCTTACTGTGGCCAGTCTGCCAGAAGCGATATGTCACTCGTTGTGAATCTTAAGAGATTCATCGTTACTCCTCCCATAGGTTACTGGTATTCTCTGATTCAATACCTCTCGTGACGAAAAAGTCGCTATCTTAATAGTGCAATACTTCTTCCTCCCAGTTGCTCACACAGTCTACTACTTTTTGTGTAGTTTTTGTCTGCCAGAAACTATAATTCACTAGTTGTGTATCAAAAAAGAGTGATCGTTTCTCCTCCTAGGGTTTATTCGAGATTTCTTAATCGAAACCCCTAGTAATGAGGCATTGGCTACCTTAAGAGAGTCATAGTTACTCGTCCCCATTGCTCACCCAGTCTGCCACTTTTTCTTACTGTGGCCAGTCTGCCAGAAGCGATAGGTCACTCGTTGTGTATCTTAAGAGATTCATCGTTACTCCTTCCATAGGTTACTGGTATTCTCTGATTCAGTACCTCTCGTGACGAAAAAGTCGCTATCTTAATAGTGCAATACTTCTTCCTCGCAGTTGCTCACACAGTCTACTACTTTTTGTGTAGTTTTTGTCTGCCAGAATCTATAATTCACGAGTTGTGTATCATAAAAGAATCAACGTTTCTCCTCCTAGGGGTTATTCGAGATTTCTTAATCCAAACCCCTAGTAACGAGGCATTGGCTACCTTAAGAGAGTCATAGTTACTCGTCCCAATTGCTCACCCAGTCTGCCACTTTTTCTTACTGTGGCCAGTCTGCCAGAAGCGATATGTCACTCGTTGTGTATCTTAAGAGATTCATCGTTACTTCTTCCATAGGTTACTGGTATTCTCTGATTCAATACCTCTCGTGACGCAACATTGGTTTTCTTAATAGTGCCATACTTCTTCCTCCCAGTTGCTCACACAGTCTACTACTTTTGTGTAGTTTTTGTCTGCAAGAAAATATAATTCACTAGTTGTGTATCATAAAAGAGTCATCGTTTCTCCTCCTAGGGGTTATTCGAGATTTCTTAATCCAAACCCCTAGTAACGAGGCATTGGCTACCTTAAGAGAGTCATAGTTACTCGTCCCAATTGCTCACCCAGTCTGTCACTTTTTCTTACTGTGGCCAGTCTGCCAGAGGCGATATGTCACTCGTTTTGTATCTTAAGAGATTCATCGTTACTCCCTCCATAGGTTACTCGTATTCTCTGATTCAATACCACTCGTGACGAAACATTGGCTTTCTTAATAGTGCCATACTTCTTCCACCCAGTTGCTCACACAGTTTACTACTTTTTGTGTACTTGCCAGTCTGCCAGAAGCGATATGTCACTAGTTGTGTATCATAAAAGAGTCATCGTTTCACCTCCTAGGGATTATTCGAGATTTCTTAATCCAAACCCCTAGTAACGAGGCATTGGCTACCTTAAGAGAGTCATAGTTACTCGTCCCAATTGCTCACCCAGTCTGCCACTTTTTCTTAGTGTGGCCAGTCTGCCAGAAGCGATATGTCACTCGTTGTGTATCTTAAGAGATTCATCGTTACTCCCTCCATAGGTTACTCGTATTCTCTGATTCAATACCTCTCGTGACGAAACATTGGCTTTCTTAATAGTGCCATACTTCTTCCTCCCAGTTGCTCACAAAGTTTACTACTTTTTGTGTACTTGCCAGTCTGCCAGAAGCGATATGTCACTAGTTGTGTATCAAAAAAGAGTCATCGTTTCACCTCCTAGGGATTATTCGAGATTTCTTAATCCAAACCCCTAGTAACGAGGCATTGGCTACCTTAAGAGAGTCATAGTTACTCGTCCCAATTGCTCACCCAGTCTGCCACTTTTTCTTACTGTGGCCAGTCTGCCAGAAGCGATATGTCACTCGTTGTGAATCTTAAGAGATTCATCGTTACTCCTCCCATAGGTTACTGGTATTCTCTGATTCAATACCTCTCGTGACGAAAAAGTCGCTATCTTAATAGTGCAATACTTCTTACTCCCAGTTGCTCACACAGTCTACTACTTTTTGTGTAGTTTTTGTCTGCCAGAAACTATAATTCACTAGTTGTGTATCATAAAAGAGTCATCGTTTCTCCTCCTAGGGGTTATTCGAGATTTCTTAATCCAAACCCCTAGTAATGAGGCATTGGCTACCTTAAGAGAGTCATAGTTACTCGTCCCAATTGCTCACCCAGTCTGCCACTTTTTCTTACTGTGGCCAGTCTGCCAGAAGCGACAGGTCACTCGTTGTGTATCTTAAGAGATTCATCGTTACTCCTTCCATAGGTTACTGGTATTCTCTGATTCAATACCTCTCGTGACGAAAAAGTCGCTATCTTAATAGTGCAATACTTCTTCGTCCCAGTTGCTCACACAGTCTACTACTTTTTGTGTAGTTTTTGTCTGCCAGAAACTATAATTCACGAGTTGTGTATCATAAAAGAGTCAACGTTTCTCCTCCTAGGGGTTATTCGAGATTTCTTAATCCAAACCCCTAGTAATGAGGCATTGGCTACCTTAAGAGAGTCATAGTTACTCGTCCCAATTGCTCACCCAGTCTGCCACTTTTTCTTACTGTGGCCAGTCTGCCAGAAGCGATATGTCACTCGTTGTGTATCTTAAGAGATTCATCGTTACTCCCTCCATAGGTTAATGGTATTCTCTGATTCAATACCTCTCGTGACGCAACATTGGCTTTCTTAATAGTGCTATACTTCTTCCTCCCAGTTGCTCACACAGTCTACTACTTTTGTGTAGTTTTTGTCTGCCAGAAAATATAATTCACTAGTTGTATATCATAAAAGAGTCATCGTTTCTCCTCCTAGGGGTTATTCGAGATTTCTTAATCCAATCCCCTAGTAACGAGGCATTGGCTACCTTAAGAGAGTCATAGTTACTCGTCCCAATTGCTCACCCAGTCTGCCACTTTTTCTTACTGTGGCCGGTCTGCCAGAGGCGATATGTCACTCGCTGTGTATCTTAAGAGATTCATCGTTACTCCCTCCATAGGTTACTCGTATTCTCTGATTCAATACCACTCGTGACGAAACATTGGCTTTCTTAATAGTGCCATACTTCTTCCTCCCAGTTGCTCACACAGTTTACTACTTTTTGTGTACTTGCCAGTCTGCCAGAAGCGATATGTCACTAGTTGTGTATCATAAAAGAGTCATCGTTTCACCTCCTAGGGATTATTCGAGATTTCTTAATCCAAACCCCTAGTAACGAGGCATTGGCTACCTTAAGAGAGTCATAGTTACTCGTCCCAATTGCTCACCCAGTCTGCCACTTTTTCTTACTGTGGCCAGTCTGCCAGAAGCGATATGTCACTCGTTGTGAATCTTAAGAGATTCATCGTTACTCCTCCCATAGGTTACTGGTATTCTCTGGGTCAATACCTCTCGTGACGAAAAAGTCGCTATCTTAATAGTGCAATACTTCTTCCTCCCAGTTGCTCACACAGTCTACTACTTTTTGTGTAGTTTTTGTCTGCCAGAAACTATAATTCACTAGTTGTGTATCATAAAAGAGTCATCGTTTCTCCTCCTAGGGGTTATTCGAGATTTCTTAATCCAAACCCCTAGTAATGAGGCATTGGCTACCTTAAGAGAGTCATAGTTACTCGTCCCCATTGCTCACCCAGTCTGCCACTTTTTCTTACTGTGGCCAGTCTGCCAGAAGCGATAGGTCACTCGTTGTGTATCTTAAGAGATTCATCGTTACTCCTTCCATAGGTTACTGGTATTCTCTGATTCAGTACCTCTCGTGACGAAAAAGTCGCTATCTTAATAGTGCAACACTTCTTCCTCGCAGTTGCTCACACAGTCTACTACTTTTTGTGTAGTTTTTGTCTGCCAGAATCTATAATTCACGAGTTGTGTATCATAAAAGAATCAACGTTTCTCCTCCTAGGGGTTATTCGAGATTTCTTAATCCAAACCCCTAGTAACGAGGCATTGGCTACCTTAAGAGAGTCATAGTTACTCGTCCCAATTGCTCACCCAGTCTGCCACTTTTTCTTACTGTGGCTCTGCCAGAAGCGATATGTCACTCGTTGTGTATCTTAAGAGATTCATCGTTACTCCCTCCATAGGTTAATGGTATTCTCTGATTCAATACCTCTCGTGACGCAACATTGGCTTTCTTAATAGTGCTATACTTCTTCCTCCCAGTTGCTCACACAGTCTACTACTTTTGTGTAGTTTTTGTCTGCCAGAAAATATAATTCACTAGTTGTATATCATAAAAGAGTCATCGTTTCTCCTCCTAGGGGTTATTCGAGATTTCTTAATCCAATCCCCTAGTAACGAGGCATTGGCTACCTTAAGAGAGTCATAGTTACTCGTCCCAATTGCTCACCCAGTCTGCCACTTTTTCTTACTGTGGCCGGTCTGCCAGAGGCGATATGTCACTCGCTGTGTATCTTAAGAGATTCATCGTTACTCCCTCCATAGGTTACTCGTATTCTCTGATTCAATACCACTCGTGACGAAACATTGGCTTTCTTAATAGTGCCATACTTCTTCCTCCCAGTTGCTCACACAGTTTACTACTTTTTGTGTACTTGCCAGTCTGCCAGAAGCGATATGTCACTAGTTGTGTATCATAAAAGAGTCATCGTTTCACCTCCTAGGGATTATTCGAGATTTCTTAATCCAAACCCCTAGTAACGAGGCATTGGCTACCTTAAGAGAGTCATAGTTACTCGTCCCAATTGCTCACCCAGTCTGCCACTTTTTCTTACTGTGGCCAGTCTGCCAGAAGCGATATGTCACTCGTTGTGAATCTTAAGAGATTCATCGTTACTCCTCCCATAGGTTACTGGTATTCTCTGGGTCAATACCTCTCGTGACGAAAAAGTCGCTATCTTAATAGTGCAATACTTCTTCCTCCCAGTTGCTCACACAGTCTACTACTTTTTGTGTAGTTTTTGTCTGCCAGAAACTATAATTCACTAGTTGTGTATCATAAAAGAGTCATCGTTTCTCCTCCTAGGGGTTATTCGAGATTTCTTAATCCAAACCCCTAGTAATGAGGCATTGGCTACCTTAAGAGAGTCATAGTTACTCGTCCCCATTGCTCACCCAGTCTGCCACTTTTTCTTACTGTGGCCAGTCTGCCAGAAGCGATAGGTCACTCGTTGTGTATCTTAAGAGATTCATCGTTACTCCTTCCATAGGTTACTGGTATTCTCTGATTCAGTACCTCTCGTGACGAAAAAGTCGCTATCTTAATAGTGCAACACTTCTTCCTCGCAGTTGCTCACACAGTCTACTACTTTTTGTGTAGTTTTTGTCTGCCAGAATCTATAATTCACGAGTTGTGTATCATAAAAGAATCAACGTTTCTCCTCCTAGGGGTTATTCGAGATTTCTTAATCCAAACCCCTAGTAACGAGGCATTGGCTACCTTAAGAGAGTCATAGTTACTCGTCCCAATTGCTCACCCAGTCTGCCACTTTTTCTTACTGTGGCTCTGCCAGAAGCGATATGTCACTCGTTGTGTATCTTAAGAGATTCATCGTTACTCCCTCCATAGGTTAATGGTATTCTCTGATTCAATACCTCTCGTGACGCAACATTGGCTTTCTTAATAGTGCTATACTTCTTCCTCCCAGTTGCTCACACAGTCTACTACTTTTGTGTAGTTTTTGTCTGCCAGAAAATATAATTCACTAGTTGTATATCATAAAAGAGTCATCGTTTCTCCTCCTAGGGGTTATTCGAGATTTCTTAATCCAATCCCCTAGTAACGAGGCATTGGCTACCTTAAGAGAGTCATAGTTACTCGTCCCAATTGCTCACCCAGTCTGCCACTTTTTCTTACTGTGGCCGGTCTGCCAGAGGCGATATGTCACTCGCTGTGTATCTTAAGAGATTCATCGTTACTCCCTCCATAGGTTACTCGTATTCTCTGATTCAATACCACTCGTGACGAAACATTGGCTTTCTTAATAGTGCCATACTTCTTCCTCCCAGTTGCTCACACAGTTTACTACTTTTTGTGTACTTGCCAGTCTGCCAGAAGCGATATGTCACTAGTTGTGTATCATAAAAGAGTCATCGTTTCACCTCCTAGGGATTATTCGAGATTTCTTAATCCAAACCCCTAGTAACGAGGCATTGGCTACCTTAAGAGAGTCATAGTTACTCGTCCCAATTGCTCACCCAGTCTGCCACTTTTTCTTACTGTGGCCAGTCTGCCAGAAGCGATATGTCACTCGTTGTGAATCTTAAGAGATTCATCGTTACTCCTCCCATAGGTTACTGGTATTCTCTGGGTCAATACCTCTCGTGACGAAAAAGTCGCTATCTTAATAGTGCAATACTTCTTCCTCCCAGTTGCTCACACAGTCTACTACTTTTTGTGTAGTTTTTGTCTGCCAGAAACTATAATTCACTAGTTGTGTATCATAAAAGAGTCATCGTTTCTCCTCCTAGGGGTTATTCGAGATTTCTTAATCCAAACCCCTAGTAATGAGGCATTGGCTACCTTAAGAGAGTCATAGTTACTCGTCCCCATTGCTCACCCAGTCTGCCACTTTTTCTTACTGTGGCCAGTCTGCCAGAAGCGATAGGTCACTCGTTGTGTATCTTAAGAGATTCATCGTTACTCCTTCCATAGGTTACTGGTATTCTCTGATTCAGTACCTCTCGTGACGAAAAAGTCGCTATCTTAATAGTGCAACACTTCTTCCTCGCAGTTGCTCACACAGTCTACTACTTTTTGTGTAGTTTTTGTCTGCCAGAATCTATAATTCACGAGTTGTGTATCATAAAAGAATCAACGTTTCTCCTCCTAGGGGTTATTCGAGATTTCTTAATCCAAACCCCTAGTAACGAGGCATTGGCTACCTTAAGAGAGTCATAGTTACTCGTCCCAATTGCTCACCCAGTCTGCCACTTTTTCTTACTGTGGCTCTGCCAGAAGCGATATGTCACTCGTTGTGTATCTTAAGAGATTCATCGTTACTCCCTCCATAGGTTAATGGTATTCTCTGATTCAATACCTCTCGTGACGCAACATTGGCTTTCTTAATAGTGCTATACTTCTTCCTCCCAGTTGCTCACACAGTCTACTACTTTTGTGTAGTTTTTGTCTGCCAGAAAATATAATTCACTAGTTGTATATCATAAAAGAGTCATCGTTTCTCCTCCTAGGGGTTATTCGAGATTTCTTAATCCAATCCCCTAGTAACGAGGCATTGGCTACCTTAAGAGAGTCATAGTTACTCGTCCCAATTGCTCACCCAGTCTGCCACTTTTTCTTACTGTGGCCGGTCTGCCAGAGGCGATATGTCACTCGCTGTGTATCTTAAGAGATTCATCGTTACTCCCTCCATAGGTTACTCGTATTCTCTGATTCAATACCACTCGTGACGAAACATTGGCTTTCTTAATAGTGCCATACTTCTTCCTCCCAGTTGCTCACACAGTTTACTACTTTTTGTGTACTTGCCAGTCTGCCAGAAGCGATATGTCACTAGTTGTGTATCATAAAAGAGTCATCGTTTCACCTCCTAGGGATTATTCGAGATTTCTTAATCCAAACCCCTAGTAACGAGGCATTGGCTACCTTAAGAGAGTCATAGTTACTCGTCCCAATTGCTCACCCAGTCTGCCACTTTTTCTTACTGTGGCCAGTCTGCCAGAAGCGATATGTCACTCGTTGTGAATCTTAAGAGATTCATCGTTACTCCTCCCATAGGTTACTGGTATTCTCTGGGTCAATACCTCTCGTGACGAAAAAGTCGCTATCTTAATAGTGCAATACTTCTTCCTCCCAGTTGCTCACACAGTCTACTACTTTTTGTGTAGTTTTTGTCTGCCAGAAACTATAATTCACTAGTTGTGTATCATAAAAGAGTCATCGTTTCTCCTCCTAGGGGTTATTCGAGATTTCTTAATCCAAACCCCTAGTAATGAGGCATTGGCTACCTTAAGAGAGTCATAGTTACTCGTCCCCATTGCTCACCCAGTCTGCCACTTTTTCTTACTGTGGCCAGTCTGCCAGAAGCGATAGGTCACTCGTTGTGTATCTTAAGAGATTCATCGTTACTCCTTCCATAGGTTACTGGTATTCTCTGATTCAGTACCTCTCGTGACGAAAAAGTCGCTATCTTAATAGTGCAACACTTCTTCCTCGCAGTTGCTCACACAGTCTACTACTTTTTGTGTAGTTTTTGTCTGCCAGAATCTATAATTCACGAGTTGTGTATCATAAAAGAATCAACGTTTCTCCTCCTAGGGGTTATTCGAGATTTCTTAATCCAAACCCCTAGTAACGAGGCATTGGCTACCTTAAGAGAGTCATAGTTACTCGTCCCAATTGCTCACCCAGTCTGCCACTTTTTCTTACTGTGGCCAGTCTGCCAGAAGCGATATGTCACTCGTTGTGTATCTTAAGAGATTCATCGTTACTCCTTCCATAGGTTACTGGTATTCTCTGATGCAATACCTCTCGTGACGAAAAAGTCGCTATCTTAAAAGTCCAATACTCCTTCCTCCCAGTTGCTCACACAGTCTACTACTTTTTGTTGAGTTTTTGTCTGCCAGAAACTATAATTCACTAGTTGTGTATCATAAAAGAGTCATCGTTTCTCCTCCTAGGGGTTATTCTAGATTTCTTAATCCAAACCCCTAGTAACGAGGCATTGGCTACCTTAAGAGAGTCATAGTTACTCGTCCCAATTGCTCACCCAGTCTGTCACTTTTTCTTACTGTGGCCAATCTGCCAGAGGCGATATGTCACTCGTTTTGTATCTTAAGAGATTCATCGTTACTCCCTCCATAGGTTACTCGTATTCTCTGATTCAATACCACTCGTGACGAAACATTGGCTTTCTTAATAGTGCCATACTTCTTCCTCCCAGTTGCTCACACAGTTTACTACTTTTTGTGTACTTGCCAGTCTGCCAGAAGCGATATGTCACTAGTTGTGTATCATAAAAGAGTCATCGTTTCACCTCCTAGGGATTATTCGAGATTTCTTAATCCAAACCCCTAGTAACGATTCATTGGCTACCTTAAGAGAGTCATAGTTACTCGTCCCAATTGCTCACCCAGTCTGCCACTTTTTCTTAGTGTGGCCAGTCTGCCAGAAGCGATATGTCACTCGTTGTGTATCTTAAGAGATTCATCGTTACTCCCTCCATAGGTTACTCGTATTCTCTGATTCAATACCTCTCGTGACGAAACATTGGCTTTCTTAATAGTGCCATACTTCTTCCTCCCAGTTGCTCACAAAGTTTACTACTTTTTGTGTACTTGCCAGTCTGCCAGAAGCGATATGTCACTAGTTGTGTATCAAAAAAGAGTCATCGTTTCACCTCCTAGGGATTATTCGAGATTTCTTAATCCAAACCCCTAGTAACGAGGCATTGGCTACCTTAAGAGAGTCATAGTTACTCGTCCCAATTGCTCACCCAGTCTGCCACTTTTTCTTACTGTGGCCAGTCTGCCAGAAGCGATATGTCACTTGTTGTGAATCTTAAGAGATTCATCGTTACTCCTCCCATAGGTTACTGGTATTCTCTGATTCAATACCTCTCGTGACGAAAAAGTCGCTATCTTAATAGTGCAATACTTCTTACTCCCAGTTGCTCACACAGTCTACTACTTTTTGTGTAGTTTTTGTCTGCCAGAAACTATAATTCACTAGTTGTGTATCATAAAAGAGTCATCGTTTCTCCTCCTAGGGGTTATTCGAGATTTCTTAATCCAAACCCCTAGTAATGAGGCATTGGCTACCTTAAGAGAGTCATAGTTACTCGTCCCAATTGCTCACCCAGTCTGCCACTTTTTCTTACTGTGGCCAGTCTGCCAGAAGCGACAGGTCACTCGTTGTGTATCTTAAGAGATTCATCGTTACTCCTTCCATAGGTTACTGGTATTCTCTGATTCAGTACCTCTCGTGACGAAAAAGTCGCTATCTTAATAGTGCAATACTTCTTCCTCCCAGTTGCTCACACAGTTTACTATTTTTTGTGTACTTGCCAGTCTGCCAGAAAATATAATTCACTAGTTGTGTATCATAAAAGAATCAACGTTTCTCCTCCTAGGGGTTATTCGAGATTTCTTAATCCAAACCCCTAGTAACGAGGCATTGGCTACCTTAAGAGAGTCATAGTTACTCGTCCCAATTGCTCACCCAGTCTGCCACTTTTTCTTACTGTGGGCAGTCTGCCAGAAGCGATATGTCACTCGTTGTGTATCTTAAGAGATTCATCGTTACTTCTTCCATAGGTTACTGGTATTCTCTGATTCAATACCTCTCGTGACGCAACATTGGCTTTCTTAATAGTGCCATACTTCTTCCTCCCAGTTGCTCACACAGTCTACTACTTTTGTGTAGTTTTTGTCTGCCAGAAAATATAATTCACTAGTTGTGTATCATAAAAGAGTCATCGTTTCTCCTCCTAGGGGTTATTCGAGATTTCTTAATCCAAACCCCTAGTAACGAGGCATTGGCTACCTTAAGAGAGTCATAGTTACTCGTCCCAATTGCTCACCCAGTCTGTCACTTTTTCTTACTGTGGCCAGTCTGCCAGAGGCGATATGTCACTCGTTTTGTATCTTAAGAGATTCATCGTTACTCCCTCCATAGGTTACTCGTATTCTCTGATTCAATACCACTCGTGACGAAACATTGGCTTTCTTAATAGTGCCATACTTCTTCCTCCCAGTTGCTCACACAGTTTACTACTTTTTGTGTACTTGCCAGTCTGCCAGAAGCGATATGTCACTAGTTGTGTATCATAAAAGAGTCATCGTTTCACCTCCTAGGGATTATTCGAGATTTCTTAATCCAAACCCCTAGTAACGAGGCATTGGCTACCTTAAGAGAGTCATAGTTACTCGTCCCAATTGCTCACCCAGTCTGCCACTTTTTCTTAGTGTGGCCAGTCTGCCAAAAGCGATATGTCACTCGTTGTGTATCTTAAGAGATTCATCGTTACTCCCTCCATAGGTTACTCGTATTCTCTGATTCAATACCTCTCGTGACGAAACATTGGCTTTCTTAATAGTGCCATACTTCTTCCTCCCAGTTGCTCACAAAGTTTACTACTTTTTGTGTACTTGCCAGTCTGCCAGAAGCGATATGTCACTAGTTGTGCATCAAAAAAGAGTCATCGTTTCACCTCCTAGGGATTATTCGAGATTTCTTAATCCAAACCCCTAGTAACGAGGCATTGGCTACCTTAAGAGAGTCATAGTTACTCGTCCCAATTGCTCACCCAGTCTGCCACTTTTTCTTACTGTGGCCAGTCTGCCAGAAGCGATATGTCACTCGTTGTGAATCTTAAGAGATTCATCGTTACTCCTCCCATAGGTTACTGGTATTCTCTGATTCAATACATCTCGTGACGAAAAAGTCGCTATCTTAATAGTGCAATACTTCTTACTCCCAGTTGCTCACACAGTCTACTACTTTTTGTGTAGTTTTTGTCTGCCAGAAACTATAATTCACTAGTTGTGTATCATAAAAGAGTCATCGTTTCTCCTCCTAGGGGTTATTCGAGATTTCTTAATCCAAACCCCTAGTAATGAGGCATTGGCTACCTTAAGAGAGTCATAGTTACTCGTCCCAATTGCTCACCCAGTCTGCCACTTTTTCTTACTGTGGCCAGTCTGCCAGAAGCGACAGGTCACTCGTTGTGTATCTTAAGAGATTCATCGTTACTCCTTCCATAGGTTACTGGTATTCTCTGATTCAGTACCTCTCGTGACGAAAAAGTCGCTATCTTAATAGTGCAATACTTCTTCCTCGCAGTTGCTCACACAGTCTACTACTTTTTGTGTAGTTTTTGTCTGCCAGAATCTATAATTCACGAGTTGTGTATCATAAAAGAATCAACGTTTCTCCTCCTAGGGGTTATTCGAGATTTCTTAATCCAAACCCCTAGTAACGAGGCATTGGCTACCTTAAGAGAGTCATAGTTACTCGTCCCAATTGCTCACCCAGTCTGCCACTTTTTCTTACTGTGGCCAGTCTGCCAGAAGCGATATGTCACTCGTTGTGTATCTTAAGAGATTCATCGTTACTTCTTCCATAGGTTACTGGTATTCTCTGATTCAATACCTCTCGTGACGCAACATTGGCTTTCTTAATAGTGCCATACTTCTTCCTCCCAGTTGCTCACACAGTTTACTACTTTTTGTGTACTTGCCAGTCTGCCAGAAGCGATATGTCACTAGTTGTGTATCATAAAAGAGTCATCGTTTCTCCTCCTAGGGGTTATTCGAGATTTCTTAATCCAAACCCCTAGTAACGAGGCATTGGCTACCTTAAGAGAGTCATAGTTACTCGTCCCAATTGCTCACCCAGTCTGCCACTTTTTCTTACTGTGGCCAGTCTGCCAGAAGCGATATGTCACTCGTTGTGAATCTTAAGAGATTCATCGTTACTCCTCCCATAGGTTACTGGTATTCTCTGATTCAATACCTCTCGTGACGAAAAAGTCGCTATCTTAATAGTGCAATACTTCTTACTCCCAGTTGCTCACACAGTCTACAATTTTTTGTGTAGTTTTTGTCTGCCAGAAACTATAATTCACTAGTTGTGTATCATAAAAGAGTCATCGTTTCTCCTCCTAGGGGTTATTCGAGATTTCTTAATCCAAACCCCTAGTAATGAGGCATTGGCTACCTTAAGAGAGTCATAGTTACTCGTCCCAATTGCTCACCCAGTCTGCCACTTTTTCTTACTGTGGCCAGTCTGCCAGAAGCGACAGGTCACTCGTTGTGTATCTTAAGAGATTCATCGTTACTCCTTCCATAGGTTACTGGTATTCTCTGATTCAATACCTCTCGTGACGAAAAAGTCGCTATCTTAATAGTGCAATACTTCTTCCTCCCAGTTGCTCACACAGTCTACTACTTTTTGTGTAGTTTTTGTCTGCCAGAAACTATAATTCACGAGTTGTGTATCATAAAAGAGTCAACTTTTCTCCTCCTAGGGGTTATTCGAGATTTCTTAATCCAAACACCTAGTAACGAGGCATTGGCTACCTTAAGAGAGTCATAGTTACTCGTCCCAATTGCTCACCCAGTCTGCCACTTTTTCTTAGTGTGGCCAGTCTGCCAGAAGCGATATGTCACTCGTTGTGTATCTTAAGAGATTCATCGTTACTCCCTCCATAGGTTAATGGTATTCTCTGATTCAATACCTCTCGTGACGCAACATTGGCTTTCTTAATAGTGCTATACTTCTTCCTCCCAGTTGCTCACACAGTCTACTACTTTTGTGTAGTTTTTGTCTGCCAGAAAATATAATTCACTAGTTGTATATCATAAAAGAGTCATCGTTTCTCCTCCTAGGGGTTATTCGAGATTTCTTAATCCAAACCCCTAGTAACGAGGCATTGGCTACCTTAAGAGAGTCATAGTTACTCGTCCCAATTGCTCACCCAGTCTGCCACTTTTTCTTACTGTGGCCAGTCTGCCAGAAGCGATATGTCACTCGTTGTGAATCTTAAGAGATTCATCGTTACTCCTCCCATAGGTTACTGGTATTCTCTGATTCAATACCTCTCGTGACGAAAAAGTCGCTATCTTAATAGTGCAATACTTCTTCCTCCCAGTTGCTCACACAGTCTACTACTTTTTGTGTAGTTTTTGTCTGCCAGAAACTATAATTCACTAGTTGTGTATCAAAAAAGAGTGATCGTTTCTCCTCCTAGGGGTTATTCGAGATTTCTTAATCCAAACCCATAGTAATGAGGCATTGGCTACCTTAAGAGAGTCATAGTTACTCGTCCCCATTGCTCACCCAGTCTGCCACTTTTTCTTACTGTGGCCAGTCTGCCAGAAGCGATAGGTCACTCGTTGTGTATCTTAAGAGATTCATCGTTACTCCTTCCATAGGTTACTGGTATTCTCTGATTCAGTACCTCTCGTGACGAAAAAGTCGCTATCTTAATAGTGCAATACTTCTTCCTCGCAGTTGCTCACACAGTCTACTACTTTTTGTGTAGTTTTTGTCTGCCAGAATCTATAATTCACGAGTTGTGTATCATAAAAGAATCAACGTTTCTCCTCCTAGGGGTTATTCGAGATTTCTTAATCCAAACCCCTAGTAACGAGGCATTGGCTACCTTAAGAGAGTCATAGTTACTCGTCCCAATTGCTCACCCAGTCTGCCACTTTTTCTTACTGTGGCCAGTCTGCCAGAAGCGATATGTCACTCGTTGTGTATCTTAAGAGATTCATCGTTACTCCTTCCATAGGTTACTGGTATTCTCTGATGCAATACCTCTCGTGACGAAAAAGTCGCTATCTTAAAAGTCCAATACTCCTTCCTCCCAGTTGCTCACACAGTCTACTACTTTTTGTGGAGTTTTTGTCTGCCAGAAACTATAATTCACTAGTTGTGTATCATAAAAGAGTCATCGTTTCTCCTCCTAGGGGTTATTCTAGATTTCTTAATCCAAACCCCTAGTAACGAGGCATTGGCTACCTTAAGAGACTCATAGTTACTCGTCCCAATTGCTCACCCAGTCTGTCACTTTTTCTTACTGTGGCCAGTCTGCCAGAGGCGATATGTCACTCGTTTTGTATCTTAAGAGATTCATCGTTACTCCCTCCATAGGTTACTCGTATTCTCTGATTCAATACCACTCGTGACGAAACATTGGCTTTCTTAATAGTGCCATACTTCTTCCTCCCAGTTGCTCACACAGTTTACTACTTTTTGTGTACTTGCCAGTCTGCCAGAAGCGATATGTCACTAGTTGTGTATCATAAAAGAGTCATCGTTTCACCTCCTAGGGATTATTCGAGATTTCTTAATCCAAACCCCTAGTAACGATTCATTGGCTACCTTAAGAGAGTCATAGTTACTCGTCCCAATTGCTCACCCAGTCTGCCACTTTTTCTTAGTGTGGCCAGTCTGCCAGAAGCGATATGTCACTCGTTGTGTATCTTAAGAGATTCATCGTTACTCCCTCCATAGGTTACTCGTATTCTCTGATTCAATACCTCTCGTGACGAAACATTGGCTTTCTTAATAGTGCCATACTTCTTCCTCCCAGTTGCTCACAAAGTTTACTACTTTTTGTGTACTTGCCAGTCTGCCAGAAGCGATATGTCACTAGTTGTGTATCAAAAAAGAGTCATCGTTTCACCTCCTAGGGATTATTCGAGATTTCTTAATCCAAACCCCTAGTAACGAGGCATTGGCTACCTTAAGAGAGTCATAGTTACTCGTCCCAATTGCTCACCCAGCCTGCCACTTTTTCTTACTGTGGCCAGTCTGCCAGAAGCGATATGTCACTCGTTTTGAATCTTAAGAGATTCATCGTTACTCCTCCCATAGGTTACTGGTATTCTCTGATTCAATACCTCTCGTGACGAAAAAGTCGCTATCTTAATAGTGCAATACTTCTTACTCCCAGTTGCTCACACAGTCTACTACTTTTTGTGTAGTTTTTGTCTGCCAGAAACTATAATTCACTAGTTGTGTATCATAAAAGAGTCATCGTTTCTCCTCCTAGGGGTTATTCGAGATTTCTTAATCCAAACCCCTAGTAATGAGGCATTGGCTACCTTAAGAGAGTCATAGTTACTCGTCCCAATTGCTCACCCAGTCTGCCACTTTTTCTTACTGTGGCCAGTCTGCCAGAAGCGACAGGTCACTCGTTGTGTATCTTAAGAGATTCATCGTTACTCCTTCCATAGGTTACTGGTATTCTCTGATTCAGTACCTCTCGTGACGAAAAAGTCGCTATCTTAATAGTGCAATACTTCTTCCTCGCAGTTGCTCACACAGTCTACTACTTTTTGTGTAGTTTTTGTCTGCCAGAATCTATAATTCACGAGTTGTGTATCATAAAAGAATCAACGTTTCTCCTCCTAGGGGTTATTCGAGATTTCTTAATCCAAACCCCTAGTAACGAGGCATTGGCTACCTTAAGAGAGTCATAGTTACTCGTCCCAATTGCTCACCCAGTCTGCCACTTTTTCTTACTGTGGCCAGTCTGCCAGAAGCGATATGTCACTCGTTGTGTATCTTAAGAGATTCATCGTTACTTCTTCCATAGGTTACTGGTATTCTCTGATTCAATACCTCTCGTGACGCAACATTGGCTTTCTTAATAGTGCCATACTTCTTCCTCCCAGTTGCTCACACAGTCTACTACTTTTGTGTAGTTTTTGTCTGCCAGAAAATATAATTCACTAGTTGTGTATCATAAAAGAGTCATCGTTTCTCCTCCTAGGGGTTATTCGAGATTTCTTAATCCAAACCCCTAGTAACGAGGCATTGGCTACCTTAAGAGAGTCATAGTTACTCGTCCCAATTGCTCACCCAGTCTGTCACTTTTTCTTACTGTGGCCAGTCTGAAAGAGGCGATATGTCACTCGTTTTGTATCTTAAGAGATTCATCGTTACTCCCTCCATAGGTTACTCGTATTCTCTGGTTCAATACCACTCGTGACGAAACATTGGCTTTCTTAATAGTGCCATACTTCTTCCTCCCAGTTGCTCACACAGTTTACTACTTTTTGTGTACTTGCCAGTCTGCCAGAAGCGATATGTCACTAGTTGTGTATCTTAAAAGAGTCATCGTTTCACCTCCTAGGGATTATTCGAGATTTCTTAATCCAAACCCCTAGTAACGAGGCATTGGCTACCTTAAGAGAGTCATAGTTACTCGTCCCAATTGCTCACCCAGTCTGCCACTTTTTCTTAGTGTGGCCAGTCTGCCAGAAGCGATATGTCACTCGTTGTGTATCTTAAGAGATTCATCGTTACTCCCTCCATAGGTTACTCGTATTCTCTGATTCAATACCTCTCGTGACGAAACATTGGCTTTCTTAATAGTGCCATACTTCTTCCTCCCAGTTGCTCACAAAGTTTACTACTTTTTGTGTACTTGCCAGTCTGCCAGAAGCGATATGTCACTAGTTGTGTATCAAAAAAGAGTCATCGTTTCACCTCCTAGGGATTATTCGAGATTTCTTAATCCAAACCCCTAGTAACGAGGCATTGGCTACCTTAAGAGAGTCATAGTTACTCGTCCCAATTGCTCACCCAGTCTGCCACTTTTTCTTACTGTGGCCAGTCTGCCAGAAGCGACAGGTCACTCGTTGTGTATCTTAAGAGATTCATCGTTACTTCTTCCATAGGTTACTGGTATTCTCTGATTCAATACCTCTCGTGACGCAACATTGGCTTTCTTAATAGTGCCATACTTCTTCCTCCCAGTTGCTCACACAGTTTACTACTTTTTGTGTACTTGCCAGTCTGCTGGAAGCGATATGTCACTAGTTGTGTATCAAAAAAGAGTCATCGTTTCACCTCCTAGGGATTATTCGAGATTTCTTAATCCAAACCCCTAGTAACGAGGCATTGGCTACCTTAAGAGAGTCATAGTTACTCGTCCCAATTGCTAACCCAGTCTGCCACTTTTTCTTACTGTGGCCAGTCTGCCAGAAGCGATATGTCACTCGTTGTGAATCTTAAGAGACTCATCGTTACTCCTCCCATAGGTTACTGGTATTCTCTGATTCAATACCTCTCGTGACGAAGAAGTCGCTATCTTAATAGTGCAATACTTCTTCCTCCCAGTTGCTCACACAGTCTACTACTTTTTGTGTAGTTTTTGTCTGCCAGAAACTATAATTCACTAGTTGTGTATCATAAAAGAGTCATCGTTTCTCCTACTAGGGGTTATTCGAGATTTCTTAATCCAAACCCCTAGTAATGAGGCATTGGCTACCTTAAGAGAGTCATAGTTACTCGTCCCAATTGCTCACCCAGTCTGCCACTTTTTCTTACTGTGGCCAGTCTGCCAGAAGCGATAGGTCACTCGTTGTGTATCTTAGGAGATTCATCGTTACTCCTTCCATAGGTTACTGGTATTCTCTGTTCAATACCTCTCGTGACGAAAAAGTCGCTATCTTAATAGTGCAATACTTCTTCCTCCCAGTTGCTCACACAGTCTACTACTTTTTGTGTAGTTTTTGTCTGCCAGAAACTATAATTCACGAGTTGTGTATCATAAAAGAGTCAACGTTTCTCCTCCTAGGGGTTATTCGAGATTTCTTAATCCAAACATCTAGTAACGAGGCATTGGCTACCTTAAGAGAGTCATAGTTACTCGTCCCAATTGCTCACCCAGTCTGCCACTTTTTCTTACTGTGGCCAGTCTGCCAGAAGCGATATGTCACTCGTTGTGTATCTTAAGAGATTCATCGTTACTCCTTCCATAGGTTACTGGTATTTTCTGATTCAATACCTCTCGTGACGCAACATTGGCTTTCTTAATAGTGCCATACTTCTTCCTCCCAGTTGCTCACACAGTCTACTACTTTTGTGTAGTTTTTGTCTGCCAGAAAATATAATTCACTAGTTGTATATCATAAAAGAGTCATCGTTTCTCCTCCTAAGGGTTATTCGAGATTTCTTAATCCAAACCACTAGTAACGAGGCATTGGCTACCTTAAGAGAGTCATAGTTACTCGTCCCAATTGCTCACCCAGTCTGCCACTTTTTCTTACTGTGGCCAGTCTGCCAGAAGCGATATGTCACTTGTTGTGAATCTTAAGAGATTCATCGTTACTCCTCCCATAGGTTACGGGTATTCTCTGATTCAATACCTCTCGTGACGAAAAAGTCGCTATCTTAATAGTGCAATATTTCTTACTCCCAGTTGCTCACACAGTCTACTACTTTTTGTGTAGTTTTTGTCTGCCAGAAACTATAATTCACTAGTTGTGTATCATAAAAGAGTCATCGTTTCTCCTCCTAGGGGTTATTCGAGATTTCTTAATCCAAACCCCTAGTAATGAGGCATTGGCTACCTTAAGAGAGTCATAGTTACTCGTCCCAATTGCTCACCCAGTCTGCCACTTTTTCTTACTGTGGCCAGTCTGCCAGAAGCGATAGGTCACTCGTTGTGTATCTTAAGAGATTCATCGTTACTCCTTCCATAGGTTACTGGTTTTCTCTGATTCAATACCTCTCGTGACGAAAATGTCGCTATCTTAATAGTGCAATACTTCTTCCTCCCAGTTGCTCACACAGTCTACTACTTTTTGTGTAGTTTTTGTCTGCCAGAAACTATAATTCACGAGTTGTGTATCATAAAAGAGTCAACGTTTCTCCTCCTAGGGGTTATTCGAGATTTCTTAATCCAAACCCCTAGTAACGAGGCATTGGCTACCTTAAGAGAGTCATAGTCACTCGTCCCTATTGCTCACCCAGTCTGCCACTTTTTCTTACTGTGGCCAGTCTGCCAGAAGCGATATGTCACTCGTTGTGTATCTTAAGAGATTCATCGTTACTCCCTCCATAGGTTACTGGTATTCTCTGATTCAATACCTCTCGTGACGCAACATTGGCTTTCTTTATAGTGCCATACATCTTCCTCCCAGTTGCTCACACAGTCTACTACTTTTGTGTAGTTTTTGTCTGCCAGAAAATATAATTCACTAGTTGTGTATCATAAAAGAGTCATCGTTTCTCCTCCTAGGGGTTATTCGAGATTTCTTAATCCAAACCCCTAGTAATGAGGCATTGGCTACCTTAAGAGAGTCATAGTTACTCGTCCCAATTGCTCACCCAGTCTGCCACTTTTCCTTACTGTGGCCAGTCTGCCAGAAGCGACAGGTCACTCGTTGTGTATCTTAAGAGATTCATCGTTACTCCTTCCATAGGTTACTGGTATTCTCTGATTCAATACCTCTCGTGACGAAAAAGTCGCTATCTTAATAGTGCAATACTTCTTCCTCCCAGTTGCTCACACAGTCTACTACTTTTTGTGTAGTTTTTGTCTGCCAGAAACTATAATTCACGAGTTGTGTATCATAAAAGAGTCAACGTTTCTCCTCCTAGGGGTTATTAGAGATTTCTTAATCCAAACCCCTAGTAACGAGGCATTGGCTACCTTAAGAGAGTCATAGTTACTCGTCCCAATTGCTCACCCAGTCTGCCACTTTTTCTTACTGTGGCCAGTCTGCCAGAAGCGATAGGTCACTCGTTGTGTATCTTAAGAGATTCATCGTTACTCCTTCCATAGGTTACTGGTATTCTCTGATTCAATACCTCTCGTGACGAAAATGTCGCTATCTTAATAGTGCAATACTTCTTCCTCCCAGTTGCTCACACAGTCTACTACTTTTTGTGTAGTTTTTGTCTGCCAGAAACTATAATTCACGAGTTGTGTATCATAAAAGAGTCAACGTTTCTCCTCCTAGGGGTTATTCGAGATTTCTTAATCCAAACCCCTAGTAACGAGGCATTGGCTACCTTAAGAGAGTCATAGTCACTCGTCCCTATTGCTCACCCAGTCTGCCACTTTTTCTTACTGTGGCCAGTCTGCCAGAAGCGATATGTCACTCGTTGTGTATCTTAAGAGATTCATCGTTACTCCCTCCATAGGTTACTGGTATTCTCTGATTCAATACCTCTCGTGACGCAACATTGGCTTTCTTTATAGTGCCATACATCTTCCTCCCAGTTGCTCACACAGTCTACTACTTTTGTGTAGTTTTTGTCTGCCAGAAAATATAATTCACTAGTTGTGTATCATAAAAGAGTCATCGTTTCTCCTCCTAGGGGTTATTCGAGATTTCTTAATCCAAACCCCTAGTAATGAGGCATTGGCTACCTTAAGAGAGTCATAGTTACTCGTCCCAATTGCTCACCCAGTCTGCCACTTTTCCTTACTGTGGCCAGTCTGCCAGAAGCGACAGGTCACTCGTTGTGTATCTTAAGAGATTCATCGTTACTCCTTCCATAGGTTACTGGTATTCTCTGATTCAATACCTCTCGTGACGAAAAAGTCGCTATCTTAATAGTGCAATACTTCTTCCTCCCAGTTGCTCACACAGTCTACTACTTTTTGTGTAGTTTTTGTCTGCCAGAAACTATAATTCACGAGTTGTGTATCATAAAAGAGTCAACGTTTCTCCTCCTAGGGGTTATTAGAGATTTCTTAATCCAAACCCCTAGTAACGAGGCATTGGCTACCTTAAGAGAGTCATAGTTACTCGTCCCAATTGCTCACCCAGTCTGCCACTTTTTCTTACTGTGGCCAGTCTGCCAGAACGGATATGTCATTCGTTGTGTATCTTAAGAGATTCATCGTTACTCCCTCCATAGGTTACTGGTATTCTCTGATTCAATACCTCTCGTGACGCAACATTGGCTTTCTTAATAGTGCCATACCTCTTCCTCCCAGTTGCTCACACAGTTTACTACTTCTTGTGTACTTGCCAGTCTGCCAGAAACTATAATTCACGAGTTGTGTATCATAAAAGACTCAACGTTTCTCCTCCTAGGGGTTATTAGAGATTTCTTAATCCAAACCCCTAGTAACGAGGCATTGGCTACCTTAAGAGAGTCATAGTTACTCGTCCCAATTGCTCACCCAGTCTGCCACTTTTTCTTACTGTGGCCAGTCTGCCAGAAGCGATAGGTCACTCGTTGTGTATCTTAAGAGATTCATCGTTACTCCTTCCATAGGTTACTGGTATTCTCTGATTCAATAGTTCTCGTGACGAAAATGTCGCTATCTTAATAGTGCAATACTTCTTCCTCCCAGTTGCTCACACAGTCTACTACTTTTTGTGTAGTTTTTGTCTGCCAGAAACTATAATTCACGAGTTGTGTATCATAAAAGAGTCAACGTTTCTCCTCCTAGGGGTTATTCGAGATTTCTTAATCCAAACCCCTAGTAACGAGGCATTGGCTACCTTAAGAGAGTCATAGTCACTCGTCCCTATTGCTCACCCAGTCTGCCACTTTTTCTTACTGTGGCCAGTCTGCCAGAAGCGATATGTCACTCGTTGTGTATCTTAAGAGATTCATCGTTACTCCCTCCATAGGTTACTGGTATTCTCTGATTCAATACCTCTCGTGACGCAACATTGGCTTTCTTTATAGTGCCATACATCTTCCTCCCAGTTGCTCACACAGTCTACTACTTTTGTGTAGTTTTTGTCTGCCAGAAAATATAATTCACTAGTTGTGTATCATAAAAGAGTCATCGTTTCTCCTCCTAGGGGTTATTCGAGATTTCTTAATCCAAACCCCTAGTAATGAGGCATTGGCTACCTTAAGAGAGTCATAGTTACTCGTCCCAATTGCTCACCCAGTCTGCCACTTTTCCTTACTGTGGCCAGTCTGCCAGAAGCGACAGGTCACTCGTTGTGTATCTTAAGAGATTCATCGTTACTCCTTCCATAGGTTACTGGTATTCTCTGATTCAATACCTCTCGTGACGAAAAAGTCGCTATCTTAATAGTGCAATACTTCTTCCTCCCAGTTGCTCACACAGTCTACTACTTTTTGTGTAGTTTTTGTCTGCCAGAAACTATAATTCACGAGTTGTGTATCATAAAAGAGTCAACGTTTCTCCTCCTAGGGGTTATTAGAGATTTCTTAATCCAAACCCCTAGTAACGAGGCATTGGCTACCTTAAGAGAGTCATAGTTACTCGTCCCAATTGCTCACCCAGTCTGCCACTTTTTCTTACTGTGGCCAGTCTGCCAGAAGCGATAGGTCACTCGTTGTGTATCTTAAGAGATTCATCGTTACTCCTTCCATAGGTTACTGGTATTCTCTGATTCAATACCTCTCGTGACGAAAATGTCGCTATCTTAATAGTGCAATACTTCTTCCTCCCACTTGCTCACACAGTCTACTACTTTTTGTGTAGTTTTTGTCTGCCAGAAACTATAATTCACGAGTTGTGTATCATAAAAGAGTCAACGTTTCTCCTCCTAGGGGTTATTCGAGATTTCTTAATCCAAACCCCTAGTAACGAGGCATTGGCTACCTTAAGAGAGTCATAGTCACTCGTCCCTATTGCTCACCCAGTCTGCCACTTTTTCTTACTGTGGCCAGTCTGCCAGAAGCGATATGTCACTCGTTGTGTATCTTAAGAGATTCATCGTTACTCCCTCCATAGGTTACTGGTATTCTCTGATTCAATACCTCTCGTGACGCAACATTGGCTTTCTTTATAGTGCCATACATCTTCCTCCCAGTTGCTCACACAGTCTACTACTTTTGTGTAGTTTTTGTCTGCCAGAAAATATAATTCACTAGTTGTGTATCATAAAAGAGTCATCGTTTCTCCTCCTAGGGGTTATTCGAGATTTCTTAATCCAAACCCCTAGTAATGAGGCATTGGCTACCTTAAGAGAGTCATAGTTACTCGTCCCAATTGCTCACCCAGTCTGCCACTTTTCCTTACTGTGGCCAGTCTGCCAGAAGCGACAGGTCACTCGTTGTGTATCTTAAGAGATTCATCGTTACTCCTTCCATAGGTTACTGGTATTCTCTGATTCAATACCTCTCGTGACGAAAAAGTCGCTATCTTAATAGTGCAATACTTCTTCCTCCCAGTTGCTCACACAGTCTACTACTTTTTGTGTAGTTTTTGTCTGCCAGAAACTATAATTCACGAGTTGTGTATCATAAAAGAGTCAACGTTTCTCCTCCTAGGGGTTATTAGAGATTTCTTAATCCAAACCCCTAGTAACGAGGCATTGGCTACCTTAAGAGAGTCATAGTTACTCGTCCCAATTGCTCACCCAGTCTGCCACTTTTTCTTACTGTGGCCAGTCTGCCAGAACGGATATGTCATTCGTTGTGTATCTTAAGAGATTCATCGTTACTCCCTCCATAGGTTACTGGTATTCTCTGATTCAATACCTCTCGTGACGCAACATTGGCTTTCTTAATAGTGCCATACCTCTTCCTCCCAGTTGCTCACACAGTTTACTACTTCTTGTGTACTTGCCAGTCTGCCAGAAACTATAATTCACGAGTTGTGTATCATAAAAGACTCAACGTTTCTCCTCCTAGGGGTTATTAGAGATTTCTTAATCCAAACCCCTAGTAACGAGGCATTGGCTACCTTAAGAGAGTCATAGTTACTCGTCCCAATTGCTCACCCAGTCTGCCACTTTTTCTTACTGCGGCCAGTCTGCCAGAAGCGATATGTCACTCGTTGTGTATCTTAAGAGATTCATCGTTACTCCTTCCATAGGTTACTGGTATTCTCTGATTCAATACCTCTCGTGACGAAAAAGTCGCTATCTTAATAGTGCAATACTTCTTCCTCCCACTTGCTCACACAGTCTACTACATTTTGTGTAGTTTTTGTCTGCCAGAAACTATAATTCACGAGTTGTGTATCATAAAAGAGTCAACGTTTCTCCTCCTAGGGGTTATTAGAGATTTCTTAATCAAAACCCCTAGTAACCAGGCATTGGCTACCTTAAGAGAGTCATAGTTACTCGTCCCAATTGCTCACCCAGTCTGCCACTTTTTCTTACTGTGGCTCTGCCAGAAGCGATATGCCACTCGTTGTGTATCTTAAGAGATTCATCGTTACTCCCTCCATAGGTTACTGTTATTCTCTGATTCAATACCTCTCGTGACGAAAAAGTCGCTATCTTAATAGTGCAATACTTCTTCCTCCCAGTTGCTCACACAGTCTACTCCTTTTTGTGTAGTTTTTGTCTGCCAGAAACTATAATTCACTAGTTGTGTATCATAAAAGAGTCATCGTTTCTCCTCCTAGCGGTTATTCGAGATTTCTTAATCCAAACCCCTAGTAATGAGGCATTGGCTACCTTAAGAGAGTCATAGTTACTCGTCCCAATTGCTCACCCAGTCTGCCACTTTTTCTTACTGTGGCCAGTCTGCCAGAAGCGATATGTCACTCGTTGTGTATCTTAAGAGATTCATCGTTACTCCTTCCATAGGTTACTGGTATTCTCTGATTCAATACCTCTCGTGACGAAAAAGTCGCTATCTTAATAGTGCAACACTTCTTCCTCCCAGTTGCTCACACAGTCGACTACTTTTTGTGTAGTTTTTGTCTGCCAGAAACTATAATTCACGAGTTGTGTATCATAAAAGAGTCAACGTTTCTCCTCCTAGGGTTTATTCGAGATTTCTTAATCCAAACCCCTAGTAACGAGGCATTGGCTACCTTAAGAGAGTCATAGTTACTCGTTTCAATTGCTCACCCAGTCTGCCACTTTTTCTTACTGTGGGCAGTCTGCCAGAAGCGATATGTCACTCGTTGTGTATCTTAAGAGATTCATCGTTACTCCCTCCATAGGTTACTCGTATTCTCTGATTCAATACCTCTCGTGACGAAACATTGGCTTTCTTAATAGTGCCATACTTCTTCCTCCCAGTTGCTCACACAGTTTACTACTTCTTGTGTACTTGCCAGTCTGCCAGAAGCGATATGTCACTAGTTGTGTATCAAAAAAGAGTCATCGTTTCACCTCCTAGGGATTATTCGAGATTTCTTAATCCAAACCCCTAGTAATGAGGCATTGGCTACCTTAAGAGAGTCATAGTTACTCGTCCTAATTGCTCACCCAGTCTGCCACTTTTTCTTACTGTGGCCAGTCTGCCAGAAGCGATATGTCACTCGTTGTGTATCTTAAGAGATTCATCGTTACTCCTTCCATAGGTTACTGGTATTCTCTGATTCAATACCTCTCTTGACGAAACATTGGCTTTCTTAATAGTGCAATACTTCTTCCTCCCAGTTGCTCACACAGTCTACTACTTTTTGTGTAGTTTTTGTCTGCCAGAAACTATAATTCACGAGTTGTGTATCATAAAAGAGTCAACGTTTCTCCTCCTAGGGGTTATTCGAGATTTCTTAATCAAAACCCCTAGTAACGAGGCATTGGCTACCTTAAGAGAGTCATAGTTACTCGTCCCAATTGCTCACCCAGTCTGCCACTATTTCTTACTGGGGCTCTGCCAGAAGCGATATGCCACTCGTTGTGTATCTTAAGAGATTCATCGTTACTCCCTCCATAGGTTACTGGTATTCTCTGATTCAATACCTCTCGTGACGCAACATTGGCTTTCTTAATAGTGCCATACATCTTCCTCCCAGTTGCTCACACAGTCTACTACTTTTGTGTAGTTTTTGTCTGCCAGAAAATATAATTCACTAGTTGTATATCATAAAAGAGTCATCGTTTCTCCTCCTAGGGGTTATTCGAGATTTCTTAATCCAAACCCCTAGTAACGAGGCATTGGCTACCTTAAGAGAGTCATAGTTACTCGTCCCAATTGCTCACCCAGTCTGCCACTTTTTCTTACTGTGGCCAGTCTGCCAGAAGCGATATGTCACTCGTTGTGAATCTTAAGAGATTCATCGTTACTCCTCCCATAGCTTACTGGTATTCTCTGATTCAATACCTCTCGTGACGAAAAAGTCGCTATCTTAATAGTGCAATACTTCTTACTCCCAGTTGCTCACACAGTCTACTACTTTTTGTGTAGTTTTTGTCTGCCAGAAACTATAATTCACTAGTTGTGTATCATAAAAGAGTCATCGTTTCTCCTCCTAGGGGTTATTCGAGATTTCTTAATCCAAACCCCTAGTAATGAGGCATTGGCTACCTTAAGAGAGTCATAGTTACTCGTCCCAATTGCTCACCCAGTCTGCCACTTTTTCTTACTGTGGCCAGTCTGCCAGAAGCGATAGGTCACTCGTTGTGTATCTTAAGAGATTCATCGTTACTCCTTCCATAGGTTACTGGTATTCTCTGATTCAATACCTCTCGTGACGAAAAAGTCGCTATCTTAATAGTGCAATACTTCTTCCTCCCAGTTGCTCACACAGTCTACTACTTTTTGTGTAGTTTTTGTCTGCCAGAAACTATAATTCACGAGTTGTGTATCATAAAAGAGTCAACGTTTCTCCTCCTAGGGGTTATTCGAGATTTCTTAATCCAAACCCCTAGTAACGAGGCATTGGCTACCTTAAGAGAGTCATAGTTACTCGTCCCAATTGCTCACCCAGTCTGCCACTTTTTCTTACTGTGGCCAGTCTGCCAGAACGGATATGTCATTCGTTGTGTATCTTAAGAGATTCATCGTTACTCCCTCCATAGGTTACTCGTATTCTCTGATTCAATACCTCTCGTGACGCAACATTGGCTTTCTTAATAGTGCCATACCTCTTCCTCCCAGTTGCTCACACAGTTTACTACTTCTTGTGTACTTGCCAGTCTGCCAGAAACTATAATTCACGAGTTGTGTATCATAAAAGAGTCAACGTTTCTCCTCCTAGGGGTTATTAGAGATTTCTTAATCCAAACCCCTAGTAATGAGGCATTGGCTACCTTAAGAGAGTCATAGTTACTCGTCCTAATTGCTCACCCAGTCTGCCACTTTTTCTTACTGTGGCCAGTCTGCCAGAATTGATATGTCACTCGTTGTGTATCTTAAGAGATTCATCGTTACTCCTTCCATAGGTTACTGGTATTCTCTGATTCAATACCTCTCGTGACGAAAAAGTCGCTATCTTAATAGTGCAATACTTCTTCCTCCCAGTTGCTCACACAGTCTACTACTTTTTGTGTAGTTTTTGTCTGCCAGAAACTATAATTCACGAGTTGTGTATCATAAAAGAGTCAACGTTTCTCCTCCTAGGGGTTATTAGAGATTTCTTAATCAAAACCCCTAGTAACCAGGCATTGGCTACCTTAAGAGAGTCATAGTTACTCGTCCCAATTGCTCACCCAGTCTGCCACTTTTTCTTACTGTGGCTCTGCCAGAAGCGATATGCCACTCGTTGTGTATCTTAAGAGATTCATCGTTACTCCCTCCATAGGTTACTGTTATTCTCTGATTCAATACCTCTCGTGACGAAAAAGTCGCTATCTTAATAGTGCAATACTTCTTCCTCCCAGTTGCTCACACAGTCTACTCCTTTTTGTGTAGTTTTTGTCTGCCAGAAACTATAATTCACTAGTTGGGTATCATAAAAGAGTCATCGTTTCTCCTCCTAGGGGTTATTCGAGATTTCTTAATCCAAACCCCTAGTAATGAGGCATTGGCTACCTTAAGAGAGTCATAGTTACTCGTCCCAATTGCTCACCCAGTCTGCCACTTTTTCTTACTGTGGCCAGTCTGCCAGAAGCGATAGGTCACTCGTTGTGTATCTTAAGAGATTCATCGTTACTCCTTCCATAGGTTACTGGTATTCTCTGATTCAATACCTCTCGTGACGAAAAAGTCGCTATCTTAATAGTGCAACACTTCTTCCTCCCAGTTGCTCACACAGTCTACTACTTTTTGTGTAGTTTTTGTCTGCCAGAAACTATAATTCACGACTTGTGTATCATAAAAGAGTTAACGTTTCTCCTCCTAGGGTTTATTCGAGATTTCTTAATCCAAACCCCTAGTAACGAGGCATTTGCTACCTTAAGAGAGTCATAGTTACTCGTTTCAATTGCTCACCCAGTCTGCCACTTTTTCTTACTGTGGCCAGTCTGCCAGAAGCGATATGTCACTCGTTGTGTATCTTAAGAGATTCATCGTTACTCCCTCCATAGGTTACTCGTATTCTCTGATTCAATACCTCTCGTGACGAAACATTGGCTTTCTTAATAGTGCCATACTTCTTCCTCCCAGTTGCTCACACAGTTTACTACTTCTTGTGTACTTGCCAGTCTGCCAGAAGCGATATGTCACTAGTTGTGTATCAAAAAAGAGTCATCGTTTCACCTCCTAGGGATTATTCGAGATTTCTTAATCCAAACCCCTAGTAACGAGGCATTGGCTACCTTAAGAGAGTCATAGTTACTCGTCCTAATTGCTCACCCAGTCTGCCACTTATTCTTACTGTGGCCAGTCTGCCAGAAGCGATGTCACTCGTTGTGTATCTTAAGAGATTCATCGTTACTCCTTCCATAGGTTACTGGTATTCTCTGATTCAATACCTCTCGTGACGAAAAAGTCGCTATCTTAATAGTGCAATACTTCTTCCTCCCAGTTGCTCACACAGTCTACTACTTTTTGTGTAGTTTTTGTCTGCCAGAAACTATAATTCACGAGTTGTGTATCATAAAAGAGTCAACGTTTCTCCTCCTAGGGGTTATTCGAGATTTCTTAATCAAAACCCCTAGTAACGAGGCATTGGCTACCTTAAGAGTGTCATAGTTACTCGTCCCAATTGCTCACCCAGTCTGCCACTATTTCTTACTGTGGCTCTGCCAGAAGCGATATGCCACTCGTTGTGTATCTTTAGAGATTCATCGTTACTCCCTCCATAGGTTACTGGTATTCTCTGATTCAATACCTCTCGTGACGCAACATTGGCTTTCTTAATAGTGCCATACATCTTCCTCCCAGTTGCTCACACAGTCTACTACTTTTGTGTAGTTTTTGTCTGCCAGAAAATATAATTCACTAGTTGTATATCATAAAAGAGTCATCGTTTCTCCTCCTAGGGGTTATTCGAGATTTCTTAATCCAAACCCCTAGTAACGAGGCATTGGCTACCTTAAGAGAGTCATAGTTACTCGTCCCAATTGCTCACCCAGTCTGCCACTTTTTCTTACTGTGGCCAGTCTGCCAGAAGCGATATGTCACTCGTTGTGAATCTTAAGAGATTCATCGTTACTCCTCCCATAGCTTACTGGTATTCTCTGATTCAATACCTCTCGTGACGAAAAAGTCGCTATCTTAATAGTGCAATACTTCTTACTCCCAGTTGCTCACACAGTCTACTACTTTTTGTGTAGTTTTTGTCTGCCAGAAACTATAATTCACTAGTTGTGTATCATAAAAGAGTCATCGTTTCTCCTCCTAGGGGTTATTCGAGATTTCTTAATCCAAACCCCTAGTAATGAGGCATTGGCTACCTTAAGAGAGTCATAGTTACTCGTCCCAATTGCTCACCCAGTCTGCCACTTTTTCTTACTGTGGCCAGTCTGCCAGAAGCGATAGGTCACTCGTTGTGTATCTTAAGAGATTCATCGTTACTCCTTCCATAGGTTACTGGTATTCTCTGATTCAATACCTCTCGTGACGAAAAAGTCGCTATCTTAATAGTGCAACACTTCTTCCTCCCAGTTGCTCACACAGTCTACTACTTTTTGTGTAGTTTTTGTCTGCCAGAAACTATAATTCACGAGTTGTGTATCATAAAAGAGTCAACGTTTCTCCTCCTAGGGTTTATTCGAGATTTCTTAATCCAAACCCCTAGTAACGAGGCATTGGCTACCTTAAGAGAGTCATAGTTACTCGTCCCAATTGCTCAACCAGTCCGCCACTTTTTCTTACTGTGGCCAGTCTGCCAGAAGCGATATGTCACTCGTTGTGTATCTTAAGAGATTCATCGTTACTCCTTCCATTGGTTACTCGTATTCTCTGATTCAATACCTCTCGTGACGAAAAAGTCGCTATCTTAATAGTGCAATACTTCTTCCTCCCAGTTGCTCACACAGTCTACTACTTTTTGTGTAGTTTTTGCCTGCCAGAAACTATAATTCACAAGTTGTGTATAATAAAAGAGTCATCGTTTCTCCTCCTAGGGGTTATTCGAGATTTCTTAATCCAAACCCCTAGTAACGAGGCATTGGCTACCTTAAGAGAGTCATAGTTACTCGTCCCAATTGCTCACCCAGACTGCCACTTTTTCTTACTGTGGCCAGTCTGCCAGAAGCGATATGTCACTCGTTGTGTATCTTAAGATATTCATCGTTACTCCTTCCATAGGTTACTGGTATTCTCTGATTCAATACCTCTCGTGACGAAACATTGGCTTTCTTAATAGTGCCATACTTCTTCCTCCCAGTTGCTCACACAGTTTACTACTTCTTGTGTACTTGCCAGTCTGCCAGAAGCGATATGTCACTAGTTGTGTATCAAAAAAGAGTCATCGTTTCACCTCCTAGGGATTATTCGAGATTTCTTAATCCAAACCCCTAGTAACGAGGCATTGGCTACCTTAAGAGAGTCATAGTTACTCGTCCTAATTGCTCACCCAGTCTGCCACTTTTTCTTACTGTGGCCAGTCTGCCAGAAGCGATATGTCACTCGTTGTGTATCTTAAGAGATTCATCGTTACTCCTTCCATAGGTTACTGGTATTCTCTGATTCAATACCTCTCGTGACGAAAAAGTCGCTATCTTAATAGTGCAATACTTCTTCCTCCCAGTTGCTCACACAGTCTACTACTTTTTGTGTAGTTTTTGTCTGCCAGAAACTATAATTCACGAGTTGTGTATCATAAAAGAGTCAACGCTTCTCCTCCTAGGGGTTATTCGAGATTTCTTAATCAAAACCCCTAGTAACGTGGCATTGGCTACCTTAAGAGAGTCATAGTTACTCGTCCCAATTGCTCACCCAGTCTGCCACTTTTTCTTACTGTGGCTCTGCCAGAAGCGATATGCCACTCGTTGTGTATCTTAAGAGATTCATCGTTACTCCCTGCATAGGTTACTGGTATTCTCTGATTCAATACCTCTCGTGACGCAACATTGGCTTTCTTAATAGTGCCATACATCTTCCTCCCAGTTGCTCACACAGTCTACTACTTTTGTGTAGTTTTTGTCTGCCAGAAAATATAATTCACTAGTTGTATATCATAAAAGAGTCATCGTTTCTCCTCCTAGGGGTTATTCGAGATTTCTTAATCCAAACCCCTAGTAACGAGGCATTGGCTACCTTAAGAGAGTCATAGTTACTCGTCCCAATTGCTCACCCAGTCTGCCACTTTTTCTTACTGTGGCCAGTCTGCCAGAAGCGATATGTCACTCGTTGTGAATCTTAAGAGATTCATCGTTACTCCTCCCATAGCTTACTGGTATTCTCTGATTCAATACCTCTCGTGACGAAAAAGTCGCTATCTTAATAGTGCAATACTTCTTACTCCCAGTTGCTCACACAGTCTACTACTTTTTGTGTAGTTTTTGTCTGCCAGAAACTATAATTCACTAGTTGTGTATCATAAAAGAGTCATCGTTTCTCCTCCTAGGGATTATTCGAGATTTCTTAATCCAAACCCCTAGTAATGAGGCATTGGCTACCTTAAGAGAGTCATAGTTACTCGTCCCAATTGCTCACCCAGTCTGCCACTTTTTCTTACTGTGGCCAGTCTGCCAGAAGCGATAGGTCACTCGTTGTGTATCTTAAGAGATTCATCGTTACTCCTTCCATAGGTTACTGGTATTCTCTGATTCAATACCTCTCGTGACGAAAAAGTCGCTATATTAATAGTGCAACACTTCTTCCTCCCAGTTGCTCACACAGTCTACTACTTTTTGTGTAGTTTTTGTCTGCCAGAAACTATGATTCACGAGTTGTGTATCATAAAAGAGTCAACGTTTCTCCTCCTAGGGTTTATTCGAGATTTCTTAATCCAAACCCCTAGTAACGAGGCATTGGCTACCTTAAGAGAGTCATAGTTACTCGTCCCAATTGCTCACCCAGTCCGCCACTTTTTCTTACTGTGGCCAGTCTGCCAGAAGCGATATGTCACTTGTTGTGTATCTTAAGAGATTCATCGTTACTCCCTCCATAGGTTACTCGTATTCTCTGATTCAATACCTCTCGTGACGAAACATTGGCTTTCTTAATAGTGCCATACTTCTTCCTCCCAGTTGCTCACACAGTTTACTACTTCTTGTGTACTTGCCAGTCTGCCAGAAGCGATATGTCACTAGTTGTGTATCAAAAAAGAGTCATCGTTTCACCTCCTAGGGATTATTCGAGATTTCTTAATCCAAACCCCTAGTAACGAGGCATTGGCTACCTTAAGAGAGTCATAGTTACTCGTCCTAATTGCTCACCCAGTCTGCCACTTTTTCTTACTGTGGCCAGTCTGCCAGAAGCGATATGTCACTCGTTGTGTATCTTAAGAGATTCATCGTTACTCCTTCCATAGGTTACTGGTATTCTCTGATTCAATACCTCTCGTGACGAAAAAGTCGCTATCTTAATAGTGCAATACTTCTTCCTCCCAGTTGCTCACACAGTCTACTACTTTTTGTGTAGTTTTTGTCTGCCAGAAACTATAATTCACGAGTTGTGTATCATAAAAGAGTCAACGTTTCTCCTCCTAGGGGTTATTCGAGATTTCTTAATCAAAACCCCTAGTAACGAGGCATTGGCTACCTTAAGAGAGTCATAGTTACTCGTCCCAATTGCTCACCCAGTCTGCCACTTTTTCTTACTGTGGCTCTGCCAGAAGCGATATGCCACTCGTTGTGTATCTTAAGAGATTCATCGTTACTCCCTCCATAGGTTACTGGTATTCTCTGATTCAATACCTCTCGTGACGCAACATTGGCTTTCTTAATAGTGCCATACATCTTCCTCCCAGTTGCTCACACAGTCTACTACTTTTGTGTAGTTTATGTCTGCCAGAAAATATAATTCACTAGTTGTATATCATAAAAGAGTCATCGTTTCTCCTCCTAGGGGTTATTCGAGATTTCTTAATCCAAACCCCTAGTAACGAGGCATTGGCTACCTTAAGAGAGTCATAGTTACTCGTCCCAATTGCTCACCCAGTCTGCCACTTTTTCTTACTGTGGCCAGTCTGCCAGAAGCGATATGTCACTCGTTGTGAATCTTAAGAGATTCATCGTTACTCCTCCCATAGGTTACTGGTATTCTCTGATTCAATACCTCTCGTGACGAAAAAGTCGCTATCTTAATAGTGCAATACTTCTTACTCCCAGTTGCTCACACAGTCTACTACTTTTTGTGTAGTTTTTGTCTGCCAGAAACTATAATTCACTAGTTGTGTATCAAAAAAGAGTCATCGTTTCACCTCCTAGGGATTATTCGAGATTTCTTAATCCAAACCCCTAGTAACAAGGCATTGGCTACCTTAAGAGAGTCATAGTTACTCGTCCTAATTGCTCACCCAGTCTGCCACTTATTCTTACTGTGGCCAGTCTGCCAGAAGCGATATGTCACTCGTTGTGTATCTTAAGAGATTCATCGTTACTCCTTCCATAGGTTACTGGTATTCTCTGATTCAATACCTCTCGTGACGAAAAAGTCGCTATCTTAATAGTGCAATACTTCTTCCTCCCAGTTGCTCACACAGTCTACTACTTTTTGTGTAGTTTTTGTCTGCAGAAACTATAATTCACGAGTTGTGTATCATAAAAGAGTCAACGTTTCTCCTCCTAGGGGTTATTCGAGATTTCTTAATCAAAACCCCTAGTAACGAGGCATTGGCTACCTTAAGAGAGTCATAGTTACTCGTCCCAATTGCTCACCCAGTCTGCCACTATTTCTTACTGTGGCTCTGCCAGAAGCGATATGCCACTCGTTGTGTATCTTAAGAGATTCATCGTTACTCCCTCCATAGGTTACTGGTATTCTCTGATTCAATACCTCTCGTGACGCAACATTGGCTTTCTTAATAGTGCCATACATCTTCCTCCCAGTTGCTCACACAGTCTACTACTTTTGTGTAGTTTTTGTCTGCCAGAAAATATAATTCACTAGTTGTATATCATAAAAGAGTCATCGTTTCTCCTCCTAGGGGTTATTCGAGATTTCTTAATCCAAACCCCTAGTAACGAGGCATTGGCTACCTTAAGAGAGTCATAGTTACTCGTCCCAATTGCTCACCCATCTGCCACTTTTTCTTACTGTGGCCAGTCTGCCAGAAGCGATATGTCACTCGTTGTGAATCTTAAGAGATTCATCGTTACTCCTCCCATAGCTTACTGGTATTCTCTGATTCAATACCTCTCGTGACGAAAAAGTCGCTATCTTATTAGTGCAATACTTCTTACTCCCAGTTGCTCACACAGTCTACTACTTTTTGTGTAGTTTTTGTCTGCCAGAAACTATAATTCACTAGTTGTGTATCATAAAAGAGTCATCGTTTCTCCTCCTAGGGGTTATTCGAGATTTCTTAATCCAAACCCCTAGTAATGAGGCATTGGCTACCTTAAGAGAGTCATAGTTACTCGTCCCAATTGCTCACCCAGTCTGCCACTTTTTCTTACTGTGGCCAGTCTGCCAGAAGCGATAGGTCACTCGTTGTGTATCTTATGAGATTCATCGTTACTCCTTCCATAGGTTACTGGTATTCTCTGATTCAATACCTCTCGTGACGAAAAAGTCGCTATCTTAATAGTGCAACACTTCTTCCTCCCAGTTGCTCACACAGTCTACTACTTTTTGTGTAGTTTTTGTCTGCCAGAAACTATAATTCACGAGTTGTGTATCATAAAAGAGTCAACGTTTCTCCTCCTAGGGTTTATTCGAGATTTCTTAATCCAAACCCCTAGTAACGAGGCATTGGCTACCTTAAGAGAGTCATAGTTACTCGTACCAATTGCTCAAACAGTCCGCCACTTTTTCTTACTGTGGCCAGTCTGCCAGAAGCGATATGTCACTCGTAGTGTATCTTAAGAGATTCATCGTTACTCCCTCCATAGGTTACTCGTATTCTCTGATTCAATACCTCTCGTGACGAAACATTGGCTTTCTTAATAGTGCCATACTTCTTCCTCCCAGTTGCTCACACAGTTTACTACTTCTTGTGTACTTGCCAGTCTGCCAGAAGCGATATGTCACTAGTTGTGTATCAAAAAAGAGTCATCGTTTCACCTCCTAGGGATTATTCGAGATTTCTTAATCCAAACCCCTAGTAACGAGGCATTGGCTACCTTAAGAGAGTCATAGTTACTCGTCCTAATTGCTCACCCAGTCTGCCACTTTTTCTTACTGTGGCCAGTCTGCCAGAAGCGATATGTCACTCGTTGTGTATCTTAAGAGATTCATCGTTACTCCTTCCATAGGTTACTGGTATTCTCTGATTCAATACCTCTCGTGACGAAAAAGTCGCTATCTTAATAGTGCAATACTTCTTCCTCCCAGTTGCTCACACAGTCTACTTCTTTTTGTGTAGTTTTTGTCTGCCAGAAACTATAATTCACGAGTTGTGTATCATAAAAGAGTCAACGCTTCTCCTCCTAGGGGTTATTCGAGATTTCTTAATCAAAACCCCTAGTAACGAGGCATTGGCTACCTTAAGAGAGTCATAGTTACTCGTCCCAATTGCTCACCCAGTCGGCCACTTTTTCTTACTGTGGCTCTGCCAGAAGCGATATGCCACTCGTTGTGTATCTTAAGAGATTCATCGTTACTCCCTGCATAGGTTACTGGTATTCTCTGATTCAATACCTCTCGTGACGCAACATTGGCTTTCTTAATAGTGCCATACATCTTCCTCCCAGTTGCTCACACAGTCTACTACTTTTGTGTAGTTTTTGTCTGCCAGAAAATATAATTCACTAGTTGTATATCATAAAAGAGTCATCGTTTCTCCTCCTAGGGGTTATTCGAGATTTCTTAATCCAAACCCCTAGTAACGAGGCATTGGCTACCTTAAGAGAGTCATAGTTACTCGTCCCAATTGCTCACCCAGTCTGCCACTTTTTCTTACTGTGGCCAGTCTGCCAGAAGCGATATGTCACTCGTTGTGTATCTTAAGAGATTCATCGTTACTCCCTCCATAGGTTACTCGTATTCTCTGATTCAATACCTCTCGTGACGAAACATTGGCTTTCTTAATAGTGCCATACTTCTTCCTCCCAGTTGCTCACACAGTTTACTACTTCTTGTGTACTTGCCAGTCTGCCAGAAGCGATATGTCACTAGTTGTGTATCAAAAAAGAGTCATCGTTTCACCTCCTAGGGATTATTCGAGATTTCTTAATCCAAACCCCTAGTAACGAGGCATTGGCTACCTTAAGAGAGTCATAGTTACTCGTCCTAATTACTCACCCAGTCTGCCACTTTTTCTTACTGTGGCCAGTCTGCCAGAAGCGATATGTCACTCGTTGTGTATCTTAAGAGATTCATCGTTACTCCTTCCATAGGTTACTGGTATTCTCTGATTCAATACCTCTCGCGACGAAAAAGTCGCTATCTTAATAGTGCAATACTTCTTCCTCCCAGTTGCTCACACAGTCTACTACTTTTTGTGTAGTTTTTGTCTGCCAGAAACTATAATTCACGAGTTGTGTATCATAAAAGAGTCAACGTTTCTCCTCCTAGGGGTTATTCGAGATTTCTTAATCAAAACCCCTAGTAACGAGGCATTGGCTACCTTAAGAGAGTCATAGTTACTCGTCCCAATTGCTCACCCAGTCTGCCACTTTTTCTTACTGTGGCTCTGCCAGAAGCGATATGCCACTCGTTGTGTATCTTAAGAGATTCATCGTTACTCCCTCCATAGGTTACTGGTATTCTCTGATTCAATACCTCTCGTGACGCAACATTGGCTTTCTTAATAGTGCCATACATCTTCCTCCCAGTTGCTCACACAGTCTACTACTTTTGTGTAGTTTATGTCTGCCAGAAAATATAATTCACTAGTTGTATATCATAAAAGTGACATCGTTTCTCCTCCTAGGGGTTATTCGAGATTTCTTAATCCAAACCCCTAGTAACGAGGCATTGGCTACCTTAAGAGAGTCATAGTTACTCGTCCCAATTGCTCACCCAGTCTGCCACTTTTTCTTACTGTGGCCAGTCTGCCAGAAGCGATATGTCACTCGTTGTGAATCTTAAGAGATTCATCGTTACTCCTCCCATAGGTTACTGGTATTCTCTGATTCAATACCTCTCGTGACGAAAAAGTCGCTATCTTAATAGTGCAATACTTCTTACTCCCAGTTGCTCACACAGTCTACTACTTTTTGTGTAGTTTTTGTCTGCCAGAAACTATAATTCACTAGTTGTGTATCATAAAAGAGTCATCGTTTCTCCTCCTAGGGGTTATTCGAGATTTCTTAATCCAAACCCCTAGTAATGAGGCATTGGCTAACTTAAGAGAGTCATAGTTACTCATCCCAATTGCTCACCCAGTCTGCCACTTTTTCTTACTGTGGCCAGTCTGCCAGAAGCGATAGGTCACTCGTTGTGTATCTTAAGAGATTCATCGTTACTCCTTCCATAGGTTACTGGTATTCTCTGATTCAATACCTCTCGTGACGAAGAAGTCGCTATCTTAATAGTGCAACACTTCTTCCTCCCAGTTGCTCACACAGTCTACTACTTTTTGTGTAGTTTTTGTCTGCCAGAAACTATAATTCACGAGTTGTGTATCATAAAAGAGTCAACGTTTCTCCTCCTAGGGTTTATTCGAGATTTCTTAATCCTAACCCCTAGTAACGAGGCATTGGCTACCTTAAGAGAGTCATAGTTACTCGTCCCAATTGCTCACCCAGTCTGCCACTTTTTCTTACTGTGGCCAGTCTGCCAGAAGCGATATGTCACTCGTTGTGTATCTTAAGAGATTCATCGTTACTCCTTCCATAGGTTACTGGTATTCTCTGATTCAATACCTCTCATGACGCAACATTGGCTTTCTTAATAGTGCCATACTTCTTCCTCCCAGTTGCTCACACAGTTTACTACTTTTTGTGTACTTGCCAGTCTGCCAGAAGCGATATGTCACTAGTTGTGTATCAAAAAAGAGTCATCGTTTCACCTCCTAGGGATTATTCGAGATTTCTTAACGCAAACCCCTAGTAACGAGGCATTGGCTACCTTAAGAGAGTCATAGTTACTCGTCCCAATTGCTTACCCAGTCTGCCACTTTTTCTTACTGTGGCCAGTCTGCCAGAAGCGATATGTCACTCGTTGTGTATCTTAAGAGATTCATCGTTACTCCCTCCATAGGTTACTCGTATTCTCTGATTCAATACCTCTCGTGACGAAACATTGGCTTTCTTAATAGTGCCATACTTCTTCCTCCCAGTTGCTCACACAGTTTACTACTTTTTATGTACTTGCCAGTCTGCTAGAAGCGATATGTCACAAGTTGTGTATCAAAAAAGAGTCATCGTTTCACCTCCTAGGGATTATTCGAGATTTCTTAACCCAAACCCCTAGTAACGAGGCATTGGCTACCTTAAGAGAGTCATAGTTACTCGTCCCAATTGCTAACCCAGTCTGCCACTTTTTCTTACTGTGGCCAGTCTGCCAGAAGCGATATGTCACTCGTTGTGTATCTTAAGAGATTCATCGTTACTCCTTCCATAGGTTTCTGGTATTCTCTGATTCAATACCTCTCGTGACGAAAAAGTCGCTATCTTAATAGTGCAATACTTCTTACTCCCAGTTGCTCACACAGTCTACTGCTTTTTGTGTAGTTTTTGTCTGCCAGAAACTATAATTCACGAGTTGTGTATCATAAAAGAGTCATCGTTTCTCCTCCTAGGGGTTATTCGAGATTTCTTAATCCAAACCCCTAGTAATGAGGCATTGGCTACCTTAAGAGAGTCATAGTTACTCGTCCCAATTGCTCACCCAGTCTGCCACTTTATCCTACTGTGTCCAGTCTGCCAGAAGCGATATGTCACTCGTTGTGTATCTTAAGAGATTCATCGTTACTCCTTCCATAGGTTACTGGTATTCTCTGATTCAATACCTCTCGCGACGAAAAAGTCGCTATCTTAATAGTGCAATACTTCTTCCTCCCAGTTGCTCACACAGTCTACTACTTTTTGTGTAGTTTTTGTCTGCCAGAAACTATAATTCACGAGTTGTGTATCATAAAAGAGTCAACGTTTCTCCTCCTAGGGGTTATTCGAGATTTCTTAATCAAAACCCCTAGTAACGAGGCATTGGCTACCTTAAGAGAGTCATAGTTACTCGTCCCAATTGCTCACCCAGTCTGCCACTTTTTCTTACTGTGGCTCTGCCAGAAGCGATATGCCACTCGTTGTGTATCTTAAGAGATTCATCGTTACTCCCTCCATAGGTTACTGGTATTCTCTGATTCAATACCTCTCGTGACGCAACATTGGCTTTCTTAATAGTGCCATACATCTTCCTCCCAGTTGCTCACACAGTCTACTACTTTTGTGTAGTTTATGTCTGCCAGAAAATATAATTCACTAGTTGTATATCATAAAAGTGTCATCGTTTCTCCTCCTAGGGGTTATTCGAGATTTCTTAATCCAAACCCCTAGTAACGAGGCATTGGCTACCTTAAGAGAGTCATAGTTACTCGTCCCAATTGCTCACCCAGTCTGCCACTTTTTCTTACTGTGGCCAGTCTGCCAGAAGCGATATGTCACTCGTTGTGAATCTTAAGAGATTCATCGTTACTCCTCCCATAGGTTACTGGTATTCTCTGATTCAATACCTCTCGTGACGAAAAAGTCGCTATCTTAATAGTGCAATACTTCTTACTCCCAGTTGCTCACACAGTCTACTACTTTTTGTGTAGTTTTTGTCTGCCAGAAACTATAATTCACTAGTTGTGTATCATAAAAGAGTCATCGTTTCTCCTCCTAGGGGTTATTCGAGATTTCTTAATCCAAACCCCTAGTAATGAGGCATTGGCTAACTTAAGAGAGTCATAGTTACTCGTCCCAATTGCTCACCCAGTCTGCCACTTTTTCTTACTGTGGCCAGTCTGCCAGAAGCGATAGGTCACTCGTTGTGTATCTTAAGAGATTCATCGTTACTCCTTCCATAGGTTACTGGTATTCTCTGATTCAATACCTCTCGTGACGAAGAAGTCGCTATCTTAATAGTGCAACACTTCTTCCTCCCAGTTGCTCACACAGTCTACTACTTTTTGTGTAGTTTTTGTCTGCCAGAAACTATAATTCACGAGTTGTGTATCATAAAAGAGTCAACGTTTCTCCTCCTAGGGTTTATTCGAGATTTCTTAATCCTAACCCCTAGTAACGAGGCATTGGCTACCTTAAGAGAGTCATAGTTACTCGTCCCAATTGCTCACCCAGTCTGCCACTTTTTCTTACTGTGGCCAGTCTGCCAGAAGCGATATGTCACTCGTTGTGTATCTTAAGAGATTCATCGTTACTCCTTCCATAGGTTACTGGTATTCTCTGATTCAATACCTCTCGTGACGCAACATTGGCTTTCTTAATAGTGCCATACTTCTTCCTCCCAGTTGCTCACACAGTTTACTACTTTTTGTGTACTTGCCAGTCTGCCAGAAGCGATATGTCACTAGTTGTGTATCAAAAAAGAGTCATCGTTTCACCTCCTAGGGATTATTCGAGATTTCTTAACGCAAACCCCTAGTAACGAGGCATTGGCTACCTTAAGAGAGTCATAGTTACTCGTCCCAATTGCTCACCCAGTCTGCCACTTTTTCTTACTGTGGCCAGTCTGCCAGAAGCGATATGTCACTCGTTGTGTATCTTAAGAGATTCATCGTTACTCCCTCCATAGGTTACTCGTATTCTCTGATTCAATACCTCTCGTGACGAAACATTGGCTTTCTTAATAGTGCCATTGCTCACACAGTTTACTACTTTTTATGTACTTGCCAGTCTGCTAGAAGCGATATGTCACAAGTTGTGTATCAAAAAAGAGTCATCGTTTCACCTCCTAGGGATTATTCGAGATTTCTTAACCCAAACCCCTAGTAACGAGGCATTGGCTACCTTAAGAGAGTCATAGTTACTCGTCCCAATTGCTCACCCAATCTGCCACTTTTTCTTACTGTGGCCAGTCTGCCAGAAGCGATATGTCACTCGTTGTGTATCTTAAGAGATTCATCGTTACTCCTTCCATAGGTTACTGGTATTCTCTGATTCAATACCTCTCGTGACGCAACATTGGCTTTCTTAATAGTGCCATACTTCTTCCTCCCAGTTGCTCACACAGTCTACTACTTTTGTGTAGTTTTTGTCTGCCAGAAACTATAATTCACGTGTTGTGTATCATAAAACAATCAACGTTTCTCCTCCTAGGGGTTATTCGAGATTTCTTAATCCAAACCCCTAGTAACTAGGCATTGGCTACCTTAAGAGAGTCATAGTTACTCGTCCCAATTGCTCACCCAATCTGCCACTTTTTCTTACTGTGGCCAGTCTGCCAGAAGCGATATGTCACTCGTTGTGTATCTTAAGAGATTCATCGTTACTCCTTCCATAGGTTACTGGTATTCTCTGATTCAATACCTCTCGTGACGCAACATTGGCTTTCTTAATAGTGCCATACTTCTTCCTCCCAGTTGCTCACACAGTCTACTACTTTTGTGTAGTTTTTGTCTGCCAGAAAATATAATTCACTAGTTGTGTATCATAAAAGAGTCATCGTTTCTCCTCCTAGGGGTTATTCGAGATTTCTTAATCCAAACCCCTAGTAACGAGGCATTGGCTACCTTAAGAGAGTCATAGTTACTCGTCCCAATTGCTCACCCAGTCTGCCACTTTTTCTTACTGTGGCCGGTCTGCCAGAAGCGATATGTCACTCGTTGTGTATCTTAAGAGATTCATCGTTACTCCCATACTCGTATTCTCTGATTCAATACCACTCGTGACGAAACATTGGCTTTCTTAATAGTGCCATACTTCTTCCTCCCAGTTGCTCACACAGTCTACTACTTTTTGTGTAGTTTTTGTCTGCCAGAAGCGATATGTCACTAGTTGTGTATCAAAAAAGAGTCATCGTTTCACCTCCTAGGGATTATTCGAGATTTCTTAATCCAAACCCCTAGTAACGAGGCATTGGCTACCTTAAGAGAGTCATAGTTACTCGTCCCAATTGCTCACCAAGTCTGCCACTTTTTCTTACTGTGGTCAGTCTGCCAGAAGCGATATGTCACTCGTTGTGTATCTTAAGAGATTCATCGTTACTCCTTCCATAGGTTTCTGGTATTCTCTGATTCAATACCTCTCGTGACGAAAAAGTCGCTATCTTAATAGTGCAATACTTCTTACTCCCAGTTGCTCACACAGTCTACTGCTTTTTGTGTAGTTTTTGTCTGCCAGAAACTATAATTCACGAGTTGTGTATCATAAAAGAGTCATCGTTTCTCCTCCTAGGGGTTATTCGAGATTTCTTAATCCAAACCCCTAGTAATGAGGCATTGGCTACCTTAAGAGAGTCATAGTTACTCGTCCCAATTGCTCACCCAGTCAGCCACTTTTTCTTACTGTGGCCAGTCTGCCACAAGCGATATGTCACTCGTTGTGTATCTTAAGAGAGTCATTGTTACTCCTTCCATAGGTTACTGGTATTCGCTGATTCAATACCTCTCGTGACGCAACATTGGCTTTCTTAATAGTGCCATACTTCTTCCTCCCAGTTGCTCACACAGTCTACTACTTTTGTGTAGTTTTTGTCTGCCAGAAAATATAATTCACTAGTTGTGTATCATAAAAGAGTCATCGTTTCTCCTCCTAGGGGTTATTCGAGATTTCTTAATCCAAACCCCTAGTAACGAGGCATTGGCTACCTTAAGAGAGTCATAGTTACTCGTCCCAATTGCTCACCCAGTCTGCCACTTTTTCTTACTGTGGCCAGTCTGTCAGAAGCGATATGTCACTCGTTGTGTATCTTAAGAGATTCATCGTTACTCCCTCCATAGGTTACTCGTATTCTCTGATTCAATACCACTCGTGACGAAACATTGGCTTTCTTAATAGTGCCATACTTCTTCCTCCCAGTTGCTCACACAGTTTACTACTTTTTGCGTACTTGCCAGTCTGCCAGAAGCGATATGTCACTAGTTGTGTATCAAAAAAGAGTCATCGTTTCACCTCCTAGGGATTATTCGAGATTTCTTAATCCAAACCCCTAGTAACGAGGCATTGGATACCTTAAGAGAGTCATAGTTACTCGTCCCAATTGCTCACCCAGTCTGCCACTTTTTCTTACTGTGGCCAGTCTGCCAGAAGAGATATGTCACTCGTAGTGTATCTTAAGAGATTCATCGTTACTCCCTCCATAGGTTACTCGTATTCTCTGATTCAATACCTCTCGTGACGAAACATTGGCTTTCTTAATAGTGCAATACTTCTTCCTCCCAGTTGCTCACACAGTTTACTACTTTTTGTGTACTTGCCAGTCTGCCAGAAGCGATATGTCACTAGTTGTGTATCAAAAAAGAGTCATCGTTTCACCTCCTAGGGATTATTCGAGATTTCTTAATCCAAACATCTAGTAACGAGGCATTGGCTACCTTAAGAGAGTCATAGTTACTCGTCCCAATTGCTCACCCAGTCTGCCACTTTTTCGTACTGTGGCCAGTCTGCCAGAAGCGATATGTCACTCGTTGTGTATCTTAAGAGATTCATCGTTACTCCTTCCATAGGTTACTGGTATTCTCTGATTCAATACCTCTCGTGACGAAAAAGTCGCTATCTTAATAGTGCAATACTTCTTACTCCCAGTTGCTCACACAGTCTACTACTTTTTGTGTAGTTTTTGTCTGCCAGAAACTATAATTCACGTGTTGTGTATCATAAAACAATCAACGTTTCTCCTCCTAGGGGTTATTCGAGATTTCTTAATCCAAACCCCTAGTAACTAGGCATTGGCTACCTTAAGAGAGTCATAGTTACTCGTCCCAATTGCTCACCCAATCTGCCACTTTTTCTTACTGTGGCCAGTCTGCCAGAAGCGATATGTCACTCGTTGTGTATCTTAAGAGATTCATCGTTACTCCTTCCATAGGTTACTGGTATTCTCTGATTCAATACCTCTCGTGACGCAACATTGGCTTTCTTAATAGTGCCATACTTCTTCCTCCCAGTTGCTCACACAGTCTACTACTTTTGTGTAGTTTTTGTCTGCCAGAAAATATAATTCACTAGTTGTGTATCATAAAAGAGTCATCGTTTCTCCTCCTAGGGGTTATTCGAGATTTCTTAATCCAAACCCCTAGTAACGAGGCATTGGCTACCTTAAGAGAGTCATAGTTACTCGTCCCAATTGCTCACCCAGTCTGCCACTTTTTCTTACTGTGGCCGGTCTGCCAGAAGCGATATGTCACTCGTTGTGTATCTTAAGAGATTCATCGTTACTCCCATACTCGTATTCTCTGATTCAATACCACTCGTGACGAAACATTGGCTTTCTTAATAGTGCCATACTTCTTCCTCCCAGTTGCTCACACAGTCTACTACTTTTTGTGTAGTTTTTGTCTGCCAGAAGCGATATGTCACTAGTTGTGTATCAAAAAAGAGTCATCGTTTCACCTCCTAGGGATTATTCGAGATTTCTTAATCCAAACCCCTAGTAACGAGGCATTGGCTACCTTAAGAGAGTCATAGTTACTCGTCCCAATTGCTCACCAAGTCTGCCACTTTTTCTTACTGTGGTCAGTCTGCCAGAAGCGATATGTCACTCGTTGTGTATCTTAAGAGATTCATCGTTACTCCCTCCATAGGTTACTCGTATTCTCTGATTCAATACCTCTCGTGACGAAACATTGGCTTTCTTAATAGTGCCATACTTCTTCCTCCCAGTTGCTCACACAGTTTAGTACTTCTTGTGTACTTGCCAGTCTGCCAGAAGCGATATGTCACTAGTTGTGTATCAAAAAAGAGTCATCGTTTCACCTCCTAGGGATTATTCGAGATTTCTTAATCCAAACCCCTAGTAACGAGGCATTGGCTACCTTAAGAGGGTCATAGTTACTCGTCCCAATTGCTCACCCAGTCTGCCACATTTTCTTACTGTGGCCAGTCTGCCAGAAGCGATATGTCACTCGTTGTGAATCTTAAGAGATTCATCGTTACTCCTTCCATAGGTTACTGGTATTCTCTGATTCAATACCTCTCGTGACGCAACATTGGCTTTCTTAATAGTGCCATACTTCTTCCTCCCAGTTGCTCACACAGTCTACTACTTTAGTGTAGTTTTTGTCTGCCAGAAACTATAATTCACTAGTTGTGTATCATAAAAGAGTCATTGTTTCTCCTCCTAATGGTTATTCGAGATTTCTTAATCAAAACCCCTTGTAACGAGGCATTGGCTACCTTAAGAGAGTCATAGTTACTCGTCCCAATTGCTCACCCAGTCTGCCACTTTTTCTTACTGTGGCCAGTCTGCCAGAAGCGATATGTCACTCGTTGTGTATCTTAAGAGATTCATCGTTACTCCCTCCATAGGTTACTCGTATTCTCTGATTCAATACCACTCGTGACGAAACATTGGCTTTCTTAATAGTGCCATACTTCTTCCTCCCAGTTGCTCACACAGTTTACTACTTTTTGTGTACTTGCCAGTCTGCCAGAAGCGATATGTCACTAGTTGTGTATCAAAAAAGAGTCATCGTTTCACCTCCTAGGGATTATTCGAGATTTCTTAATCCAAACCCCTAGTAACGATGCATTGGCTACCTTAAGAGAGTCATAGTTACTCGTCCCAATTGCTCACCCAGTCTGCCACTTTTTCTTACTGTGGCCAGTCTGCCAGAAGCGATATGTCACTCGTTGTGTATCTTAAGAGATTCATCGTTACTCCTTCCATAGGTTACTGGTATTCTCTGATTCAATACCTCTCGTGACGAAACATTGGCTTTCTTAATAGTGCCATACTTCTTCCTCCCAGTTGCTCACACAGTCTACTACTTTTGTGTAGTTTTTGTCTGGCAGAAAATATAATTCACTAGTTGTATATCATAAAAGAGTCATCGTTTCTCCTCCTAGGGGTTATTCGAGATTTCTTAATCCAAACCCCTAGTAACGAGGCATTGGCTACCTTAAGAGAGTCATAGTTACTCGTCCCAATTGCTCACCCAGTCTGCCACTTTTTCTTACTGTGGCCAGTCTGCCAGAAGCGATATGTCACTCGTAGTGTATCTTAAGAGATTCATCGTTACTCCCTCCATAGGTTACTCGTATTCTCTGATTCAATACCTCTCTTGACGAAACATTGGCTTTCTTAATAGTGCAATACTTCTTCCTCCCAGTTGCTCACACAGTTTACTACTTTTTGTGTACTTGCCAGTCTGCCAGAAGCGATATGTCACTAGTTGTGTATCAAAAAAGAGTCATCGTTTCACCTCCTAGGGATTATTCGAGATTTCTTAATCCAAACCCCTAGTAACGATGCATTGGCTACCTTAAGAGAGTCATAGTTACTCGTCCCAATTGCTCACCCAGTCTGCCACTTTTTCTTACTGTGGCCAGTCTGCCAGAAGCGATATGTCACTCGTTGTGTATCTTAAGAGATTCATCGTTACTCCTTCCATAGGTTACTGGTATTCTCTGATTCAATACCTCTCGTGACGAAACATTGGCTTTCTTAATAGTGCCATACTTCTTCCTCCCAGTTGCTCACACAGTCTACTACTTTTGTGTAGTTTTTGTCTGCCAGAAAATATAATTCACTAGTTGTATATCATAAAAGAGTCATCGTTTCTCCTCCTAGGGGTTATTCGAGATTTCTTAATCCAAACCCCTAGTAACGAGGCATTGGCTACCTTAAGAGAGTCATAGTTACTCGTCCCAATTGCTCACACAGTCTGCCACTTTTTCTTACTGTGGCCAGTCTGCCAGAAGCGATATGTCACTCGTAGTGTATCTTAAGAGATTCATCGTTACTCCCTCCATAGGTTACTCGTATTCTCTGATTCAATACCTCTCGTGACGAAACATTGGCTTTCTTAATAGTGCAATACTTCTTCCTCCCAGTTGCTCACACAGTTTACTACTTTTTGTGTACTTGCCAGTCTGCCAGAAGCGATATGTCACTAGTTGTGTATCAAAAAAGAGTCATCGTTTCACCTCCTAGGGATTATTCGAGATTTTTTAATCCAAACCCCTAGTAACGAGGCATTGGCTACCTTAAGAGAGTCATAGTTACTCGTCCCAATTGCTCACCCAGTCTGCCACTTTTTCGTACTGTGGCCAGTCTGCCAGAAGCGATATGTCACTCGTTGTGTATCTTAAGAGATTCATCGTTACTCCTTCCATAGGTTACTGGTATTCTCTGATTCAATACCTCTCGTGACGAAAAAGTCGCTATCTTAATAGTGCAATACTTCTTACTCCCAGTTGCTCACACAGTCTACTACTTTTTGTGTAGTTTTTGTCTGCCAGAAACTATAATTCACGTGTTGTGTATCATAAAACAATCAACGTTTCTCCTCCTAGGGGTTATTCGAGATTTCTTAATCCAAACCCCTAGTAACGAGGCATTGGCTACCTTAAGAGAGTCATAGTTACTCGTCCCAATTGCTCACCCAGTCTGCCACTTTTTCTTACTGTGGCCAGTCTGCCAGAAGCAATATGTCACTCGTTGTGTATCTTAAGAGATTCATCGTTACTCCTTCCATAGGTTACTGGTATTCTCTGATTCAATACCTCTCGTGACGCAACATTGGCATTCTTAATAGTGCCATACTTCTTCCTCCCAGTTGCTCACACAGTCTACTACTTTTTGTGTAGTTTTTGTCTGCCAGAAACTATAATTCACTAGTTGTGTATCATAAAAGAGTCATCGTTTCTCCTCCTAGGGGTTATTCGAGATTTCTTAATCCAAACCCCTAGTAACGAGGCATTGGCTACCTTAAGAGAGTCATAGTTACTCGTCCCAATTGCTCACCCAGTCTGCCACTTTTTCTTACTGTGGCCAGTCTGCCAGAAGCGATATGTCACTCGTTGTGTATCTTAAGAGATTCATCGTTACTCCCTCCATAGGTTACTCGTATTCTCTGATTCAATACCACTCGTGACAAAACATTGGCTTTCTTAATAGTGCCATACTTCTTCCTCCCAGTTGCTCACACAGTTTACTACTTTTTGTGTACTTGCCAGTCTGCCAGAAGCGATATGTCACTAGTTGTGTATCAAAAAAGAGTCATCGTTTCACCTCCTAGGTATTATTCGAGATTTCTTAATCCAAACCCCTAGTAACGAGGCATTGGCTACCTTAAGAGAGTCATAGTTACTCGTCCCAATTGCTCACCCAGTCTGCCACTTTTTCTTACTGTGGCCAGTCTGCCAGAAGCGATAGGTCACTCGTTGTGTATCTTAAGAGATTCATCGTTACTCCTTCCATAGGTTACTGGTATTCTCTGATTCAATACCTCTCGTGACGAAGCATTGGCTTTCTTAATAGTGCCATACTTCTTCCTCCCAGTTGCTCACACAGTTTACTACTTTTTGTGTACTTTTTGTCTGCCAGAAGCGATATGTCACTAGTTGTGTATCAAAAAAGAGTCATCGTTTCACCTCCTAGGGATTATTCGAGATTTCTTAATCGAAACCCCTAGTAACGAGGCATTGGCTACCTTAAGAGAGTCATAGTTACTCGTCCCAATTGCTCACCCAGTCTGCCACTTTTTCTTACTGTGGGCAGTCTGCCAGAAGCGATATGTCACTCGTTGTGTATCTTAAGAGATTCATCGTTACTCCCTCCATAGGTTACTCGTATTCTCTGATTCAATGCCTCTCGTGACGAAAAAGTCGCTATCTTAATAGTGCAATACTTCTTACTCCCAGTTGCTCACACAGTCTACTACTTTTTGTGTAGTTTTTGTCTGCCAGAAACTATAATTCACTAGTTGTGTATCATAAAAGAGTCATCGTTTCTCCTCCTAGGGGTTATTCGAGATTTCTTAATCCAAACCCCTAGTAACGAGGCATTGGCTACCTTAAGAGAGTCATAGTTACTCGTCCCAATTGCTCACCCAGTCTGCCACTTTTTCTTACTGTGGCCAGTCTGCCAGAAGCGATATGTCACTCGTTGTGTATCTTAAGAGATTCATCGTTACTCCCTCCATAGGTTACTCGTATTCTCTGATTCAATACCACTCGTGACAAAACATTGGCTTTCTTAATAGTGCCATACTTCTTCCTCCCAGTTGCTCACACAGTTTACTACTTTTTGTGTACTTGCCAGTCTGCCAGAAGCGATATGTCACTAGTTGTGTATCAAAAAAGAGTCATCGTTTCACCTCCTAGGTATTATTCGAGATTTCTTAATCCAAACCCCTAGTAACGAGGCATTGGCTACCTTAACAGAGTCATAGTTACTCGTCCCAATTGCTCACCCAGTCTGCCACTTTTTCTTACTGTGGCCAGTCTGCCAGAAGCGATAGGTCACTCGTTGTGTATCTTAAGAGATTCATCGTTACTCCTTCCATAGGTTACTGGTATTCTCTGATTCAATACCTCTCGTGACGAAGCATTGGCTTTCTTAATAGTGCCATACTTCTTCCTCCCAGTTGCTCACACAGTTTACTACTTTTTGTGTACTTTTTGTCTGCCAGAAGCGATATGTCACTAGTTGTGTATCAAAAAAGAGTCATCGTTTCACCTCCTAGGGATTATTCGAGATTTCTTAATCGAAACCCCTAGTAACGAGGCATTGGCTACCTTAAGAGAGTCATAGTTACTCGTCCCAATTGCTCACCCAGTCTGCCACTTTTTCTTACTGTGGGCAGTCTGCCAGAAGCGATATGTCACTCGTTGTGTATCTTAAGAGATTCATCGTTACTCCCTCCATAGGTTACTCGTATTCTCTGATTCAATGCCTCTCGTGACGAAAAAGTCGCTATCTTAATAGTGCCATACTTCTTCCTCCCAGTTGCTCACACAGTTTACTACTTTTTGTGTACTTGCCAGTCTGCCAGAAGCGATATGTCACTAGTTGTGTATCATAAAAGAGTCATCGTTTCTCCTCCTGGGGCTTATTCGAGATTTCTTAATCCAAACCCCTAGTAACGAGGCATTGGCTACCTTAAGAGAGTCATAGTTACTCGTCCCAACTGCTCACCCAGTCTGCCACATATTCTTACTGTGGAAAGTCTGCCAGAAGCGATATGTCACTCGTTGTGTATCTTAAGAGATTCATCGTTACTCCTTCCATAGGTTACTGGTATTCTCTGATTCAATACCTCTCGTGACGAAAAAGTCGCTATCCTAATAGTGCAATACTTCTTCCTCCCAGTTGCTCACACAGTCTACTACTTTTTGTGTAGTTTTTGTCTGCCAGAAACTATAATTCACTAGTTGTGTATCATAAAAGAGTCATCGTTTCTCCTCCTAGGGGTTATTCGAGGTTTCTTAATCCAAACCCCTAGTAACGAGGCATTGGCTACCTTAAGAGAGTCATAGTTACTCGTCCCAATTGCTCACCCAGTCTGCCACTTTTTCTTACTGTGGCCAGTCTGCCAGAAGCGATATGTCACTCGTTGTCTATCTCAAGAGATTCATCGTTACTCCTTCCATAGGTTACTGGTATTCTCTGATTCAATACCTCTCGTGACGAAAAAGTCGCTATCTTAATAGTGCAATACTTCTTCCTCCCAGTTGCTCACACAGTCTACTACTTTTTGTGTAGTTTTTGTCTGCCAGAAACTATAATTCACGAGTTGTGTATCATAAAACAATCAACGTTTCTCCTCCTAGGGGATATTCGAGATTTCTTAATCCAAACCCCTAGTAACGAGGCATTGGCTACCTTAAGAGAGTCATAGTTACTCGTCCCAATTGCTCACCCAGTCTGCCACATTTTCTTACTGTGGCCAGTCTGCCAGAAGCGATATGTCACTCGTTGTGAATCTTAAGAGATTCATCGTTACTCCTCCCATAGGTTACTGGTATTCTCTGATTCAATACCTCTCGTGACGAAAAAGTCGCTATCTTAATAGTGCAATACTTCTTACTCCCAGTTGCTCACACAGTCTACTACTTTTTGTGTAGTTTTTGTCTGCCAGAAACTATAATTCACTAGTTGTGTATCATAAAAGAGTCATCGTTTCTCCTCCTAGGGGTTATTCGAGATTTCTTAATCCAAACCCCTAGTAATGAGGCATTGGCTACCTTAAGGGAGTCATAGTTACTCGTCCCAATTGCTCACCCAGTCTGCAACTTTTTCTTACCGTGGCCAGTCTGCCAGAAGCGATAGGTCACTCGTTGTGTATCTTAAGAGATTCATCGTTACTCCTTCCATAGGTTACTGGTATTCTCTGATTCAATACATCTCGTGACGAAAAAGTCGCTATCTTAATAGTGCAATACTTCTTCCTCCCAGTTGCTCACACAGTCTACTACTTTTAGTGTAGTTTTTGTCTGCCAGAAACTATAATTCACGAGTTGTGTATCATAAAAGAGTCAACGTTTCTCCTCCTAGGGGTTATTCGAGATTTCTTAATCCAAACCCCTAGTAACGATGCATTGGCTACCTTAAGAGAGTCATAGTTACTCGTCCCAATTGCTCACCCAGTCTGCCACTTTTCCTTACTGTGGCCAGTCTGCCAGAAGCGATATGTCACTCGATGTGTATCTTAAGAGATTCATCGTTACTCCTTCCATAGGTTACTGGTATTCTCTGATTCAATACCTCTCGTGACAAAACATTGGCTTTCTTAATAGTGCCATACTTCTTCCTCCCAGTTGCTCACACAGTTTACTACTTTTTGTGTACTTGCCAGTCTGTCAGAAGCGATATGTCACTAGTTGTGTATCAAAAAAGAGTCATCGTTTCACCTCCTAGGTATTATTCGAGATTTCTTAATCCAAACCCCTAGTAACGAGGCATTGGCTACCTTAAGAGAGTCATAGTTACTCGTCCCAATTGCTCACCCAGTCTGCCACTTTTTCTTACTGTGGCCAGTCTGCCAGAAGCGATATGTCACTCGTTGTGTATCTTAAGAGATTCATCGTTACTCCCTCCATAGGTTACTCGTATTCTCTGATTCAATACCTCTCGTGACGAAACATTGGCTTTCTTAATAGTGCCATACTTCTTCCTCCCAGTTGCTCACACAGTTTACTACTTTTTGTGTACTTGCCAGTCTGCCAGAAGCGATATGTCACTAGTTGTGTATCAAAAAAGAGACATCGTTTCACCTCCTAGGTATTATTCGAGATTTCTTAATCCAAACCCCTAGTAACGAGGCATTGGCTACCTTAAGAGAGTCATAGTTACTCGTCCCAATTGCTCACCCAGTCTGCCACTTTTTCTTACTGTGGCCAGTCTGCCAGAAGCGATAGGTCACTCGTTGTGTATCTTAAGAGATTCATCGTTACTCCTTCCATAGGTTACTGGTATTCTCTGATTCAATACCTCTCGTGACGAAGCATTGGCTTTCTTAATAGTGCCATACTTCTTCCTCCCAGTTGCTCACACAGTTTACTACTTTTTGTATACTTTTTGTCTGCCAGAAGCGATATGTCACTAGTTGTGTATCAAAAAAGAGTCATCGTTTCACCTCCTAGGGATTATTCGAGATTTCTTAATCGAAACCCCTAGTAACGAGGCATTGGCTACCTTAAGAGAGTCATAGTTACTCGTCCCAATTGCTCACCCAGTCTGCCACTTTTTCTTACTGTGGGCAGTCTGCCAGAAGCGATATGTCACTCGTTGTGTATCTTAAGAGATTCATCGTTACTCCCTCCATAGGTTACTCGTATTCTCTGATTCAATGCCTCTCGTGACGAAAAAGTCGCTATCTTAATAGTGCCATACTTCTTCCTCCCAGTTGCTCACACAGTTTACTACTTTTTGTGTACTTGCCAGTCTGCCAGAAGCGATATGTCACTAGTTGTGTATCATAAAAGAGTCATCGTTTCTCCTCCTGGGGCTTATTCGAGATTTCTTAATCCAAACCCCTAGTAACGAGGCATTGGCTACCTTAAGAGAGTCATAGTTACTCGTCCCAACTGCTCACCCAGTCTGCCACATATTCTTACTGTGGAAAGTCTGCCAGAAGCGATATGTCACTCGTTGTGTATCTTAAGAGATTCATCGTTACTCCTTCCATAGGTTACTGGTATTCTCTGATACAATACCTCTCGTGACGAAAAAGTCGCTATCCTAATAGTGCAATACTTCTTCCTCCCAGTTGCTCACACAGTCTACTACTTTTTGTGTAGTTTTTGTCTGCCAGAAACTATAATTCACTAGTTGTGTATCATAAAAGAGTCATCGTTTCTCCTCCTAGGGGTTATTCGAGGTTTCTTAATCCAAACCCCTAGTAACGAGGCATTGGCTACCTTAAGCGAGTCATAGTTACTCGTCCCAATTGCTCACCCAGTCTGCCACATTTTCTTACTGTGGCCAGTCTGCCAGAAGCGATATGTCACTCGTTGTGAATCTTAAGAGATTCATCGTTACTCCTCCCATAGGTTACTGGTATTCTCTGATTCAATACCTCTCGTGACGAAAAAGTCGCTATCTTAATAGTGCAATACTTCTTACTCCCAGTTGCTCACACAGTCTACTACTTTTTGTGTAGTTTTTGTCTGCCAGAAACTATAATTCACTAGTTGTGTATCATAAAAGAGTCATCGTTTCTCCTCCTAGGGGTTATTCGAGATTTCTTAATCCAAACCCCTAGTAATGAGGCATTGGCTACCTTAAGAGAGTCATAGTTACTCGTCCCAATTGCTCACCCAGTCTGCAACTTTTTCTTACCGTGGCCAGTCTGCCAGAAGCGATAGGTCACTCGTTGTGTATCTTAAGAGATTCATCGTTACTCCTTCCATAGGTTACTGGTATTCTCTGATTCAATACATCTCGTGACGAAAAAGTCGCTATCTTAATAGTGCAATACTTCTTCCTCCCAGTTGCTCACACAGTCTACTACTTTTAGTGTAGTTTTTGTCTGCCAGAAACTATAATTCACGAGTTGTGTATCATAAAAGAGTCAACGTTTCTCCTCCTAGGGGTTATTCGAGATTTCTTAATCCAAACCCCTAGTAACGATGAATTGGCTACCTTAAGAGAGTCATAGTTACTCGTCCCAATTGCTCACCCAGTCTGCCACTTTTTCTTACTGTGGCCAGTCTGCCAGAAGCGATATGTCACTCGATGTGTATCTTAAGAGATTCATCGTTACTCCTTCCATAGGTTACTGGTATTCTCTGATTCAATACCTCTCGTGACGAAACATTGGCTTTCTTAATAGTGCCATACTTCTTCCTCCCAGTTGCTCACACAGTTTACTACTTTTTGTGTACTTGCCAGTCTGCCAGAAGCGATATGTCACTAGTTGTGTATCAAAAAAGAGTCATCGTTTCACCTCCTAGGTATTATTCGAGATTTCTTAATCCAAACCCCTAGTAACGAGGCATTGGCTACCTTAAGAGAGTCATAGTTACTCGTCCCAATTGCTCACCCAGTCTGCCACTTTTTCTTACTGTGGCCAGTCTGCCAGAAGCGATATGTCACTCGTTGTGTATCTTAAGAGATTCATCGTTACTCCCTCCATAGGTTACTCGTATTCTCTGATTCAATACCTCTCGTGACGAAACATTGGCTTTCTTAATAGTGCCATACTTCTTCCTCCCAGTTGCTCACACAGTTTACTACTTTTTGTGTACTTGCCAGTCTGCCAGAAGCGATATGTCACTAGTTGTGTATCAAAAAAGAGTCATCGTTTCACCTCCTAGGGATTATTCGAGATTTCTTAATCCAATCCCCTAGTAACGAGGCATTGGCTACCTTAAGAAAGTCATAGTTACTCGTCCCAATTGCTCACCCAGTCTGCCACTTTTTCTTACTGTGGACAGTCTGCCAGAAGCGATATGTCACTCGTTGTGTATCTTAAGAGATTCATCGTTACTCCCTCCATAGGTTACTCGTATTCTCTGATTCAATACCTCTCGTGACGAAAAAGTCGCTATCTTAATAGTGCCATACTTCTTCCTCCCAGTTGCTCACACAGTTTACTACTTTTCGTGTACTTGCCAGTCTGCCAGAAGCGATATGTCACTAGTTGTGTATCATAAAAGAGTCATCGTTTCTCCTCCTGGGGGTTATTCGAGATTTCTTAATCCAAACCCCTAGTAACGAGGCATTGGCTACCTTAAGAGAGTCATAGTTACTCGTCCCAATTGCTCACCCAGTCTGCCACTTTTTCTTACTGTGGCCAGTCTGCCAGAAGCGATATGTCACTCGTTGTGTATCTTAAGAGATTCATCGTTACTCCCTCCATAGGTTACTCGTATTATCTGATTCGATACCTCTCGTGACGAAACATTGGCTTTCTTAATAGTGCCATACTTCTTCCTCCCAGTTGCTCACACAGTTTACTACTTTTTGTGTACTTGCCAGTCTGCCAGAAGCGATATGTCACTAGTTGTGTATCAAAAAAGAGTCATCGTTTCACCTCCTAGGGATTATTCGAGATTTCTTAATCCAAACCCCTAGTAACGAGGCATTGGCTACCTTAAGAGAGTCATAGTTACTCGTCCCAATTGCTCACCCAGTCTGCCACCTTTTCTTACTGTGGGCAGTCTGCCAGAGCGATATGTCACTCGTTGTGTATCTTAAGAGATTCATCGTTACTCCTCCCATAGGTTACTGGTATTCTCTGATTCAATACCTCTCGTGACGAAAAAGTCGCTATCTTAATAGTGCAATACTTCTTACTCCCAGTTGCTCACACAGTCTACTACTTTTTGTGTAGTTTTTGTCTGCCAGAAACTATAATTCACTAGTTGTGTATCATAAAAGAGTCATCGTTTCTCCTCCTAGGGGTTATTCGAGATTTCTTAATCCAAACCCCTAGTAATGAGGCATTGGCTACCTTAAGAGAGTCATAGTTACTCGTCCCAATTGCTCACCCAGTCTGCAACTTTTTCTTACTGTGGCCAGTCTGCCAGAAGCGATAGGTCACTCGTTGTGTATCTTAAGAGATTCATCGTTACTCCTTCCATAGGTTACTGGTATTCTCTGATTCAATACATCTCGTGACGAAACATTGGCTTTCTTAATAGTGCCGTACTTCTTCCTTCCAGTTGCTCACACAGTCTACTACTTTTGTGTAGTTTTTGTCTGCCAGAAAATATAATTCACTAGTTGTGTATCATAAAAGAGTCATCGTTTCTCCTCCTAGGGGTTATTTGAGATTTCTTAATCCAAACCCCTAGTAACGAGGCATTGGCTACCTTAAGAGAGTCATAGTTACTCGTCCCAATTGCTCACCCAGTCTGCCACTTTTTCTTACTGTGGCCAGTCTGCCAGAAGCGATATGTCACTCGTTGAGTATCTTAAGAGATTCATCGTTACTCCCTCCATAGGTTACTCGTATTCTCTGATTCAATACCTCTCGTGACGAAAAAGTCGCTATCCTAATAGTGCAATACTTCTTCCTCCCAGTTGCTCACACAGTCTACTACTTTTTGTGTAGTTTTTGTCTGCCAGAAACTATAATTCACTAGTTGTGTATCATAAAAGAGTCATCGTTTCTCCTCCTAGGGGTTATTCGAGGTTTCTTAATCCAAACCCCTAGTAACGAGGCATTGGCTACCTTAAGAGAGTCATAGTTACTCGTCCCAATTGCTCACCCAGTCTGCCACTTTTTCTTACTGTGGCCAGTCTGCCAGAAGCGATATGTCACTCGTTGTGTATCTTAAGAGATTCATCGTTACTCCTTCCATAGGTTACTGGTATTCTCTGATTCAATACCTCTCGTGACGCAACATTGGCTTTCTTAATAGTGCCATACTTCTTCCTCCCAGTTGCTCACACAGTCTACTACTTTTGTGTAGTTTTTGTCTGCCAGAAAATATAATTCACTAGTTGTGTATCATAAAAGAGTCATCGTTTCTCCTCCTAGGGGTTATTCGAGATTTCTTAATCCAAACCCCTAGTAACGAGGCATTGGCTACCTTAAGAGAGTCATAGTTACTCGTCCCAATTGCTCACCCAGTCTGCCACTTTTTCTTACTGTGGCCAGTCTGCCAGAAGCGATATGTCACTCGTTGTGTATCTTAAGAGATTCATCGTTACTCCCTCCATAGGTTACTCGTATTCTCTGATTCAATACCACTCGTGACGAAACATTGGCTTTCTTAATAGTGCCATACTTCTTCCTCCCAGTTGCTCACACAGTTTACTACTTTTTGTGTACTTGCCAGTCTGCCAGAAGCGATATGTCACTAGTTGTGTATCAAAAAAGAGTCATCGTTTCACCTCCTAGGGATTATTCGAGATTTCTTAATCCAAACCCCTAGTAACGAGGCATTGGCTACCTTAAGAGAGTCATAGTTACTCGTCCCAATTGCTCACCCAGTCTGCCACTTTTTCTTACTGTGGCCAGTCTGCCAGAAACGACATGTCACTCGTTGTGTATCTTAAGAGATTCATCGTTACTCCCTCCATAGGTTACTCGTATTCTCTGATTCAATACCTCTCGTGACGAAACATTGGCTTTCTTAATAGTGCCATACTTCTTCCTCCCAGTTGCTCACACAGTTTACTACTTTTTGTGTACTTGCCAGTCTGTCAGAAGCGATATGTCTCTAGTTGTGTATCAAAAAAGAGTCATCGTTTCATCTCCTAGGGATTATTCGAGATTTCTTAATCCAAACCCCTAGTAACAAGGCATTGGCTACCTTAAGAGAGTCATAGTTACTCGTCCCAATTGCTCACCCAGTCTGCCACTTTTTCTTACTGTGGCCAGTGTGCCAGAAGCGATATGTCACTCGTTGTGTATCTTAAGAGATTCATCGTTACTCCTTCCATAGGTTACTGGTATTCTCTGATTCAATACCTCTCGTGACGCAACATTGGCTTTCTTAATAGTGCCATACTTCTTCCTCCCAGTTGCTCACACAGTCTACTACTTTTGTGTAGTTTTTGTCTGCCAGAAAATATAATTCACTAGTTGTGTATCATAAAAGGGTCATCGTTTCTCCTCCTAGGGGTTATTCGAGATTTCTTAATCCAAACCCCTAGTAACGAGGCATTGGCTACCTTAAGAGAGTCATAGTTACTCGTCCCAATTGCTCACCCAGTCTGCCACTTTTTCTTACTGTGGCCAGTCTGCCAGAAGCGATATGTCACTCGTTGTGTATCTTAAGAGATTCATCGTTACTCCTTCCATAGGTTACTCGTATTCTCTGATTCAATACCTCTCGTGATGAAAAAGTCGCTATCTTAATAGTGCAATACTTCTTCCTCCCAGTTGCTCACACAGTCTACTACTTTTTGTGTAGTTTTTGTCTGCCAGAAACTATAATTCACTAGTTGTGTATCATAAAAGAGTCATCGTTTCTCCTCCTAGGGGTTATTCGAGATTTCTTAATCCAAACCCCTAGTAACGAGGCATTGGCTACCCTAAGTGAGTCATAGTTACTCGTCCCAATTGCTCACCCAGTCTGCCACTTTTTCTTACTGTGGCCAGTCTGCCAGAAGCGATATGTCACTCGTTGTGTATCTTAAGAGATTCATCGTTACTCCTTCCATAGGTTACTGGTATTCTCTGATTCAATACCTCTCGTGACGAAAAAGTCGCTATCATAATAGTGCAATACTTCTTCCTCCAAGTTGCTCACACAGTCTACTACTTTTTGTGTAGTTTTTGTCTGCCAGAAACTATAATTCACTAGCTGTGTATCATAAAAGAGTCATCGTTTCTCCTCCTAGGGGTTATTCGAGATTTCTTAATCCAAACCCCTAGTAACGAGGCATTGGCTACCTTAAGAAAGTCATAGTTACTCGTCCCAATTGCTCACCCAGTCTGCCACTTTTTCTTACTGTGGCCAGTCTGCCAGAAGCGATATGTCACTCGTTGTGTATCTTAAGAGATTCATCGTTACTCCCTCCATAGGTTACTCGTATTCTCTGATTCAATACCTCTCGTGACGAAAAAGTCGCTATCTTAATAGTGCCATACTTCTTCCTCCCAGTTACTCACACAGTTTACTACTTTTTGTGTACTTGCCAGTCTGCCAGAAGCGATATGTCACTAGTTGTGTATCATAAAAGAGTCATCGTTTCTCCTCCTGGGGGTTATTCGAGATTTCTTAATCCAAACCCCTAGTAACGAGGCATTGGCTACCTTAAGAGAGTCATAGTTACTCGTCCCAATTGCTCACCCAGTCTGCCACATATTCTTACTGTGGAAAGTCTGCCAGAAGCGATATGTCACTCGTTGTGTATCTTAAGAGATTCATCGTTACTCCTTCCATAGGTTACTGGTATTCTCTGATTCAATACCTCTCGTGACGAAAAAGTCGCTATCTTAATAGTGCAATACTTCTTCCTCCCAGTTGCTCACACAGTCTACTACTTTTTGTGTAGTTTTTGTCTGCCAGAAACTATAATTCACTAGTTGTGTATCATAAAAGAGTCATCGTTTCTCCTCCTAGGGGTTATTCGAGGTTTCTTAATCCAAACCCCTAGTAACGAGGCATTGGCTACCTTAAGAGAGTCATAGTTACTCGTCCCAATTGCTCACCCAGTCTGCCACTTTTTCTTACTGTAGCCAGTCTGCCAGAAGCGATATGTCACTCGTTGTGTATCTTAAGAGATTCATCGTTACTCCTTCCATAGGTTACTGGTATTCTCTGATTCAATACCTCTCGTGACGAAAAAGTCGCTATCTTAATAGTGCAATACTTCTTCCTCCCAGTTGCTCACACAGTCTACTACTTTTTTGTAGTTTTTGTCTGCCAGAAACTATAATTCACGAGTTGTGTATCATAAAACAATCAACGTTTCTCCTCCTAGGGGATATTCGAGATTTCTTAATCCAAACCCCTAGTAACGAGGCATTGGCTACCTTAAGAGAGTCATAGTTACTCGTCCCAATTGCTCACCCAGTCTGCCACTTTTTCTTACTGTGGCCAGTCTGCCAGAAGCGATATGTCACTCGTTGTGTATCTTAAGAGATTCATCGTTACTCCTTCCATAGGTTACTCGTATTCTCTGATTCAATACCTCTCGTGACGCAACATTGGCTTTCTTAATAGTGCCATACTTCTTCCTCCCAGTTGCTCACACAGTCTACTACTTTTGTGTAGTTTTTGTCTGCCAGAAAATATAATTCACTAGTTGTGTATCATAAAAGAGTCATCGTTTCTCCTCCTAGGGGTTATTCGAGATTTCTTAATCCAAACCCCTAGTAACGAGGCATTGGCTACCTTAAGAGAGTCATAGTTACTCGTCCCAATTGCTCACCCAGTCTGCCACTTTTTCTTACTGTGGCCAGTCTGCCAGAAGCGATATGTCACTCGTTGTGTATCTTAAGAGATTCATCGTTACTCCCTCCATAGGTTACTCGTATTCTCTGATTCAATACCACTCGTGACGAAACATTGGCTTTCTTAATAGTGCCATACTTCTTCCTCCCAGTTGCTCACACAGTTTACTACTTTTTGTTTACTTGCCAGTCTGCCAGAAGCGATATGTCACTAGTTGTGTATCAAAAAAGAGTCATCGTTTCACCTCCTAGGGATTATTCGAGATTTCTTAATCCAAACCCCTAGTAACGAGGCATTGGCTACCTTAAGAGAGTCATAGTTACTCGTCCCAATTGCTCACCCAGTCTGCCACTTTTTCTTACTGTGGCCAGTCTGCCAGAAGCGACATGTCACTCGTTGTGTATCTTAAGAGATTCATCGTTACTCCCTCCATAGGTTACTGGTATTCTCTGATTCAATACCTCTCGTGACGCAACATTGGCTTTCTTAATAGTGCCATACTTCTTCCTCCCAGTTGCTCACACAGTCTACTACTTTTGTGTAGTTTTTGTCTGCCAGAAAATATAATTCACTAGTTGTGTATCATAAAAGGGTCATCGTTTCTCCTCCTAGGGGTTATTCGAGATTTCTTAATCCAAACCCCTAGTAACGAGGCATTGGCTACCTTAAGAGAGTCATAGTTACTCGTCCCAATTGCTCACCCAGTCTGCCACTTTTTCTTACTGTGGCCAGTCTGCCAGAAGCGATATGTCACTCGTTGTGTATCTTAAGAGATTCATCGTTACTCCTTCCATAGGTTACTCGTATTCTCTGATTCAATACCTCTCGTGATGAAAAAGTCGCTATCTTAATAGTGCAATACTTCTTCCTCCCAGTTGCTCACACAGTCTACTACTTTTTGTGTAGTTTTTGTCTGCCAGAAACTATAATTCACTAGTTGTGTATCATAAAAGAGTCATCGTTTCTCCTCCTAGGGGTTATTCGAGATTTCTTAATCCAAACCCCTAGTAACGAGGCATTGGCTACCCTAAGTGAGTCATAGTTACTCGTCCCAATTGCTCACCCAGTCTGCCACTTTTTCTTACTGTGGCCAGTCTGCCAGAAGCGATATGTCACTCGTTGTGTATCTTAAGAGATTCATCGTTACGCCTTCCATAGGTTACTGGTATTCTCTGATTCAATACCTCTCGTGACGAAAAAGTCGCTATCATAATAGTGCAATACTTCTTCCTCCAAGTTGCTCACACAGTCTACTACTTTTTGTGTAGTTTTTGTCTGCCAGAAACTATAATTCACTAGCTGTGTATCATAAAAGAGTCATCGTTTCTCCTCCTAGGGGTTATTCGAGATTTCTTAATCCAAACCCCTAGTAACGAGGCATTGGCTACCTTAAGAAAGTCATAGTTACTCGTCCCAATTGCTCACCCAGTCTGCCACTTTTTCTTACTGTGGCCAGTCTGCCAGAAGCGATATGTCACTCGTTGTGTATCTTAAGAGATTCATCGTTACTCCCTCCATAGGTTACTCGTATTCTCTGATTCAATACCTCTCGTGACGAAAAAGTCGCTATCTTAATAGTGCCATACTTCTTCCTCCCAGTTGCTCACACAGTTTACTACTTTTTGTGTACTTGCCAGTCTGCCAGAAGCGATATGTCACTAGTTGTGTATCATAAAAGAGTCATCGTTTCTCCTCCTGGGGGTTATTCGAGATTTCTTAATCCAAACCCCTAGTAACGAGGCATTGGCTACCTTAAGAGAGTCATAGTTACTCGTCCCAATTGCTCACCCAGTCTGCCACATATTCTTACTGTGGAAAGTCTGCCAGAAGCGATATGTCACTCGTTGTGTATCTTAAGAGATTCATCGTTACTCCTTCCATAGGTTACTGGTATTCTCTGATTCAATACCTCTCGTGACGAAAAAGTCGCTATCTTAATAGTGCAATACTTCTTCCTCCCAGTTGCTCACACAGTCTACTACTTTTTGTGTAGTTTTTGTCTGCCAGAAACTATAATTCACTAGTTGTGTATCATAAAAGAGTCATCGTTTCTCCTCCTAGGGGTTATTCGAGGTTTCTTAATCCAAACCCCTAGTAACGAGGCATTGGCTACCTTAAGAGAGTCATAGTTACTCGTCCCAATTGCTCACCCAGTCTGCCACTTTTTCTTACTGTAGCCAGTCTGCCAGAAGCGATATGTCACTCGTTGTGTATCTTAAGAGATTCATCGTTACTCCTTCCATAGGTTACTGGTATTCTCTGATTCAATACCTCTCGTGACGAAAAAGTCGCTATCTTAATAGTGCAATACTTCTTCCTCCCAGTTGCTCACACAGTCTACTACTTTTTTGTAGTTTTTGTCTGCCAGAAACTATAATTCACGAGTTGTGTATCATAAAACAATCAACGTTTCTCCTCCTAGGGGATATTCGAGATTTCTTAATCCAAACCCCTAGTAACGAGGCATTGGCTACCTTAAGAGAGTCATAGTTACTCGTCCCAATTGCTCACCCAGTCTGCCACTTTTTCTTACTGTGGCCAGTCTGCCAGAAGCGATATGTCACTCGTTGTGTATCTTAAGAGATTCATCGTTACTCCTTCCATAGGTTACTCGTATTCTCTGATTCAATACCTCTCGTGACGCAACATTGGCTTTCTTAATAGTGCCATACTTCTTCCTCCCAGTTGCTCACACAGTCTACTACTTTTGTGTAGTTTTTGTCTGCCAGAAAATATAATTCACTAGTTGTGTATCATAAAAGAGTCATCGTTTCTCCTCCTAGGGGTTATTCGAGATTTCTTAATCCAAACCCCTAGTAACGAGGCATTGGCTACCTTAAGAGAGTCATAGTTACTCGTCCCAATTGCTCACCCAGTCTGCCACTTTTTCTTACTGTGGCCAGTCTGCCAGAAGCGATATGTCACTCGTTGTGTATCTTAAGAGATTCATCGTTACTCCCTCCATAGGTTACTCGTATTCTCTGATTCAATACCACTCGTGACGAAACATTGGCTTTCTTAATAGTGCCATACTTCTTCCTCCCAGTTGCTCACACAGTTTACTACTTTTTGTTTACTTGCCAGTCTGCCAGAAGCGATATGTCACTAGTTGTGTATCAAAAAAGAGTCATCGTTTCACCTCCTAGGGATTATTCGAGATTTCTTAATCCAAACCCCTAGTAACGAGGCATTGGCTACCTTAAGAGAGTCATAGTTACTCGTCCCAATTGCTCACCCAGTCTGCCACTTTTTCTTACTGTGGCCAGTCTGCCAGAAGCGACATGTCACTCGTTGTGTATCTTAAGAGATTCATCGTTACTCCCTCCATAGGTTACTGGTATTCTCTGATTCAATACCTCTCGTGACGCAACATTGGCTTTCTTAATAGTGCCATACTTCTTCCTCCCAGTTGCTCACACAGTCTACTACTTTTGTGTAGTTTTTGTCTGCCAGAAAATATAATTCACTAGTTGTGTATCATAAAAGGGTCATCGTTTCTCCTCCTAGGGGTTATTCGAGATTTCTTAATCCAAACCCCTAGTAACGAGGCATTGGCTACCTTAAGAGAGTCATAGTTACTCGTCCCAATTGCTCACCCAGTCTGCCACTTTTTCTTACTGTGGCCAGTCTGCCAGAAGCGATATGTCACTCGTTGTGTATCTTAAGAGATTCATCGTTACTCCTTCCATAGGTTACTCGTATTCTCTGATTCAATACCTCTCGTGATGAAAAAGTCGCTATCTTAATAGTGCAATACTTCTTCCTCCCAGTTGCTCACACAGTCTACTACTTTTTGTGTAGTTTTTGTCTGCCAGAAACTATAATTCACTAGTTGTGTATCATAAAAGAGTCATCGTTTCTCCTCCTAGGGGTTATTCGAGATTTCTTAATCCAAACCCCTAGTAACGAGGCATTGGCTACCCTAAGTGAGTCATAGTTACTCGTCCCAATTGCTCACCCAGTCTGCCACTTTTTCTTACTGTGGCCAGTCTGCCAGAAGCGATATGTCACTCGTTGTGTATCTTAAGAGATTCATCGTTACGCCTTCCATAGGTTACTGGTATTCTCTGATTCAATACCTCTCGTGACGAAAAAGTCGCTATCATAATAGTGCAATACTTCTTCCTCCAAGTTGCTCACACAGTCTACTACTTTTTGTGTAGTTTTTGTCTGCCAGAAACTATAATTCACTAGCTGTGTATCATAAAAGAGTCATCGTTTCTCCTCCTAGGGGTTATTCGAGATTTCTTAATCCAAACCCCTAGTAACGAGGCATTGGCTACCTTAAGAAAGTCATAGTTACTCGTCCCAATTGCTCACCCAGTCTGCCACTTTTTCTTACTGTGGCCAGTCTGCCAGAAGCGATATGTCACTCGTTGTGTATCTTAAGAGATTCATCGTTACTCCCTCCATAGGTTACTCGTATTCTCTGATTCAATACCTCTCGTGACGAAAAAGTCGCTATCTTAATAGTGCCATACTTCTTCCTCCCAGTTGCTCACACAGTTTACTACTTTTTGTGTACTTGCCAGTCTGCCAGAAGCGATATGTCACTAGTTGTGTATCATAAAAGAGTCATCGTTTCTCCTCCTGGGGGTTATTCGAGATTTCTTAATCCAAACCCCTAGTAACGAGGCATTGGCTACCTTAAGAGAGTCATAGTTACTCGTCCCAATTGCTCACCCAGTCTGCCACATATTCTTACTGTGGAAAGTCTGCCAGAAGCGATATGTCACTCGTTGTGTATCTTAAGAGATTCATCGTTACTCCTTCCATAGGTTACTGGTATTCTCTGATTCAATACCTCTCGTGACGAAAAAGTCGCTATCTTAATAGTGCAATACTTCTTCCTCCCAGTTGCTCACACAGTCTACTACTTTTTGTGTAGTTTTTGTCTGCCAGAAACTATAATTCACTAGTTGTGTATCATAAAAGAGTCATCGTTTCTCCTCCTAGGGGTTATTCGAGGTTTCTTAATCCAAACCCCTAGTAACGAGGCATTGGCTACCTTAAGAGAGTCATAGTTACTCGTCCCAATTGCTCACCCAGTCTGCCACTTTTTCTTACTGTGGCCAGTCTGCCAGAAGCGATATGTCACTCGTTGTGTATCTTAAGAGATTCATCGTTACTCCTTCCATAGGTTACTGGTATTCTCTGATTCAATACCTCTCGTGACGAAAAAGTCGCTATCTTAATAGTGCAATACTTCTTCCTCCCAGTTGCTCACACAGTCTACTACTTTTTGTGTAGTTTTTGTCTGCCAGAAACTATAATTCACGAGTTGTGTATCATAAAACAATCAACGTTTCTCCTCCTAGGGGATATTCGAGATTTCTTAATCCAAACCCCTAGTAACGAGGCATTGGCTACCTTAAGAGAGTCATAGTTACTCGTCCCAATTGCTCACCCAGTCTGCCACTTTTTCTTAGTGTGGCCAGTCTGCCAGAAGCGATATGTCACTCGTTGTGTATCTTAAGAGATTCATCGTTACTCCTTCCATAGGTTACTGGTATTCTCTGATTCAATACCTCTCGTGACGCAACATTGGCTTTCTTAATAGTGCCATACTTCTTCCTCCCAGTTGCTCACACAGTCTACTACTTTTGTGTAGTTTTTGTCTGCCAGAAAATATAATTCACTAGTTGTGTATCATAAAAGAGTCATCGTTTCTCCTCCTAGGGGTTATTCGAGATTTCTTAATCCAAACCCCTAGTAACGAGGCATTGGCTACCTTAAGAGAGTCATAGTTACTCGTCCCAATTGCTCACCCAGTCTGCCACTTTTTCTTACTGTGGCCAGTCTGCCAGAAGCGATATGTCACTCGTTGTGTATCTTAAGAGATTCATCGTTACTCCCTCCATAGGTTACTCGTATTCTCTGATTCAATACCACTCGTGACGAAACATTGGCTTTCTTAATAGTGCCATACTTCTTCCTCCCAGTTGCTCACACAGTTTACTACTTTTTGTTTACTTGCCAGTCTGCCAGAAGCGATATGTCACTAGTTGTGTATCAAAAAAGAGTCATCGTTTCACCTCCTAGGGATTATTCGAGATTTCTTAATCCAAACCCCTAGTAACGAGGCATTGGCTACCTTAAGAGAGTCATAGTTACTCGTCCCAATTGCTCACCCAGTCTGCCACTTTTTCTTACTGTGGCCAGTCTGCCAGAAGCGACATGTCACTCGTTGTGTATCTTAAGAGATTCATCGTTACTCCCTCCATAGGTTACTCGTATTCTCTGATTCAATACCTCTCGTGACGAAACATTGGCTTTCTTAATAGTGCCATACTTCTTCCTCCCAGTTGCTCACACAGTTTACTACTTTTTGTGTACTTGCCAGTCTGCCAGAAGCGATATGTCACTAGTTGTGTATCAAAAAAGAGTCATCGTTTCACCTCCTAGGGATTATTCGAGATTTCTTAATCCAAACCCCTAGTAACGAGGCATTGGCTACCTTAAGAGAGTCATAGTTACTCGTCCCAATTGCTCACCCAGTCTGCCACTTTTTCTTACTGTGGCCAGTGTGCCAGAAGCGATATGTCACTCGTTGTGTATCTTAAGAGATTCATCGTTACTCCTTCCATAGGTTACTGGTATTCTCTGATTCAATACCTCTCGTGACGAAACATTGGCTTTCTTAATAGTGCCATACTTCTTCCTCCCAGTTGCTCACACAGTCTACTACATTTGTGTAGTTTTTGTCTGCCAGAAAATATAATTCACTAGTTGTGTATCATAAAAGGGTCATCGTTTCTCCTTCTAGGTGTTATTGGAGATTTCTTAATCCAAACCCCTAGTAACGAGGCATTGGCTACCTTAAGAGAGTCATAGTTACTCGTCCCAATTGCTCACCCAGTCTGCCACTTTTTCTTACTGTGGCCAGTCTGCCAGAAGCGATATGTCACTCGTTGTGTATCTTAAGAGATTCATCGTTACTCCTTCCATAGGTTACTCGTATTCTCTGATTCAATACCTCTCGTGATGAAAAAGTCGCTATCTTAATAGTGCAATACTTCTTCCTCCCAGTTGCTCACACAGTCTACTACTTTTTGTGTAGTTTTTGTCTGCCAGAAACTATAATTCACTAGTTGTGTATCATAAAAGAGTCATCGTTTCTCCTCCTAGGGGTTATTCGTGATTTCTTAATCCAAACCCCTAGTAACGAGGCATTGGCTACCCTAAGTGAGTCATAGTTACTCGTCCCAATTGCTCACCCAGTCTGCCACTTTTTCTTACTGTGGCCAGTCTGCCAGAAGCGATATGTCACTCGTTGTGTATCTTAAGAGATTCATCGTTACTCCTTCCATAGGTTACTGGTATTCTCTGATTCAATACCTCTCGTGACGAAAAAGTCGCTATCATAATAGTGCAATACTTCTTCCTCCCAGTTGCTCACACAGTCTACTACTTTTTGTGTAGTTTTTGTCTGCCAGAAACTATAATTCACTAGCTGTGTATCATAAAAGAGTCATCGTTTCTCCTCCTAGGGGTTATTCGAGATTTCTTAATCCAAACCCCTAGTAACGAGGCATTGGCTACCTTAAGAAAGTCATAGTTACTCGTCCCAATTGCTCACCCAGTCTGCCACTTTTTCTTACTGTGGCCAGTCTGCCAGAAGCGATATGTCACTCGTTGTGTATCTTAAGAGATTCATCGTTACTCCCTCCATAGGTTACTCGCATTCTCTGATTCAATACCTCACGTGACGTAACATTGGCTTTCTTAATAGTGCCATACTTCTTCCTCCCAGTTGCTCACACAGTTTACTACTTTTTGTGTACTTGCCAGTCTGCCAGAAGCGATATGTCACTAGTTGTGTATCAAAAAAGAGTCATCGTTTCACCTCCTAGGGATTATTCGAGATTTCTTAATCCAAACCCCTATTAACGAGGCATTGGCTACCTTAAGAGTGTCATAGTCGCTCGTCCCAATTGCTCACCCAGTCTGCCACTTTTTCGTACTGTGGCCAGTCTGCCAGAAGCGACATGTCACTCGTTGTGTATCTTAAGAGATTCATCGTTACTCCCTCCATAGGTTACTCGTATTCTCTGATTCAATACCTCTCGTGACGAAACATTGGCTTTCTTAATAGTGCCATACTTCTTCCTCCCAGTTGCTCACACAGTTTACTACTTTTTGTGTACTTGCCAGTGTGCCAGAAGCGATATGTCACTCGTTGTGTATCTTAAGAGATTCATCGTTACTCCTTCCATAGGTTACTCGTATTCTCTGATTCAATACCTCTCGTGACGCAACATTGGCTTTCTTAATAGTGCCATACTTCTTCCTCCCAGTTGCTCACACCGTCTACTACTTTTGTGTAGTTTTTGTCTGCCAGAAAATATAATTCACTAGTTGTGTATCATAAAAGAGTCATCGTTTCTCCTCCTAGGGGTTATTCGAGATTTCTTAATCCAAACCCCTAGTAACGAGGCAGTGGCTACCTTAAGAGAGTCATAGTTGCTCGTCCCAATTGCTCACCCAGTCTGCCACTTTTTCTTACTGTGGCCAGTCTGCCAGAAGCGATATGTCACTCGTTGTGTATCTTAAGAGATTCATCGTTACTCCTTCCACAGGTTACTGGTATTCTCTGATTCAATACGTCTCGTGACGAAAAAGTCGCTATCTTAATAGTGCAATACTTCTTCCTCCCAGTTGCTCACACAGTCTACTACTTTTTGTGTAGTTTTTGTCTGCCAGAAACTATAATTCACTAGTTGTGTATCATAAAAGAGTCATCGTTTCTCCTCCTAGGGGTTATTCGAGATTTCTTAATCCAAACCCCTAGTAACGAGGCATTGGCTACCCTAAGTGAGTCACAGTTACTCGTCCCAATTGCTCACCCAGTCTGCCACTTTTTCTTACTGTGGCCAGTCAGCCAGAAGCGATATGTCACTCGTTGTGTATCTTAAGAGATTCATCGTTACTCCTTCCATAGGTTACTGGTATTCTCTGATTCAATACCTCTCGTGACGAAAAAGTCGCTATCATAATCGTGCAATACTTCTTCCTCCCAGTTGCTCACACAGTCTACTACTTTTTGTGTAGTTTTTGTCTGCCAGAAACTATAATTCACTAGCTGTGTATCATAAAAGGGTCATCGTTTCTCCTCCTAGGGGTTATTCGAGATTTCTTAATCCAAACCCCTAGTAACGAGGCATTGGCTACCTTAAGAAAGTCATAGTTACTCGTCCCAATTGCTCACCCAGTCTGCCACTTTTTCTTACTGTGGCCAGTCTGCCAGAAGCGATATGTCACTCGTTGTGTATCTTAAGAGATTCATCGTTACTCCCTCCATAGGTTACTCGTATTCTCTGATTCAATACCTCTCGTGACGTAACATTGGCTTTCTTAATAGTGCCATACTTCTTCCTCCCAGTTGCTCACACAGTTTACTACTTTTTGTGTACTTGCTAGTCTGCCAGAAGCGATATGTCTCTAGTTGTGTATCAAAAAAGAGTCATCGTTTCACCTCCTAGGGATTATTCGAGATTTCTTAATCCAAACCCCTAGTAACGAGGCATTGGCTACCTTAAGAAAGTCATAGTTACTCGTCCCAATTGCTCACCCAGTCTGCCACTTTTTCTTACTGTGGCCAGTCTGCCAGAAGCGATATGTCACTCGTTGTGTATCTTAAGAGATTCATCGTTACTCCCTCCATAGGTTACTCGCATTCTCTGATTCAATACCTCACGTGACGTAACATTGTCTTTCTTAATAGTGCCATACTTCTTCCTCCCAGTTGCTCACACAGTTTACTACTTTTTGTGTACTTGCCAGTCTGCCAGAAGCGATATGTCACTAGTTGTGTATCAAAAAAGAGTCATCGTTTCACCTCCTAGGGATTATTCGAGATTTCTTAATCCAAACCCCTATTAACGAGGCATTGGCTACCTTAAGAGAGTCATAGTCGCTCGTCCCAATTGCTCACCCAGTCTGCCACTTTTTCGTACTGTGGCCAGTCTGCCAGAAGCGACATGTCACTCGTTGTGTATCTTAAGAGATTCATCGTTACTCCCTCCATAGGTTACTCGTATTCTCTGATTCAATACCTCTCGTGACGAAACATTGGCTTTCTTAATAGTGCCATACTTCTTCCTCCCAGTTGCTCACACAGTTTACTACTTTTTGTGTACTTGCCAGTGTGCCAGAAGCGATATGTCACTCGTTGTGTATCTTAAGAGATTCATCGTTACTCCTTCCATAGGTTACTGGTATTCTCTGATTCAATACCTCTCGTGACGCAACATTGGCTTTCTTAATAGTGCCATACTTCTTCCTCCCAGTTGCTCACACAGTCTACTACTTTTGTGTAGTTTTTGTCTGCCAGAAAATATAATTCACTAGTTGTGTATCATAAAAGAGTCATCGTTTCTCCTCCTAGGGGTTATTCGAGATTTCTTAATCCAAACCCCTAGTAACGAGGCATTGGCTACCTTAAGAGAGTCATAGTTGCTCGTCCTAATTGCTCACCCAGTCTGCCACTTTTTCTTACTGTGGCCAGTCTGCCAGAAGCGATATGTCACTCGTTGTGTATCTTAAGAGATTCATCGTTACTCCTTCCACAGGTTACTGGTATTCTCTGATTCAATACGTCTCGTGACGAAAAAGTCGCTATCTTAATAGTGCAATACTTCTTCCTCCCAGTTGCTCACACAGTCTACTACTTTTTGTGTAGTTTTTGTCTGCCAGAAACTATAATTCACTAGTTGTGTATCATAAAAGAGTCATCGTTTCTCCTCCTAGGGGTTATTCGAGATTTCTTAATCCAAACCCCTAGTAACGAGGCATTGGCTACCCTAAGTGAGTCACAGTTACTCGTCCCAATTGCTCACCCAGTCTGCCACTTTTTCTTACTGTGGCCAGTCTGCCAGAAGCGATATGTCACTCGTTGTGTATCTTAAGAGATTCATCGTTACTCCTTCCATAGGTTACTGGTATTCTCTGATTCAATACCTCTCGTGACGAAAAAGTCGCTATCATAATAGTGCAATACTTCTTCCTCCCAGTTGCTCACACAGTCTACTACTTTTTGTGTAGTTTTTGTCTGCCAGAAACTATAATTCACTAGCTGTGTATCATAAAAGGGTCATCGTTTCTCCTCCTAGGGGTTATTCGAGATTTCTTAATCCAAACCCCTAGTAACGAGGCATTGGCTACCTTAAGAAAGTCATAGTTACTCGTCCCAATTGCTCACCCAGTCTGCCACTTTTTCTTACTGTGGCCAGTCTGCCAGAAGCGATATGTCACTCGTTGTGTATCTTAAGAGATTCATCATTACTCCGTCCATAGGTTACTCGTATTCTCTGATTCAATACCTCTCGTGACGTAACATTGGCTTTCTTAATAGTGCCATACTTCTTCCTCCCAGTTGCTCACACAGTTTACTACTTTTTGTGTACTTGCTAGTCTGCCAGAAGCGATATGTCTCTAGTTGTGTATCAAAAAAGAGTCATCGTTTCACCTCCTAGGGATTATTCGAGATTTCTTAATCCAAACCCCTAGTAACGAGGCATTGGCTACCTTAAGAGAATCATAGTTGCTCGTCCCAATTGCTCACCCAGTCTGCCACTTTTTCTTACTGTGGCCAGTCTGCCAGAAGCGATATGTCACTCGTTGTGTATCTTAAGAGATTCATCGTTACTCCTTCCATAGGTTACTGGTATTCTCTGATTCAATACCTCTCGTGACAAATCATTGGCTTTCTTAATAGTGCCATACATTTTCCTCCCAGTTGCTCACACAGTCTACTACTTTTTGTGTAGTTTTTGTCTGCCAGAAACTATAATTCACTAGTTGTGTATCATAAAAGAGTCATCGTTTCTCCTCCTAGGGGTTATTCGAGATTTCTTAATCCAAACCCCTAGTAACGAGGCATTGGCTACCCTAAGTGAGTCATAGTTACTCGTCCCAATTGCTCACCCAGTCTGCCACTTTTTCTTACTGTGGCCAGTCAGCCAGAGGCGATATGTCACTCGTTGTGTATCTTAAGAGATTCATCGTTACTCCTTCCATAGGTTACTGGTATTCTCTGATTCAATACCTCTCGTGACGAAAAAGTCGCTATCATAATAGTGCAATACTTCTTCCTCCCAGTTGCTCACACAGTCTACTACTTTTTGTGTAGTTTTTTTCTGCCAGAAACTATAATTCACTAGCTGTGTATCATAAAAGAGTCATCGTTTCTCCTCCTAGGGGTTATTCGAGATTTCTTAATCCAAACCCCTAGTAACGAGGCATTGGCTACCTTAAGAAAGTCATAGTTACTCGTCCCAATTGCTCACCCAGTCTGCCACTTATTCTTACTGTGGCCAGTCTGCCAGAAGCGATATGTCACTCGTTGTGTATCTTAAGAGATTCATCGTTACTCCCTCCATAGGTTACTCGTATTCTCTGATTCAATACCTCTCGTGACGTAACATTGGCTTTCTTAATAGTGCCATACTTCTTCCTCCCAGTTGCTCACGCAGTTTACTACTTTTTGTGTACTTGCCAGTCTGCCAGAAGCGATATGTTACTAGTTGTGTATCAAAAAAGAGTCATCGTTTCACCTCCTAGGGATTATTCGAGATTTCTTAATCCAAACCCCTAGTAACGAGGCATTGGCTACCTTAAGAGAGTCATAGTTGCACGTCCCAATTGCTCACCCAGTCTGCCACTTTTTCTTACTGTGGCCAGTCTGCCAGAAGCGATATGTCACTCGTTGTGTATCTTAAGAGATTCATCGTTACTCCTTCCATAGGTTACTGGTATTCTCTGATTCAATACCTCTCGTGACAAATCATTGGCTTTCTTAATAGTGCCATACTTTTTCCTCCCAGTTGCTCACACAGTCTACTACTTTTTGTGTAGTTTTTGTCTGCCAGAAACTATAATTCACTAGTTGTGTATCATAAAAGAGTCATCGTTTCTCCTCCTGGGGGTTATTCGAGATTTCTTAATCCAAACCCCTAGTAACGAGGCATTGGCTACCTTAAGAGAGTCATAGTTACTCGTCCCAATTGCTCACCCAGTCTGCCACTTTTTCTTACTGTGGCCAGTCTGCCAGAAGCGATATGTCACTCGTTGTGTATCTTAAGAGATTCATCGTTACTCCTTCCATAGGTTACTGGTATTCTCTGATTCAATACCTCTCGTGACAAATCATTGGCTTTCTTAATAGTGCCATACTTTTTCCTCCCAGTTGCTCACACAGTCTACTACTTTTTGTGTAGTTTTTGTCTGCCAGAAACTATAATTCACTAGTTGTGTATCATAAAAGAGTCATCGTTTCTCCTCCTGGGGGTTATTCGAGATTTCTTAATCCAAACCCCTAGTAACGAGGCATTGGCTACCTTAAGAGAGTCATAGTTACTCGTCCCAATTGCTCACCCAGTCTGCCACTTTTTCTTACTGTGGCCAGTCTGCCAGAAACGATATGTCACTCGTTGTGTATCTTAAGAGATTCATCTTTACTCCTTCCATAGGTTACTGGTATTCTCTGATTCAATACCACTCGTGACGAAAAAGTCGCTATCTTAATAGTGCAATACTTCTTCCTCCCAGTTGCTCACACAGTCTACTACTTTTTGTGTAGTTTTTGTCTGCCAGAAACTATAATTCACTAGTTGTGTATCATAAAAGAGTCATCGTTTCTCCTCCTAGGGGTTATTCGAGATTTCTTAATCCAAACCCCTAGTAACGAGGCATTTGCTACCCTAAGTGAGTCATAGTTACTCGTCCCAATTGCTCACCCAGTCTGCCACTTTCTCTTACTGTGGCCAATCTGCCAGAAGCGATATGTCACTCGTTGTGTATCTTAAGAGATTCATCGTTACTCCTTCCATAGGTTACTGGTATTCTCTGATTCAATACCTCTCATGACGAAAAAGTCGCTATCATAATAGTGCAATACTTCTTCCTCCCAGTTGCTCACACAGTCTACTACTTTTTGTGTAGTTTTTGTCTGCCAGAAACTATAATTCACTAGCTGTGTATCATAAAAGAGTCATCGTTTCTCCTCCTAGGGGTTATTCGAGATTTCTTAATCCAAACCCCTAGTAACGAGGCATTGGCTACCTTAAGAAAGTCATAGTTACTCGTCCCAATTGCTCACCCAGTCTGCCACTTTTTCTTACTGTGGCCAGTCTGCCAGAAGCGATATGTCACTCGTTGTGTATCTTAAGAGATTCATCGTTACTCCCTCCATAGGTTACTCGTATTCTCTGATTCAATACCTCTCGTGACGTAACATTGGCTTTCTTAATAGTGCCATACTTCTTCCTCCCAGTTGCTCACACAGTTTACTACTTTTTGTGTACTTGCTAGTCTGCCAGAAGCGATATGTCTCTAGTTGTGTATCAAAAAAGAGTCATCGTTTCACCTCCTAGGGATTATTCGAGATTTCTTAATCCAAACCCCTAGTAACGAGGCATTTGCTACCTTAAGAGAGTCATAGTTGCTCGTCCCAATTGCTCACCCAGTCTGCCACTTTTTCTTACTGTGGCCAGTCTGCCAGAAGCGATATGTCACTCGTTGTGTATCTTAAGAGATTCATCGTTACTCCTTCCATAGGTTACTGGTATTCTCTGATTCAATACCTCTCGTGACAAATCATTGGCTTTCTTAATAGTGCCATACTTTTCCTCCCAGTTGCTCACACAGTCTACTACTTTTTGTGTAGTTTTTGTCTGCCAGAAACTATAATTCACTAGTTGTGTATCATAAAAGAGTCATCGTTTCTCCTCCTGGGGGTTATTCGAGATTTCTTAATCCAAACCCCTAGTAACGAGGCATTGGCTACCTTAAGAGAGTCATAGTTACTCGTCCCAATTGCTCACCCAGTCTGCCACTTTTTCTTACTGTGGCCAGTCTGCCAGAAGCGATATGTCACTCGTTGTGTATCTTAAGAGATTCATCGTTACTCCTTCCATTGGTTACTCGTATTCTCTGATTCAATACGTCTCGTGACGAAAAAGTCGCTATCTTAATAGTGCAATACTTCTTCCTCCCAGTTGCTCACACAGTCTACTACTTTTTGTGTAGTTTTTGCCTGCCAGAAAATATAATTCACAAGTTGTGTATCATAAAAGTGTCATCGTTTCTCCTCCTAGGGGTTATTCGAGATTTCTTAATCCAAACCCCTAGTAACGAGGCATTGGCAACCTTAAGAGAGTCATAGTTACTCGTCCCAATTGCTCACCCAGACTGCCACTTTTTCTTACTGTGGCCAGTCTGCCAGAAGCGATATGTCACTCGTTGTGTATCTTAAGATATTCATCGTTACTCCTTCCATAGGTTACTGGTATTCTCTGATTCAATACCTTTCTTGACGAAACATTGGCTTTCTTAATAGTGCCATACTTCTTCCTCCCAGTTGCTCACACAGTCTACTACTTTTTGTGTAGTTTTTGTCTGCCAGAAACTATAATTCACTAGTTGTGTATCATAAAAGAGTCATCGTTTCTCCTCCTAATGTTTATTCGAGATTTCTTAATCAAACCCCTAGTAACGAGGCATTGGCTACCTTAAGAGAGTCATAGTTACTCGTCCCAATTGCTCACCCAGTCTGCCACTTTTTCTTACTGTGGCCAGTCTGCCAGAAGCGATATGTCACTCGTTGTGTATCTTAAGAGATTCATCATTACTCCCTCCATAGGTTACTCGTATTCTCTGATTCAATACCTCTCGTGACGTAACATTGGCTTTCTTAATAGTGCCATACTTCTTCCTCCCAGTTGCTCACACAGTCTACTACTTTTTGTGTAGTTTTTGTCTGCCAGAAACTATAATTCACTAGTTGTGTATCATAAAAGAGTCATCGTTTCTCCTCCTGGGGGTTATTCGAGATTTCTTAATCCAAACCCCTAGTAACGAGGCATTGGCTACCTTAAGAGAGTCATAGTTACTCGTCCCAATTGCTCACCCAGTCTGCCACATATTCTTACTGTGGAAAGTCTGCCAGAAGCGATATGTCACTCGTTGTGTATCTTAAGAGATTCATCGTTACTCCTTCCATAGGTTACTGGTATTTTCTGATTCAATACCTCTCGTGACAAATCATTGGCTTTCTTAATAGTGCCATACTTTTTCCTCGCAGTTGCTCACACAGTCTACTACTTTTTGTGTAGTTTTTGTCTGCCAGAAACTATAATTCACTAGTTGTGTATCATAAAAGAGTCATCGTTTCTCCTCCTGGGGGTTATTCGAGATTTCTTAATCCAAACCCCTAGTAACGAGGCATTGGCTACCTTAAGAGAGTCATAGTTACTCGTCCCAATTGCTCACCCAGTCTGCCACTTTTTCTTACTGTGGCCAGTCTGCCAGAAACGATATGTCACTCGTTGTGTATCTTAAGAGATTCATCTTTACTCCTTCCATAGGTTACTGGTATTCTCTGATTCAATACCACTCGTGACGAAAAAGTCGCTATCTTAATAGTGCAATACTTCTTCCTCCCAGTTGCTCACACAGTCTACTACTTTTTGTGTAGTTTTTGTCTGCCAGAAACTATAATTCACTAGTTGTGTATCATAAAAGAGTCATCGTTTCTCCTCCTAGGGGTTATTCGAGATTCCTTAATCCAAACCCCTAGTAACGAGGCATTGGCTACCTTAAGAGAGTCATAGTTACTCGTCCCAATTGCTCACCCAGTCTGCCACATATTCTTACTGTGGAAAGTCTGCCAGAAGCGATATGTCACTCGTTGTGTATCTTAAGAGATTCATCGTTACTCCTTCCATAGGTTACTGGTATTCTCTGATTCAATACCTCTCGTGACAAATCATTGGCTTTCTTAATAGTGCCATACTTTTTCCTCCCAGTTGCTCACACAGTCTACTACTTTTTGTGTAGTTTTTGTCTGCCAGAAACTGTAATTCACTAGTTGTGTATCATAAAAGAGTCATCGTTTCTCCTCCTGGGGGTTATTCGAGATTTCTTAATCCAAACCCCTAGTAACGAGGCATTGGCTACCTTAAGAGAGTCATAGTTACTCGTCCCAATTGCTCACCCAGTCTGCCACTTTTTCTTACTGTGGCCAGTCTGCCAGAAACGATATGTCACTCGTTGTGTATCTTAAGAGATTCATCTTTACTCCTTCCATAGGTTACTGGTATTCTCTGATTCAATACCACTCGTGACGAAAAAGTCGCTATCTTAATAGTGCAATACTTCTTCCTCCCAGTTGCTCACACAGTCTACTACTTTTTGTGTAGTTTTTGTCTGCCAGAAACTATAATTCACTAGTTGTGTATCATAAAAGAGTCATCGTTTCTCCTCCTAGGGGTTATTCGAGATTTCTTAATCCAAACCCCTAGTAACGAGGCATTTGCTACCCTAAGTGAGTCATAGTTACTCGTCCCAATTGCTCACCCAGTCTGCCACTTTCTCTTACTGTGGCCAATCTGCCAGAAGCGATATGTCACTCGTTGTGTATCTTAAGAGATTCATCGTTACTCCTTCCATAGGTTACTGGTATTCTCTGATTCAATACCTCTCGTGACGTAACATTGGCTTTCTTAATAGTGCCATACTTCTTCCTCCCAGTTGCTCACACAGTTTACTACTTTTTGTGTACTTGCTAGTCTGCCAGAAGCGATATGTCTCTAGTTGTGTATCAAAAAAGAGTCATCGTTTCACCTCCTAGGGATTATTCGAGATTTCTTAATCCAAACCCCTAGTAACGAGGCATTGGCTACCTTAAGAGAGTCATAGTTGCTCTTCCCAATTGCTCACCCAGTCTGCCACTTTTTCTTACTGTGGCCAGTCTGCCAGAAGCGATATGTCACTCGTTGTGTATCTTAAGAGATTCATCGTTACTCCTTCCATAGGTTACTGGTATTCTCTGATTCAATACCTCTCGTGACAAATCATTGGCTTTCTTAATAGTGCCATACTTTTTCCTCCCAGTTGCTCACACAGTCTACTACTTTTTGTGTAGTTTTTGTCTGCCAGAAACTATAATTCACTAGTTGTGTATCATAAAAGAGTCATCGTTTCTCCTCCTGGGGGTTATTCGAGATTTCTTAATCCAAACCCCTAGTAACGAGGCATTGGCTACCTTAAGAGAGTCATAGTTACTCGTCCCAATTGCTCACCCAGTCTGCCACTTTTTCTTACTGTGGCCAGTCTGCCAGAAGCGATATGTCACTCGTTGTGTATCTTAAGAGATTCATCGTTACTCCTTCCATTGGTTACTCGTATTCTCTGATTCAATACCTCTCGTGACGAAAAAGTCGCTATCTTAATAGTGCAATACTTCTTCCTCCCAGTTGCTCACACAGTCTACTACTTTTTGTGTAGTTTTTGCCTGCCAGAAACTATAATTCACAAGTTGTGTATAATAAAAGAGTCATCGTTTCTCCTCCTAGGGGTTATTCGAGATTTCTTAATCCAAACCCCTAGTAACGAGGCATTGGCTACCTTAAGAGAGTCATAGTTACTCGTCCCAATTGCTCACCCAGACTGCCACTTTTTCTTACTGTGGCCAGTCTGCCAGAAGCGATATGTCACTCGTTGTGTATCTTAAGATATTCATCGTTACTCCTTCCATAGGTTACTGGTATTCTCTGATTCAATACCTCTCTTGACGAAACATTGGCTTTCTTAATAGTGCCATACTTCTTCCTCCCAGTTGCTCACACAGTCTACTACTTTTTGTGTAGTTTTTGTCTGCCAGAAACTATAATTCACTAGTTGTGTATCATAAAAGAGTCATCGTTTCTCCTCCTAATGTTTATTCGAGATTTCTTAATCAAACCCCTAGTAACGAGGCATTGGGTACCTTAAGAGAGTCATAGTTACTCGTCCCAATTGCTCACCCAGTCTGCCACATTTTCTTACTGTGGCCAGTCTGCCAGAAGCGATATGTCACTCGTTGTGTATCTTAAGAGATTCATCATTACTCCCTCCATAGGTTACTCGTATTCTCTGATTCAATACCTCTCGTGACGTAACATTGGCTTTCTTAATAGTGCCATACTTCTTCCTCCCAGTTGCTCACACAGTCTACTACTTTTTGTGTAGTTTTTGTCTGCCAGAAACTATAATTCACTAGTTGTGTATCATAAAAGAGTCATCGTTTCTCCTCCTGGGGTTATTCGAGATTTCTTAATCCAAACCCCTAGTAACGAGGCATTGGCTACCTTAAGAGAGTCATAGTTACTCGTCCCAATTGCTCACCCAGTCTGCCACATATTCTTACTGTGGAAAGTCTGCCAGAAGCGATATGTCACTCGTTGTGTATCTTAAGAGATTCATCGTTACTCCTTCCATAGGTTACTGGTATTCTCTGATTCAATACCTCTCGTGACAAATCATTGGCTTTCTTAATAGTGCCATACTTTTTCCTCCCAGTTGCTCACACAGTCTACTACTTTTTGTGTAGTTTTTGTCTGCCAGAAACTATAATTCACTAGTTGTGTATCATAAAAGAGTCATCGTTTCTCCTCCTGGGGGTTATTGGAGATTTCTTAATCCAAACCCCTAGTAACGAGGCATTGGCTACCTTAAGAGAGTCATAGTTACTCGTCCCAATTGCTCACCCAGTCTGCCACTTTTTCTTACTGTGGCCAGTCTGCCAGAAACGATATGTCACTCGTTGTGTATCTTAAGAGATTCATCTTTACTCCTTCCATAGGTTACTGGTATTCTCTGATTCAATACCACTCGTGACGAAAAAGTCGCTATCTTAATAGTGCAATACTTCTTCCTCCCAGTTGCTCACACAGTCTACTACTTTTTGTGTAGTTTTTGTCTGCCAGAAACTATAATTCACTAGTTGTGTATCATAAAAGAGTCATCGTTTCTCCTCCTAGGGGTTATTCGAGATTTCTTAATCCAAACCCCTAGTAACGAGGCATTTGCTACCCTAAGTGAGTCATAGTTACTCGTCCCAATTGCTCACCCAGTCTGCCACTTTTTCTTACTGTGGCCAGTCTGCCAGAAGCGATATGTCACTCGTTGTGTATCTTAAGAGATTCATCGTTACTCCTTCCATAGGTTACTGGTATTCTCTGATTCAATACCTCTCATGACGAAAAAGTCGCTATCATAATAGTGCAATACTTCTTACTCCCAGTTGCTCACACAGTCTACTACTTTTTGTGTAGTTTTTGTCTGCCAGAAACTATAATTCACTAGCTGTGTATCATAAAAGAGTCATCGTTTCTCCTCCTAGGGGTTATTCGAGATTTCTTAATCCAAACCCCTAGTAACGAGGCATTGGCTACCTTAAGAAAGTCATAGTTACTCGTCCCAATTGCTCACCCAGTCTGCCACTTTTTCTTACTGTGGCCAGTCTGCCAGAAGCGATATGTCACTCGTTGTGTATCTTAAGAGATTCATCGTTACTCCCTCCATAGGTTACTCGTATTCTCTGATTCAATACCTCTCGTGACGTAACATTGGCTTTCTTAATAGTGCCATACTTCTTCCTCCCAGTTGCTCACACAGTTTACTACTTTTTGTGTACTTGCTAGTCTGCCAGAAGCGATATGTCTCTAGTTGTGTATCAAAAAAGAGTCATCGTTTCACCTCCTAGGGATTATTCGAGATTTCTTAATCCAAACCCCTAGTAACGAGGCATTGGCTACCTTAAGAGATTCATAGTTGCTCGTCCCAATTGCTCACCCAGTCTGCCTCTTTTTCTTACTGTGGCCAGTCTGCCAGAAGCGATATGTCACTCGTTGTGTATCTTAAGAGATTCATCGTTACTCCTTCCATAGGTTACTGGTATTCTCTGATTCAATACCTCTCGTGACAAATCATTGGCTTTCTTAATAGTGCCATACTTTTTCCTCCCAGTTGCTCACACAGTCTACTACTTTTTGTGTAGTTTTTGTCTGCCAGAAACTATAATTCACTAGTTGTGTATCATAAAAGAGTCATCGTTTCTCCTCCTGGGGGTTATTCGAGATTTCTTAATCCAAACCCCTAGTAACGAGGCATTGGCTACCTTAAGAGAGTCATAGTTACTCGTCCCAATTGCTCACCCAGTCTGCCACTTTTTCTTACTGTGGCCAGTCTGCCAGAAGCGATATGTCACTCGTTGTGTATCTTAAGAGATTCATCGTTACTCCTTCCATTGGTTACTCGTATTCTCTGATTCAATACCTCTCGTGACGAAAAAGTCGCTATCTTAATAGTGCAATACTTCTTCCTCCCAGTTGCTCACACAGTCTACTACTTTTTGTGTAGTTTTTGCCTGCCAGAAACTATAATTCACAAGTTGTGTATAATAAAAGAGTCATCGTTTCTCCTCCTAGGGGTTATTCGAGATTTCTTAATCCAAACCCCTAGTAACGAGGCATTGGCTACCTTAAGAAAGTCATAGTTACTCGTCCCAATTGCTCACCCAGTCTGCCACTTTTTCTTACTGTGGCCAGTCTGCCAGAAGCGATATGTCACTCGTTGTGTATCTTAAGAGATTCATCGTTACTCCCTCCATAGGTTACTCGTATTCTCTGATTCAATACCTCTCGTGACGTAACATTGGCTTTCTTAATAGTGCCATACTTCTTCCTCCCAGTTGCTCACACAGTTTACTACTTTTTGTGTACTTGCTAGTCTGCCAGAAGCGATATGTCTCTAGTTGTGTATCAAAAAAGAGTCATCGTTTCACCTCCTAGGGATTATTCGAGATTTCTTAATCCAAACCCCTAGTAACGAGGCATTGGCTACCTTAAGAGAGTCATAGTTGCTCGTCCCAATTGCTCACCCAGTCTGCCACTTTTTCTTACTGTGGCCAGTCTGCCAGAAGCGATATGTCACTCGTTGTGTATCTTAAGAGATTCATCGTTACTCCTTCCATAGGTTACTGGTATTCTCTGATTCAATACCTCTCGTGACAAATCATTGGCTTTCTTAATAGTGCCATACTTTTTCCTCCCAGTTGCTCACACAGTCTACTACTTTTTGTGTAGTTTTTGTCTGCCAGAAACTATAATTCACTAGTTGTGTATCATAAAAGAGTCATCGTTTCTCCTCCTGGGGGTTATTCGAGATTTCTTAATCCAAACCCCTAGTAACGAGGCATTGGCTACCTTAAGAGAGTCATAGTTACTCGTCCCAATTGCTCACCCAGTCTGCCACTTTTTCTTACTGTGGCCAGTCTGCCAGAAGCGATATGTCACTCGTTGTGTATCTTAAGAGATTCATCGTTACTCCTTCCATTGGTTACTCGTATTCTCTGATTCAATACCTCTCGTGACGAAAAAGTCGCTATCTTAATAGTGCAATACTTCTTCCTCCCAGTTGCTCACACAGTCTACTACTTTTTGTGTAGTTTTTGCCTGCCAGAAACTATAATTCACAAGTTGTGTATCATAAAAGTGTCATCGTTTCTCCTCCTAGGGGTTATTCGAGATTTCTTAATCCAAACCCCTAGTAACGAGGCATTGGCAACCTTAAGAGAGTCATAGTTACTCGTCCCAATTGCTCACCCAGACTGCCACTTTTTCTTACTGTGGCCAGTCTGCCAGAAGCGATATGTCACTCGTTGTGTATCTTAAGATATTCATCGTTACTCCTTCCATAGGTTACTGGTATTCTCTGATTCAATACCTTTCTTGACGAAACATTGGCTTTCTTAATAGTGCCATACTTCTTCCTCCCAGTTGCTCACACAGTCTACTACTTTTTGTGTAGTTTTTGTCTGCCAGAAACTATAATTCACTAGTTGTGTATCATAAAAGAGTCATCGTTTCTCCTCCTAATGTTTATTCGAGATTTCTTAATCAAACCCCTAGTAACGAGGCATTGGCTACCTTAAGAGAGTCATAGTTACTCGTCCCAATTGCTCACCCAGTCTGCCACTTTTTCTTACTGTGGCCAGTCTGCCAGAAGCGATATGTCACTCGTTGTGTATCTTAAGAGATTCATCATTACTCCCTCCATAGGTTACTCGTATTCTCTGATTCAATACCTCTCGTGACGTAACATTGGCTTTCTTAATAGTGCCATACTTCTTCCTCCCAGTTGCTCACACAGTCTACTACTTTTTGTGTAGTTTTTGTCTGCCAGAAACTATAATTCACTAGTTGTGTATCATAAAAGAGTCATCGTTTCTCCTCCTGGGGGTTATTCGAGATTTCTTAATCCAAACCCCTAGTAACGAGGCATTGGCTACCTTAAGAGAGTCATAGTTACTCGTCCCAATTGCTCACCCAGTCTGCCACATATTCTTACTGTGGAAAGTCTGCCAGAAGCGATATGTCACTCGTTGTGTATCTTAAGAGATTCATCGTTACTCCTTCCATAGATTACTGGTATTCTCTGATTCAATACCTCTCGTGACAAATCATTGGCTTTCTTAATAGTGCCATACTTTTTCCTCCCAGTTGCTCACACAGTCTACTACTTTTTGTGTAGTTTTTGTCTGCCAGAAACTATAATTCACTAGTTGTGTATCATAAAAGAGTCATCGTTTCTCCTCCTGGGGGTTATTCGAGATTTCTTAATCCAAACCCCTAGTAACGAGGCATTGGCTACCTTAAGAGAGTCATAGTTACTCGTCCCAATTGCTCACCCAGTCTGCCACTTTTTCTTACTGTGGCCAGTCTGCCAGAAACGATATGTCACTCGTTGTGTATCTTAAGAGATTCATCTTTACTCCTTCCATAGGTTACTGGTATTCTCTGATTCAATACCACTCGTGACGAAAAAGTCGCTATCTTAATAGTGCAATACTTCTTCCTCCCAGTTGCTCACACAGTCTACTACTTTTTGTGTAGTTTTTGTCTGCCAGAAACTATAATTCACTAGTTGTGTATCATAAAAGAGTCATCGTTTCTCCTCCTAGGGGTTATTCGAGATTTCTTAATCCAAACCCCTAGTAACGAGGCATTTGCTACCCTAAGTGAGTCATAGTTACTCGTCCCAATTGCTCACCCAGTCTGCCACTTTTTCTTACTGTGGCCAGTCTGCCAGAAGCGATATGTCACTCGTTGTGTATCTTAAGAGATTCATCGTTACTCCTTCCATAGGTTACTGGTATTCTCTGATTCAATACCTCTCATGACGAAAAAGTCGCTATCATAATAGTGCAATACTTCTTCCTCCCAGTTGCTCACACAGTCTACTACTTTTTGTGTAGTTTTTGTCTGCCAGAAACTATAATTCACTAGCTGTGTATCATAAAAGAGTCATCGTTTCTCCTCCTAGGGGTTATTCGAGATTTCTTAATCGAAACCCCTAGTAACGAGGCATTGGCTACCTTAAGAAAGTCATAGTTACTCGTCCCAATTGCTCACCCAGTCTGCCACTTTTTCTTACTGTGGCCAGTCTGCCAGAAGCGATATGTCACTCGTTGTGTATCTTAAGAGATTCATCGTTACTCCCTCCATAGGTTACTCGTATTCTCTGATTCAATACCTCTCGTGACGTAACATTGGCTTTCTTAATAGTGCCATACTTCTTCCACCCAGTTGCTCACACAGTTTACTACTTTTTGTGTACTTGCTAGTCTGCCAGAAGCGATATGTCTCTAGTTGTGTATCAAAAAAGAGTCATCGTTTCACCTCCTAGGGATTATTCGAGATTTCTTAATCCAAACCCCTAGTAACGAGGCATTGGCTACCTTAAGAGATTCATAGTTGCTCGTCCCAATTGCTCACCCAGTCTGCCTCTTTTTCTTACTGTGGCCAGTCTGCCAGAAGCGATATGTCACTCGTTGTGTATCTTAAGAGATTCATCGTTACTCCTTCCATAGGTTACTGGTATTCTCTGATTCAATACCTCTCGTGACAAATCATTGGCTTTCTTAATAGTGCCATACTTTTTCCTCCCAGTTGCTCACACAGTCTACTACTTTTTGTGTAGTTTTTGTCTGCCAGAAACTATAATTCACTAGTTGTGTATCATAAAAGAGTCATCGTTTCTCCTCCTGGGGGTTATTCGAGATTTCTTAATCCAAACCCCTAGTAACGAGGCATTGGCTACCTTAAGAGAGTCATAGTTACTCGTCCCAATTGCTCACCCAGTCTGCCACTTTTTCTTACTGTGGCCAGTCTGCCAGAAGCGATATGTCACTCGTTGTGTATCTTAAGAGATTCATCGTTACTCCTTCCATTGGTTACTCGTATTCTCTGATTCAATACCTCTCGTGACGAAAAAGTCGCTATCTTAATAGTGCAATACTTCTTCCTCCCAGTTGCTCACACAGTCTACTACTTTTTGTGTAGTTTTTGCCTGCCAGAAACTATAATTCACAAGTTGTGTATCATAAAAGAGTCATCGTTTCTCCTCCTAGGGGTTATTCGAGATTTCTTAATCCAAACCCCTAGTAACGAGGCATTGGCAACCTTAAGAGAGTCATAGTTACTCGTCCCAATTGCTCACCCAGACTGCCACTTTTTCTTACTGTGGCCAGTCTGCCAGAAGCGATATGTCACTCGTTGTGTATCTTAAGAGATTCATCGTTACTCCTTCCATAGGTTACTGGTATTCTCTGATTCAATACCTCTCTTGACGAAACATTGGCTTTCTTAATAGTGCCATACTTCTTCCTCCCAGTTGCTCACACAGTCTACTACTTTTTGTGTAGTTTTTGTCTGCCAGAAACTATAATTCACTAGTTGTGTATCATAAAAGAGTCATCGTTTCTCCTCCTAATGGTTATTCGAGATTTCTTAATCAAAACCTCTAGTAACGAGGCATTGGCTACATTAAGAGAGTCATAGTTACTCGTCCCAATTGCTCACCCAGTCTGCCACTTTTTCTTACTGTGGCCAGTCTGCCAGAAGCGATATGTCACTCGTTGTGTATCTTAAGAGATTCATCATTACTCCCTCCATAGGTTACTCGTATTCTCTGATTCAATACCTCTCGTGACGTAACATTGGCTTTCTTAATAGTGCCATATTTCTTCCTCCCAGTTGCTCACACAGTCTACAACTTTTTGTGTAGTTTTTGTCTGCCAGAAACTATAATTCACTAGTTGTGTATCATAAAAGAGTCATCGTTTCTCCTCCTAGGGGTTATTCGAGATTCCTTAATCCAAACCCCTAGTAACGAGGCATTGGCTACCTTAAGAGTGTCATAGTTACTCGTCCCAATTGCTCACCCAGTCTGCCACATATTCTTACTGTGGAAAGTCTGCCAGAAGCGATATGTCACTCGTTGTGTATCTTAAGAGATTCATCGTTACTCCTTCCATAAGTTACTGGTATTCTCTGATTCAATACCTCTCGTGACAAATCATTGGCTTTCTTAATAGTGCCATACTTTTTCCTCCCAGTTGCTCACACAGTCTACTACTTTTTGTGTAGTTTTTGTCTGCCAGAAACTATAATTCACTAGTTGTGTATCATAAAAGAGTCATCTTTTCTCCTCCTGGGGGTTATTCGAGATTTCTTAATCCAAACCCCTAGTAACGAGGCATTGGCTACCTTAAGAGAGTCATAGTTACTCGTCCCAATTGCTCACCCAGTCTGCCACTTTTTCTTACTGTGGCCAGTCTGCCAGAAGCGATATGTCACTCGTTGTGTATCTTAAGAGATTCATCGTTACTCCTTCCATAGGTTACTGGTATTCTCTGATTCAATACCTCTCGTGACAAATCATTGGCTTTCTTAATAGTGCCATACTTTTTCCTCCCAGTTGCTCACACAGTCTACTACTTTTTGTGTAGTTTTTGTCTGCCAGAAACTATAATTCACTAGTTGTGTATCATAAAAGAGTCATCGTTTCTCCTCCTGGGGGTTATTCGAGATTTCTTAATCCAAACCCCTAGTAACGATGCATTGGCTACCTTAAGAGAGTCATAGTTACTCGTCCCAATTGCTCACCCAGTCTGCCACTTTTTCTTACTGTGGCCAGTCTGCCAGAAACGATATGTCACTAGTTGTGTATCTTAAGAGATTCATCTTTACTCCTTCCATAGGTTACTGGTATTCTCTGATTCAATACCACTCGTGACGAAAAAGTCGCTATCTTAATAGTGCAATACTTCTTCCTCCCAGTTGCTCACACAGTCTACTACTTTTTGTGTAGTTTTTGTCTGCCAGAAACTATAATTCACTAGTTGTGTATCATAAAAGAGTCATCGTTTCTCCTCCTAGGGGTTATTCGAGATTCCTAAATCCAAACCCCTAGTAACGAGGCATTGGCTACCTTAAGAGAGTCATAGTTACTCGTCCCAATTGCTCACCCAGTCTGCCATATATTCTTACTGTGGAAAGTCTGCCAGAAGCGATATGTCACTCGTTGTGTATCTTAAGAGTTTCATCGTTACTCCCTCCATAGGTTACTCGTATTCTCTGATTCAATACCTCTCGTGACGAAACATTGGCTTTCTTAATAGTGCCATACTTCTTCCTCCCAGTTGCTCACACAGTCTACTACTTTTTGTGTAGTTTTTGTCTGCCAGAAACTATAATTCACAAGTTGTGTATCATAAAAGAGTCATCGTTTCTCCTCCTAATGGTTATTCGAGATTTCTTAATCAAACCCCCTAGTAACGAGGCATTGGCTACCTTAAGAGAGTCATAGTTACTCGTCCCAATTGCTCACCCAGTCTGCCACTTTTTCTTACTGTGGCCAGTCTGCCAGAAGCGATATGTCACTCGTTGTGTATCTTAAGAGATTCATCGTTACTCCCTCCATAGGTTACTCGTATTCTCTGATTCAATGCCTCTCGTGACGAAAAAGTCGCTATCTTAATAGTGCCATACTTCTTCCTCCCAGTTGCTCACACAGTCTACTACTTTTTGTGTAGTTTTTGTCTGCCAGAAACTATAATTCACTAGTTGTGTATCATAAAAGAGTCATCGTTTCTCCTCCTGGGGGTTATTCGAGATTTCTTAATCCAAACCCCTAGTAACGAGGCATTGGCTACCTTAAGAGAGTCATAGTTACTCGTCCCAATTGCTCACCCAGTCTGCCACTTTTTCTTACTGTGGCCAGTCTGCCAGAAGCGATATGTCACTCGTTGTGTATCTTAAGAGATTCATCGTTACTCCTTCCATAGGTTACTGGTATTCTCTGATTCAATACCACTCGTGACGAAAAAGTCGCTATCTTAATAGTGCCATACTTCTTCCTCCCAGTTGCTCACACAGTCTACTACTTTTTGTGTAGTTTTTGTCTGCCAGAAACTATAATTCACTAGTTGTGTATCATAAAAGAGTCATCGTTTCTCCTCCTAGGGGTTATTCGAGATTCCTTAATCCAAACCCCTAGTAACGAGGCATTGGCTACCTTAAGAGAGTCATAGTTACTCGTCCCAATTGCTCACCCAGTCTGCCACATATTCTTACTGTGGAAAGTCTGCCAGAAGCGATATGTCACTCGTTGTGTATCTTAAGAGATTCATCGTTACTCCTTCCATAGGTTACTGGTATTCTCTGATTCAATACCTCTCGTGACGGAAAAGTCGCTATCTTAATAGTGCAATACTTCTTCCTCCCAGTTGCTCACACAGTCTACTACTTTTTGTGTAGTTTTTGTCTGCCAGAAACTATAATTCACTAGTTGTGTATCATAAAAGAGTGATCGTTTCTCCTCCTAGGGGTTATTCGAGATTTCTTAATCCAAACCCCTAGTAACGAGGCATTGGCTACCTTAAGAGAGTCATAGTTACTCGTCCCAATTGCTCACCCAGTCTGCCACTTTTTCTTACTGTGGCCAGTCTGCCAGAAGCGATATGTCACTCGTAGTGTATCTTAAGAGATTCATCGTTACTCCCTCCATAGGTTACTCGTATTCTCTGATTCAATACCTCTCGTGACGAAACATTGGCTTTCTTAATAGTGCCATACTTCTTCCTCCCAGTTGCTCACACAGTCTACTACTTTTTGTGTAGTTTTTGTCTGCCAGAAACTATAATTCACTAGTTGTGTATCATAAAAGAGTCATCGTTTCTCCTCCTGGGGGTTATTCGAGATTTCTTAATCCAAACCCCTAGTAACGAGGCATTGGCTACCTTAAGAGAGTCATAGTTACTCGTCCCAATTGCTCACCCAGTCTGCCACTTTTTCTTACTGTGGCCAGTCTGCCAGAAGCGATATGTCACTCGTTGTGTATCTTAAGAGATTGATCGTTACTCCCTCCATAGGTTACTCGTATTCTCTGATTCAATACCTCTCGTGACGAAACATTGGCTTTCTTAATAGTGCCATACTTCTTCCTCCCAGTTGCTCACACAGTCTACTACTTTTTGTGTAGTTTTGTCTATTAGAAACTATAATTCACTAGTTGTGTCTTCATAAAAGAGTCATCGTTTCTCCTCCTGGGGGTTATTCGAGATTTCTTAATCCAAACCCCTGGTAACGAGGCATTGGCTACCTTAAGAGAGTCATAGTTACTCGTCCCAATTGCTCACCCAGTCTGCCACTTTTTCTTACTGTGGCCAGTCTGCCAGAAGCGATATGTCACTCGTTGTGTATCTTAAGAGATTCATCGTTACTCCTTCCATAGGTTACTGGTATTCTCTGATTCAATACCACTCGTGACGAAAAAGTCGCTATCTTAATAGTGCCATACTTCTTCCTCCCAGTTGCTCACACAGTCTACTACTTTTTGTGTAGTTTTTGTCTGCCAGAAACTATAATTCACTAGTTGTGTATCATAAAAGAGTCATCGTTTCTCCTCCTAGGGGTTATTCGAGATTCCTTAATCCAAACCCCTAGTAACGAGGCATTGGCTACCTTAAGAGAGTCATAGTTACTCGTCCCAATTGCTCACACAGTCTGCCACATATTCTTACTGTGGCCAGTTTGCCAGAAGCGATATGTCACTCGTTGTGTATCTTAAGAGATTCATCGTTACTCCTTCCATAGGTTACTGGTATTCTCTGATTCAATACCTCTCGTGACGAAATATTGGCTTTCTTAATAGTGCTATACTTCTTCCTCCCAGTTGCTCACACAGTCTACTACTTTTAGTGTAATTTTTGTCTGCCAGAAACTATAATTCACTAGTTGTGTATCATAAAAGAGTCATCGTTTCTCCTCCTAATGGTTATTCGAGATTTCTTAATCAAAACCCCTAGTAACGAGGCATTGGCTACCTTAAGAGAGTCATAGTTACTCGTCCCAATTGCTCACCCCGTCTGCCACTTTTTCTTACTGTGGCCAGTCTGCCAGAAGCAATATGTCACTCGTTGTGTATCTTAAGAGATTGATCGTTACGCCCTCCATAGGTTACTCGTATTCTCTGATTCAATGCCTCTCGTGACGAAAAAGTCGCTATCTTAATAGTGCCATACTTCTTCCTCCCAGTTGCTCACACGGTTTACTACTTTTTGTGTACTTGCCAGTCTGCCAGAAGCGATATGTCACTAGTTGTGTATCAAAAAAGAGTCATCGTTTCACCTCCAAGGGATTATTCGAGATTTCTTAATCCAAAACCCTAGTAACGAGGCATTGGCTACCTTAAGAGAGTCATAGTTACTCGTCCCAATTGCTCAGTCAGTCTGCCACTTTTTCTTACTGTGGCCAGTCTGCCAGAAGCGATATGTCACTTGTTGTGTATCTTAAGAGATTCATCGTTACTCCTTCCATAGGTTACTGGTATTCTCTGATTCAATACCACTCGTGACGAAAAAGTCGCTATCTTAATAGTGCCATACTTCTTCCTCCCAGTTGCTCACACAGTCTACTACTTTTTGTGTAGTTTTTGTCTGCCAGAAACTATAATTCACTAGTTGTGTATCATAAAAGAGTCATCGTTTCTCCTCCTAGGGGTTATTCGAGATTCCTTAATCCAAACCCCTAGTAACGAGGCATTGGCTACCTTAAGAGAGTCATAGTTACTCGTCCCAATTGCTCACACAGTCTGCCACATATTCTTACTGTGGCCAGTTTGCCAGAAGCGATATGTCACTCGTTGTGTATCTTAAGAGATTCATCGTTACTCCTTCCATAGGTTACTGGTATTCTCTGATTCAATACCTCTCGTGACGAAATATTGGCTTTCTTAATAGTGCTATACTTCTTCCTCCCAGTTGCTCACACAGTTTACTACTTTTAGTGTAATTTTTGTCTGCCAGAAACTATAATTCACTAGTTGTGTATCATAAAAGAGTCATCGTTTCTCCTCCTAATGGTTATTCGAGATTTCTTAATCAAAACCCCTAGTAACGAGGCATTGGCTACCTTAAGAGAGTCATAGTTACTCGTCCCAATTGCTCACCCAGTCTGCCACTTTTTCTTACTGTGGCCAGTCTGCCAGAAGCAATATGTCACTCGTTGTGTATCTTAAGAGATTGATCGTTACGCCCTCCATAGGTTACTCGTATTCTCTGATTCAATGCCTCTCGTGACGAAAAAGTCGCTATCTTAATAGTGCCATACTTCTTCCTCCCAGTTGCTCACACGGTTTACTACTTTTTGTGTACTTGCCAGTCTGCCAGAAGCGATATGTCACTAGTTGTGTATCAAAAAAGAGTCATCGTTTCACCTCCAAGGGATTATTCGAGATTTCTTAATCCAAAACCCTAGTAACGAGGCATTGGCTACCTTAAGAGAGTCATAGTTACTCGTCCCAATTGCTCAGTCAGTCTGCCACTTTTTCTTACTGTGGCCAGTCTGCCAGAAGCGATATGTCACTTGTTGTGTATCTTAAGAGATTCATCGTTACTCCTTCCATAGGTTACTGGTATTCTCTGATTCAATACCTCTCGTGACGAAACATTGGCTTTCTTAATAGTGCCATACTTCTTTCTCCCAGTTGCTCACACAGTCTGCTACTTTTTGTGTAGTTTTTGTCTGCCAGAAACTATAATCCACTAGTTGTGTATCATAAAAGAGTGATCGTTTCTCCTCCTAGGGGTTATTCGAGATTTCTTAATCCAAACCCCTAGTAACGAGGCATTGGCTACCTTAAGAGAGTCATAGTTACTCGTCCCAATTGCTCACCCAGTCTGCCACTTTTTCTTACTGTGGCCAGTCTGCCAGAAGCGATATGTCACTCGTTGTGTATCTTAAGAGATTCATCGTTACTCCCTCCATAGGTTACTCGTATTCTCAGATTCAATACCTCTCGTGACGAAACATTGGCTTTCTTAATAGTGCCATACTTCTTCCTCCCAGTTGCTCACACAGTCTACTACTTTTTGTGTAGTTTTTGTCTGCCAGAAACTATAATTCACTAGTTGTGTATCATAAAAGAGTCATCGTTTCTCCTCCTGGGGGTTATTCGAGATTTCTTAATCCAAACCCCTAGTAACGAGGCATTGGCTACCTTAAGAGAGTCATAGTTACTCGTCCGAATTGCGCACCCAGTCTGCCACTTTTTCTTACTGTGGCCAGTCTGCCAGAAGCGATATGTCACTCGTAGTGTATCTTAAGAGATTCATCGTTACTCCTTCCATAGGTTACTGGTATTCTCTGATTCAATACCACTCGTGACGAAAAAGTAGCTATCTTAATAGTGCAATACTTCTTCCTCCCAGTTGCTCACACACTCTACTACTTTTTGTGTAGTTTTTGTCTGCGAGAAACTATAATTCATTAGTTGTGTATCATAAAAGAGTCATCGTTTCTCCTCCTAGGGGTTATTCGAGATTTCTTAATCCAAACCCCTAGTAACGAGGCATTGGCTACCTTAAGAGAGTCGTAGTTACTCGTCCCAATTGCTCACCCAGTCTGCCACTTTTTCTTACTGTGGCCAGTCTGCCAGAAGCGATATGTCACTCGTTGTGTATCTTAAGAGATTCATCGTTACTCCTTCCATAGGTTACTGGTATTCTCTGAATCAATACCTCTCGTGACGAAACATTGGCTTTCTTAATAGTGCCATACTTCTTCCTCCCAGTTGCTCACACAGTCTACTACTTTTAGTGTAATTTTTGTCTGCCAGAAACTATAATTCACTAGTTGTGTATCATAAAAGAGTCATCGTTTCTCCTCCTAATGGTTATTCGAGATTTCTTAATCAAAACCCCTAGTAACGAGGCATTGGCAACATTAAGAGAGTCATAGTTACTCGTCCCAATTGCTCACCCAGTCTGCCACTTTTTCTTACTGTGGCCAGTCTGCCAGAAGCGATATGTCACTCGTTGTGTATCTTAAGAGATTGATCGTTACTCCCTCCATAGGTTACTCGTATTCTCTGATTCAATGCCTCTCGTGACGAAAAAGTCGCTATCTTAATAGTGCCATACTTCTTCCTCCCAGTTGCTCACACGGTTTACTACTTTTTGTGTACTTGCCAGTCTGCCAGAAGCGATATGTCACTAGTTGTGTATCAAAAAAGAGTCATCGTTTCACCTCCAAGGGATTATTCGAGATTTCTTAATCCAAAACCCTAGTAACGAGGCATTGGCTACCTTAAGAGAGTCATAGTTACTCGTCCCAATTGCTCACCCAGTCTGCCACTTTTTCTTACTGTGGCCAGTCTGCCAGAAGCGATATGTCACTCGTTGTGTATCTTAAGAGATTCATCGTTACTCCTTCCATAGGTTACTGGTATTCTCTGATTCAATACCTCTCGTGACGAAACATTGGCTTTCTTAATAGTGCCATACTTCTTTCTCCCAGTTGCTCACACAGTCTACTACTTTTTGTGTAGTTTTTGTCAGCCAGAAACTATAATCCACTAGTTGTGTATCATAAAAGAGTGATCGTTTCTCCTCCTAGGGGTTATTCGAGATTTCTTAATCCAAACCCCTAGTATCGAGGCATTGGCTACCTTAAGAGAGTCATAGTTACTCGTCCCAATTGCTCACCCAGTCTGCCACTTTTTCTTACTGTGGCCAGTCTGCCAGAAGCGATATGTCACTCGTTGTGTATCTTAAGAGATTCATCGTTACTCCCTCCATAGGTTACTCGTATTCTCAGATTCAATACCTCTCGTGACGAAACATTGGCTTTCTTAATAGTGCCATACTTCTTCCTCCCAGTTGCTCACACAGTCTACTACTTTTTGTGTAGTTTTTGTCTGCCAGAAACTATAATTCACTAGTTGTGTATCATAAAAGAGTCATCGTTTCTCCTCCTGGGGGTTATTCGAGATTTCTTAATCCAAACCCCTAGTAACGAGGCATTGGCTACCTTAAGAGAGTCATAGTTACTCGTCCCAATTGCGCACCCAGTCTGCCACTTTTTCTTACTGTGGCCAGTCTGCCAGAAGCGATATGTCACTCGTAGTGTATCTTAAGAGATTCATCGTTACTCCTTCCATAGGTTACTGGTATTCTCTGATTCAATACCACTCGTGACGAAAAAGTCGCTATCTTAATAGTGCAATACTTCTTCCTCCCAGTTGCTCACACACTATACTACTTTTTGTGTAGTTTTTGTCTGCGAGAAACTATAATTCACTAGTTGTGTATCATAAAAGAGTCATCGTTTCTCCTCCTAGGGGTTATTCGAGATTTCTTAATCCAAACCCCTAGTAACGAGGCATTGGCTACCTTAAGAGAGTCATAGTTACTCGTCCCAATTGCTCACCCAGTCTGCCACTTTTTCTTACTGTGGCCAGTCTGCCAGAAGCGATATGTCACTCGTTGTGTATCTTAAGAGATTCATCGTTACTCCTTCCATAGGTTACTGGTATTCTCTGAATCAATACCTCTCGTGACGAAACATTGGCTTTCTTAATAGTGCCATACTTCTTCCTCCCAGTTGCTCACACAGTCTACTACTTTTAGTGTAATTTTTGTCTGCCAGAAACTATAATTCACTAGTTGTGTATCATAAAAGAGTCATCGTTTCTCCTCCTAATGGTTATTCGAGATTTCTTAATCAAAACCCCTAGTAACGAGGCATTGGCTACCTTAAGAGAGTCATAGTTACTCGTCCCAATTGCTCACCCAGTCTGCCACTTTTTCTTACTGTGGCGTCTGCCAGAAGCGATATGTCACTCGTTGTGTATCTTAAGAGATTGATCGTTTCTCCCTCCATAGGTTACTCGTATTCTCTGATTCAATGCCTCTCGTGACGAAAAAGTCGCTATCTTAATAGTGCCATACTTCTTCCTCCCAGTTGCTCACACAGTTTACTACTTTTTGTGTACTTGCCAGTCTGCCAGAAGCGATATGTCACTAGTTGTGTATCAAAAAAGAGTCATCGTTTCACCTCCTAGGGATTATTCGAGATTTCTTAATCTAAAACCCTAGTAACGAGGCATTGGCTACCTTAAGAGAGTCATAGTTACTCGTCCCAATTGCTCACCGAGTCTGCCACTTTTTCTTACTGTGGCCAGTCTGCCAGAAGCGATATGTCACTTGTTGTGTATCTTAAGAGATTCATTGTTACTCCCTCCATAGGTTACTCGTATTCTGAGATTCAATACCTCTCGTGACGAAACATTGGCTTTCTTAATAGTGCCATACTTCTTCCTCCCAGTTGCTCACACAGTCTACTACTTTTTGTGTAGTTTTTGTCTGCCAGAAACTATAATTCACTAGTTGTGTATCATAAAAGAGTCATCGCTTCTCCTCCTAATGGTTATTCGAGATTTCTTAATCAAATCCCCTAGTAACGAGGCATTGGCTACCTTAAGAGAGTCATAGTTACTCGTCCCAATTGCTCACCCAGTCTGCCACTTTTTCTTACTGTGGCCAGTCTGCCAGAAGCGATATGTCACTCGTTGTGTATCTTAAGAGATTCATCGTTACTCCTTCCATAGGTTACGGGTATTCTCTGATTCAATACCTCTCGTGACGAAAAAGTCGCTATCTTAATAGTGCTATACTTCTTCCTCCCAGTTGCTCACACAGTCTACTACTTTTTGTGTAGTTTTTGTCTGCGAGAAACTATAATTCACTAGTTGTGTATCATAAAAGAGTCATCGTTTCCTCTCCTAGGGGTTATTCGAGATTTCTTAATCCAAACCCCTAGTAACGAGGCATTGGCTACCTTAAGAGAGTCATAGTTATTCGTCCCAATTGCTCACCCAGTCTGCCACTTTTTCTTACTGTGGCCAGTCTGCCAGAAGCGATATGTCACTCGTTGTGTATCTTAAGAGATTCATCGTTACTCCTTACATAGGTTACTGGTATTCTCTGATTCAATACCTCTCGTGACGAAACATTGGCTTTCTTAATAGTGCCATACTTCTTCCTCCCAGTTGCTCACACAGTCTACTACTTTTAGTGTAATTTTTGTCTGCCAGAAACTATAATTCACTAGTTGTGTATCATAAAAGAGTCATCGTTTCTCCTCCTAATGGTTATTCGAGATTTCTTAATCAAAACCCCTAGTAACGAGGCATTGGCTACCTTAAGAGAGTCATAGTTACTCGTCCCAATTGCTCACCCAGTCTGCCACTTTTTCTTACTGTGGCCAGTCTGCCAGAAGCGATATGTCACTCGTTGTGTATCTTAAGAGATTGATCGTTACTCCCTCCATAGGTTACTCGTATTCTCTGATTCAATGCCTCTCGTGACGAAAAAGTCGCTATCTTAATAGTGCCATACTTCTTCCTCCCAGTTGCTCACACGGTTTACTACTTTTTGTGTACTTGCCAGTCTGCCAGAAGCGATATGTCACTAGTTGTGTATCAAAAAAGAGTCATCGTTTCACCTCCAAGGGATTATTCGAGATTTCTTAATCCAAAACCCTAGTAACGAGGCATTGGCTACCTTAAGAGAGTCATAGTTACTCGTCCCAATTGCTCACCCAGTCTGCCACTTTTTCTTACTGTGGCCAGTCTGCCAGAAGCGATATGTCACTTGTTGTGTATCTTAAGAGATTCATCGTTACTCCTTCCATAGGTTACTGGTATTCTCTGATTCAATACCTCTCGTGACGAAACATTGGCTTTCTTAATAGTGCCATACTTCTTTCTCCCAGTTGCTCACACAGTCTACTACTTTTTGTGTAGTTTTTGTCTGCCAGAAACTATAATTCACTAGTTGTGTATCATAAAAGAGTGATCGTTTCTCCTCCTAGGGGTTATTCGAGATTTCTTAATCCAAACCCCTAGTATCGAGGCATTGGCTACCTTAAGAGAGTCATAGTTACTCGTCCCAATTGCTCACCCAGTCTGCCACTTTTTCTTACTGTGGCCAGTCTGCCAGAAGCGATATGTCACTCGTTGTGTATCTTAAGAGATTCATCGTTACTCCCTCCATAGGTTACTCGTATTCTCAGATTCAATACCTCTCGTGACGAAACATTGGCTTTCTTAATAGTGCCATACTTCTTCCTCCCAGTTGCTCACACAGTCTACTACTTTTTGTGTAGTTTTTGTCTGCCAGAAACTATAATTCACTAGTTGTGTATCATAAAAGAGTCATCGTTTCTCCTCCTGGGGGTTATTCGAGATTTCTTAATCCAAACCCCTAGTAACGAGGCATTGGCTACCTTAAGAGAGTCATAGTTACTCGTCCCAATTGCGCACCCAGTCTGCCACTTTTTCTTACTGTGGCCAGTCTGCCAGAAGCGATATGTCACTCGTAGTGTATCTTAAGAGATTCATCGTTACTCCTTCCATAGGTTACTGGTATTCTCTGATTCAATACCACTCGTGACGAAAAAGTCGCTATCTTAATAGTGCAATACTTCTTCCTCCCAGTTGCTCACACACTCTACTACTTTTTGTGTAGTTTTTGTCTGCGAGAAACTATAATTCACTAGTTGTGTATCATAAAAGAGTCATCGTTTCTCCTCCTAGGGGTTATTCGAGATTTCTTAATCCAAACCCCTAGTAACGAGGCATTGGCTACCTTAAGAGAGTCATAGTTACTCGTCCCAATTGCTCACCCAGTCTGCCACTTTTTCTTACTGTGGCCAGTCTGCCAGAAGCGATATGTCACTCGTTGTGTATCTTAAGAGATTCATCGTTACTCCTTCCATAGGTTACTGGTATTCTCTGAATCAATACCTCTCGTGACGAAACATTGGCTTTCTTAATAGTGCCATACTTCTTCCTCCCAGTTGCTCACACAGTCTACTACTTTTAGTGTAATTTTTGTCTGCCAGAAACTATAATTCACTAGTTGTGTATCATAAAAGAGTCATCGTTTCTCCTCCTAATGGTTATTCGAGATTTCTTAATCAAAACCCCTAGTAACGAGGCATTGGCTACCTTAAGAGAGTCATAGTTACTCGTCCCAATTGCTCACCCAGTCTGCCACTTTTTCTTACTGTGGCCAGTCTGCCAGAAGCGATATGTCACTCGTTGTGTATCTTAAGAGATTGATCGTTACTCCCTCCATAGGTTACTCGTATTCTCTGATTCAATGCCTCTCGTGACGAAAAAGTCGCTATCTTAATAGTGCCATACTTCTTCCTCCCAGTTGCTCACACAGTTTACTACTTTTTGTGTACTTGCCAGTCTGCCAGAAGCGATATGTCACTAGTTGTGTATCAAAAAAGAGTCATCGTTTCACCTCCTAGGGATTGTTCGAGATTTCTTAATCTAAAACCCTAGTAACGAGGCATTGGCTACCTTAAGAGAGTCATAGTTACTCGTCCCAATTGCTCACCGAGTCTGCCACTTTTTCTTACTGTGGACAGTCTGCCAGAAGCGATATGTCACTTGTTGTGTATCTTAAGAGATTCATTGTTACTCCCTCCATAGGTTACTCGTATTCTGAGATTCAATACCTCTCGTGACGAAACATTGGCTTTCTTAATAGTGCCATACTTCTTCCTCCCAGTTGCTCACACAGTCTACTACTTTTTGTGTAGTTTTTGTCTGCCAGAAACTATAATTCACTAGTTGTGTATCATAAAAGAGTCATCGCTTCTCCTCCTAATGGTTATTCGAGATTTCTTAATCCAAACCCCTAGTAACGAGGCATTGGCTACCTTAAGAGAGTCATAGTTACTCGTCCCAATTGCTCACCCAGTCTGCCACATATTCTTACTGTGGAAAGTCTGCCAGAAGCGATATGTCACTCGTTGTGTATCTTAAGAGATTCATCGTTACTCCTTCCATAGGTTACTGGTATTCTCTGATTCAAAACCTCTCGTGACGAAAAAGTAGCTATCTTAATAGTGCAATACTTCTTCCTCCCAGTTGCTCACACAGTCTACTACTTTTTGTGTAGTTTTTGTCTGCCAGAAACTATAATTCACTAGTTGTGTATCATAAAAGAGTCATCGTTTCTCCTCCTAGGGGTTATTCGAGATTTCTTAATCCAAACCCCTAGTAACGAGGCATTGGCTACCTTAAGAGAGTCATAGTTACTCGTCCCAATTGCTCACCCAGTCTGCCACTTTTTCTTACTGTGGCTAGTCTGCCAGAAGCGATATGTCACTCGTTGTGTATCTTAAGAGATTCATCGTTACTCCTTCCATAGGTTACTGGTATCCTCTGATTCAATACCTCTCGTGACGCAACATTGGCTTTCTTAATAGTGCCATACTTCTTCCTCCCAGTTGCTCACACAGTCTACTACTTTTAGTGTAATTTTTGTCTGCCAGAAACTATAATTCACTAGTTGTGTATCATAAAAGAGTCATCGCTTCTCCTCCTAATGGTTATTCGAGATTTCTTAATCAAATCCCCTAGTAACGAGGCATTGGCTACCTTAAGAGAGTCATAGTTACTCGTCCCAATTGCTCACCCAGTCTGCCACTTTTTCTTACTGTGGCCAGTCTGCCAGAAGCGATATGTCACTCGTTGTGTATCTTAAGAGATTCATCGTTACTCCTTCCATAGGTTACTGGTATTCTCTGATTCAAAACGTCTCGTGACGAAAAAGTAGCTATCTTAATAGTGCAATACTTCTTCCTCCCAGTTGCTCACACAGTCTACTACTTTTTGTGTAGTTTTTGTCTGCCAGAAACTATAATTCACTAGTTGTGTATCATAAAAGAGTCATCGTTTCTCCTCCTAGGGGTTATTCGAGATTTCTTAATCCAAACCCCTAGTAACGAGGCATTGGCTACCTTAAGAGAGTCATAGTTACTCGTCCCAATTGCTCACCCAGTCTGCCACTTTTTCTTACTGTGGCTAGTCTGCCAGAAGCGATATGTCACTCGTTGTGTATCTTAAGAGATTCATCGTTACTCCTTCCATAGGTTACTGGTATCCTCTGATTCAATACCTCTCGTGACGCAACATTGGCTTTCTTAATAGTGCCATACTTCTTCCTCCCAGTTGCTCACACAGTCTACTACTTTTAGTGTAATTTTTGTCTGCCAGAAACTATAATTCACTAGTTGTGTATCATAAAAGAGTCATCACTTCTCCTCCTAATGGTTATTCGAGATTTCTTAATCAAAACCCCTAGTAACGAGGCATTGGCTACCTTAAGAGAGTCATAGTTACTCGGCCCAATTGCTCACCCAGTCTGCCACTTTTTCTTACTGTGGCCAGTCTGCCAGAAGCGATATGTCACTCGTTGTGTATCTTAAGAGATTCATCGTTACTCCCTCCATAGGTTACTCGTATTCTCTGATTCAATACCTCTCGTGACGAAACATTGGCTTTCTTAATAGTGCCATACTTCTTCCTCCCAGTTGCTCACACAGTCTACTACTTTTTGTGTAGTTTTTGTCTGCCAGAAACTATAATTCACTAGTTGTGTATCATAAAAGAGTCATCGCTTCTCCTCCTAATGGTTATTCGAGATTTCTTAATCAAATCCCCTAGTAACGAGGCATTGGCTACCTTAAGAGAGTCATAGTTACTCGTCCCAATTGCTCACCCAGTCTGCCACTTTTTCTTACTGTGGCCAGTCTGCCAGAAGCGATATGTCACTCGTTGTGTATCTTAAGAGATTCATCGTTACTCCTTCCATAGGTTACGGGTATTCTCTGATTCAATACCTCTCGTGACGAAAAAGTCGCTATCTTAATAGTGCTATACTTCTTCCTCCCAGTTGCTCACACAGTCTACTACTTTTTGTGTAGTTTTTGTCTGCGAGAAACTATAATTCACTAGTTGTGTATCATAAAAGAGTCATCGTTTCCTCTCCTAGGGGTTATTCGAGATTTCTTAATCCAAACCCCTAGTAACGAGGCATTGGCTACCTTAAGAGAGTCATAGTTACTCGTCCCAATTGCTCACCCAGTCTGCCACTTTTTCTTACTGTGGCCAGTCTGCCAGAAGCGATATGTCACTCGTTGTGTATCTTAAGAGATTCATCGTTACTCCTTACATAGGTTACTGGTATTCTCTGATTCAATACCTCTCGTGACGAAACATTGGCTTTCTTAATAGTGCCATACTTCTTCCTCCCAGTTGCTCACACAGTCTACTACTTTTAGTGTAATTTTTGTCTGCCAGAAACTATAATTCACTAGTTGTGTATCATAAAAGAGTCATCGTTTCTCCTCCTAATGGTTATTCGAGATTTCTTAATCAAAACCCCTAGTAACGAGGCATTGGCTACCTTAAGAGAGTCATAGTTACTCGTCCCAATTGCTCACCCAGTCTGCCACTTTTTCTTACTGTGGCCAGTCTGCCAGAAGCGATATGTCACTCGTTGTGTATCTTAAGAGATTCATCGTTACTCCTTCCATAGGTTACTGGTATTCTCTGATTCAAAACCTCTCGTGACGAAAAAGTAGCTATCTTAATAGTGCAATACTTCTTCCTCCCAGTTGCTCACACAGTCTACTACTTTTTGTGTAGTTTTTGTCTGCCAGAAACTATAATTCACTAGTTGTGTATCATAAAAGAGTCATCGTTTCTCCTCCTAGGGGTTATTCGAGATTCCTTAATCCAAACCCCTAGTAACGAGGCATTGGCTACCTTAAGAGAGTCATAGTTACTCGTCCCAATTGCTCACCCAGTCTGCCACATATTCTTACTGTGGAAAGTCTGCCAGAAGCGATATGTCACTCGTTGTGTATCTTAAGAGATTCATCGTTACTCCTTCCATAGGTTACTGGTATTCTCTGATTCAAAACCTCTCGTGACGAAAAAGTAGCTATCTTAATAGTGCAATACTTCTTCCTCCCAGTTGCTCACACAGTCTACTACTTTTTGTGTAGTTTTTGTCTGCCAGAAACTATAATTCACTAGTTGTGTATCATAAAAGAGTCATCGTTTCTCCTCCTAGGGGTTATTCGAGATTTCTTAATCCAAACCCCTAGTAACGAGGCATTGGCTACCTTAAGAGAGTCATAGTTACTCGTCCCAATTGTTCACCCAGTCTGCCACTTTTTCTTACTGTGGCTAGTCTGCCAGAAGCGATATGTCACTCGTTGTGTATCTTAAGAGATTCATCGTTACTCCTTCCATAGGTTACTGGTATCCTCTGATTCAATACCTCTCGTGACGCAACATTGGCCTTCTTAATAGTGCCATACTTCTTCCTCCCAGTTGCTCACACAGTCTACTACTTTTAGTGTAATTTTTGTCTGCCAGAAACTATAATTCACTAGTTGTGTATCATAAAAGAGTCATCACTTCTCCTCCTAATGGTTATTCGAGATTTCTTAATCAAAACCCCTAGTAACGAGGCATTGGCTACCTTAAGAGAGTCATAGTTACTCGTCCCAATTGCTCACCCAGTCTGCCACTTTTTCTTACTGTGGCCAGTCTGCCAGAAGCGATATGTCACTCGTTGTGTATCTTAAGAGATTCATCGTTACTCCCTCCATAGGTTACTCGTATTCTCTGATTCAATACCTCTCGTGACGAAACATTGGCTTTCTTAATAGTGCCATACTTCTTCCTCCCAGTTGCTCACACAGTCTACTACTTTTTGTGTATTTTTTGTCTTCCAGAAACTATAATTCACTAGTTTTGTATCATAAAAGAGTCATCGTTTCTCCTCCTGGGGGTTATTCGAGATTTCTTAATCCAAACCCCTAGTAACGAGGCATTGGCTACCTTAAGAGAGTCATAGTTACTCGTCCCAATTGCTCACCCAGTCTGCCACTTTTTCTTACTGTGGCCAGTCTGCCAGAAGCGATATGTCACTCGTTGTGTATCTTAAGAGATTCATCGTTACTCCTTCCATAGGTTACTGGTATTCTCTGATTCAAAACCTCTCGTGACGAAAAAGTAGCTATCTTAATAGTGCAATACTTCTTCCTCCCAGTTGCTCACACAGTCTACTACTTTTTGTGTAGTTTTTGTCTGCCAGAAACTATAATTCACTAGTTGTGTATCATAAAAGAGTCATCGTTTCTCCTCCTAGGGGTTATTCGAGATTCCTTAATCCAAACCCCTAGTAACGAGGCATTGGCTACCTTAAGAGAGTCATAGTTACTCGTCCCAATTGCTCACCCAGTCTGCCACATATTCTTACTGTGGAAAGTCTGCCAGAAGCGATATGTCACTCGTTGTGTATCTTAAGAGATTCATCGTTACTCCTTCCATAGGTTACTGGTATTCTCTGATTCAAAACCTCTCGTGACGAAAAAGTAGCTATCTTAATAGTGCAATACTTCTTCCTCCCAGTTGCTCACACAGTCTACTACTTTTTGTGTAGTTTTTGTCTGCCAGAAACTATAATTCACTAGTTGTGTATCATAAAAGAGTCATCGTTTCTCCTCCTAGGGGTTATTCGAGATTTCTTAATCCAAACCCCTAGTAACGAGGCATTGGCTACCTTAAGAGAGTCATAGTTACTCGTCCCAATTGCTCACCCAGTCTGCCACTTTTTCTTACTGTGGCTAGTCTGCCAGAAGCGATATGTCACTCGTTGTGTATCTTAAGAGATTCATCGTTACTCCTTCCATAGGTTACTGGTATCCTCTGATTCAATACCTCTCGTGACGCAACATTGGCTTTCTTAATAGTGCCATACTTCTTCCTCCCAGTTGCTCACACAGTCTACTACTTTTAGTGTAATTTTTGTCTGCCAGAAACTATAATTCACTTGTTGTGTATCATAAAAGAGTCATCGCTTCTCCTCCTAATGGTTATTCGAGATTTCTTAATCAAAACCCCTAGTAACGAGGCATTGGCTACCTTAAGAGAGTCATAGTTACTCGTCCCAATTGCTCACCCAGTCTGCCACTTTTTCTTACTGTGGCCAGTCTGCCAGAAGCGATATGTCACTCGTTGTGTATCTTAAGAGATTCATCGTTACTCCCTCCATAGGTTACTCGTATTCTCTGGTTCAATACCTCTCGTGACGAAACATTGGCTTTCTTAATAGTGCCATACTTCTTCCTCCCAGTTGCTCACACAGTCTACTACTTTTTGTGTAGTTTTTGTCTTCCAGAAACTATAATTCACTAGTTTTGTGTCATAAAAGAGTCATCGTTTCTCCTCCTGGGGGTTATTCGAGATTTCTTAATCCAAACCCCTAGTAACGAGGCATTGGCTACCTTAAGAGACTCATAGTTACTCGTCCCAATTGCTCACCCAGTCTGCCACTTTTTCTTACTGTGGCCAGTCTGCCAGAAGCGATATGTCACTCGTTGTGTATCTTAAGAGATTCATCGTTACTCCTTCCATAGGTTACTGGTATTCTCTGATTCAATACCACTCGTGACGAAAAGGTCGCTATCTTAATAGTGCAATACTTCTTCCTCACAGTTGCTCACACAGTCTACTACTTTTTGTGTAGTTTTTGTCTGCCAGAAACTATAATTCACTAGTTGTGTATCATAAAAGAGTCATCGTTTCTCCTCCTAGGGGTTATTCGAGATTCCTTAATCCAAACCCCTAGTAACGAGGCATTGGCTACCTTAAGAGAGTCATAGTTACTCGTCCCAATTGCTCACCCAGTCTGCCATATATTCTTACTGTGGAAAGTCTGCCAGAAGCGATATGTCACTCGTTGTGTATCTTAAGAGATTCATCATTACTCCCTCCATAGGTTACTCGTATTCTCTGATTCAATACCTCTCGTGACGAAACATTGGCTTTCTTAATAGTGCCATACTTCTTCCTCCCAGTTGCTCACACAGTCTACTACTTTTTGTGTAATTTTTGTCTGCCAGAAACTATAATTCACTAGTTGTGTATCATAAAAGAGTCATCGTTTCTCCTCCTAATGGTTATTCGAGATTTCTTAATCAAAACCCCTAGTAACGAGGCATTGGCTACCTTAAGAGAGTCATAGTTACTCGTCCCAATTGCTCACCCAGTCTGCCACTTTTTCTTACTGTGGCCAGTCTGCCAGAAGCGATATGTCACTCGTTGTGTATCTTAAGAGATTCATCGTTACTCCCTCCATAGGTTACTCGTATTCTCTGATTCAATACCTCTCGTGACGAAACATTGGCTTTCTTAATAGTGCCATACTTCTTCCTCCCAGTTGCTCACACAGTCTACTACTTTTTGTGTAGTTTTTGTCTTCCAGAAACTATAATTCACTAGTTTTGTATCATAAAAGAGTCATCGTTTCTCCTCCTGGGGGTTATTCGAGATTTCTTAATCCAAACCCCTAGTAACGAGGCATTGGCTACCTTAAGAGAGTCATAGTTACTCGTCCCAATTGCTCACCCAGTCTGCCACTTTTTTCTTACTGTGGCCAGTCTGCCAGAAGCGATATGTCACTCGTTGTGTATCTTAAGAGATTCATCGTTACTCCTTCCATAGGTTACTGGTATTCTCTGATTCAATACCACTCGTGACGAAAAAGTCGCTATCTTAATAGTGCAATACTTTTTCCTCCCAGTTGCTCACACAGTCTACTACTTTTTGTGTAGTTTTTGTCTGCCAGAAACTATAATTCACTAGTTGTGTATCATAAAAGAGTCATCGTTTCTCCTCCTAGGGGTTATTCGAGATTCCTTAATCCAAACCCCTAGTAACGAGGCATTGGCTACCTTAAGAGAGTCATAGTTACTCGTCCCAATTGCTCACCCAGTCTGCCACATATTCTTACTGTGGAAAGTCTGCCAGAAGCGATATGTCACTCGTTGTGTATCTTAAGAGATTCATCGTTACTCTTTCCATAGGTTACTGGTATTCTCTGATTCAAAACCTCTCGTGACGAAAAAGTAGCTATCTTAATAGTGCAATACTTCTTCCTCCCAGTTGCTCACACAGTCTACTACTTTTTGTGTAGTTTTTGTCTGCCAGAAACTATAATTCACTAGTTGTGTATCATAAAAGAGTCATCGTTTCTCCTCCTAGGGGTTATTCGAGATTTCTTAATCCAAACCCCTAGTAACGAGGCATTGGCTACCTTAAGAGAGTCATAGTTACTCGTCCCAATTGCTCACCCAGTCTGCCACTTTTTCTTACTGTGGCTAGTCTGCCAGAAGCGATATGTCACTCGTTGTGTATCTTAAGAGATTCATCGTTACTCCTTCCATAGGTTACTGGTATCCTCTGATTCAATACCTCTCGTGACGCAACATTGGCTTTCTTAATAGTGCCATACTTCTTCCTCCCAGTTGCTCACACAGTCTACTACTTTTAGTGTAATTTTTGTCTGCCAGAAACTATAATTCACTAGTTGTGTATCATAAAACAGTCATCGCTTCTCCTCCTAATGGTTATTCGAGATTTCTTAATCAAAACCCCTAGTAACGAGGCATTGGCTACCTTAAGAGAGTCATAGTTACTCGTCCCAATTGCTCACCCAGTCTGCCACTTTTTCTTACTGTGGCCAGTCTGCCAGAAGCGATATGTCAGTCGTTGTGTATCTTAAGAGATTCATCGTTATTCCTTCCATAGGTTACTGGTATTCTCTGATTCAATACCACTCGTGACGAAAAAGTCGCTATCTTAATAGTGCAATACTTCTTCCTCCCAGTTGCTCACACAGTCTACTACTTTTTGTGTAGTTTTTGTCTGCCAGAAACTATAATTCACTAGTTGTGTATCATAAAAGCGTCATCGTTTCTCCTCCTGGGGGTTATTCGAGATTCCTTAATCCAAACACCTAGTAACGAGGCATTGGCTACCTTAAGAGAGTCATAGTTACTCGTCCCAGTTGCTCACCCAGTCTTTCATATATTCTTACTGTGGAAAGTCTGCCAGAAGCGATATGTCACTCGTTGTGTATCTTAAGAGATTCATCGTTACTCCCTCCATAGGTTACTCGTATTCTCTGATTCAATACCTCTCGTGACGAAACATTGGCTTTCTTAATAGTGCCATACTTCTTCCTCCCAGTTGCTCACACAGTCTACTACTTTTTGTGTAGTTTTTGTCTGCCAGAAACTTTAATTCACTAGTTGTGTATCATAAAAGAGTCATCGTTTCTCCTCCTAGGGGTTATTCGAGATTCCTTAATCCAAACCCCTAGTAACGAGGCATTGGCTACCTTAAGAGAGTCATAGTTACTCGTCCCAATTGCTCACCCAGTCTGCCATATATTCTTACTGTGGAAAGTCTGCCAGAAGCGATATGTCACTCGTTGTGTATCTTAAGAGATTCATCGTTACTCCCTCCATAGGTTACTCGTATTCTCTGATTCAATACCTCTCGTGACGAAAAAGTAGCTATCTTAATAGTGCAATACTTCTTCCTCCCAGTTGCTCACACAGTCTACTACTTTTTGTGTAGTTTTTGTCTGCCAGAAACTATAATTCACTAGTTGTGTATCATAAAAGAGTCATCGTTTCTCCTCCTAGGGGTTATTCGAGATTTCTTAATCCAAACCCCTAGTAACGAGGCATTGGCTACCTTAAGAGAGTCATAGTTACTCGTCCCAATTGCTCACCCAGTCTGCCACTTTTTCTTACTGTGGCCAGTCTGCCAGAAGCGATATGTCACTCGTTGTGTATCTTAAGAGACTCTTCGTTACTCCTTCCATAGGTTACTGGTATTCTCTGATTCAATACCTCTCGTGACGAAACATTGGCTTTCTTAATAGTGCCATACTTCTTCCTCCCAGTTGCTCACACAGTCTACTACTTTTAGTGTAATTTTTGTCTGCCAGAAACTATAATTCACTAGTTGTGTATCATAAAAGAGTCATCGCTTCTCCTCCTAATGGTTATTCGAGATTTCTTAATCAAAACCCCTAGTAACGAGGCATTGGCTACCTTAAGAGAGTCATAGTTACTCGTCCCAATTGCTCACCCAGTCTGCCACTTTTTCTTACTGTGGCCAGTCTGCCAGAAGCGATATGTCACTCGTTGTGTATCTATAGAGATTCATCGTTACTCCCTCCATAGGTTACTCGTATTCTCTGATTCAATACCTCTCGTGACGAAACATTGGCTTTCTTAATAGTGCCATACTTCTTCCTCCCAGTTGCTCACACAGTCTACTACTTTTTGTGTAGTTTTTGTCTTCCAGAAACTATAATTCACTAGTTTTGTGTCATAAAAGAGTCATCGTTTCTCCTCCTGGGGGTTATTCGAGATTTCTTAATCCAAACCCCTAGTAACGAGGCATTGGCTACCTTAAGAGACTCATAGTTACTCGTCCCAATTGCTCACCCAGTCTGCCATATATTCTTACTGTGGAAAGTCTGCCAGAAGCGATATGTCACTCGTTGTGTATCTTAAGAGATTCATCGTTACTCCCTCCATAGGTTACTCGTATTCTCTGATTCAATACCTCTCGTGACGAAACATTGGCTTTCTTAATAGTGCCATACTTCTTCCTCCCAGTTGCTCACACAGTCTACTACTTTTTGTGTAATTTTTGTCTGCCAGAAACTATAATTCACTAGTTGTGTATCATAAAAGAGTCATCGTTTCTCCTCCTAATGGTTATTCGAGATTTCTTAATCAAAACCCCTAGTAACGAGGAATTGGCTACCTTAAGAGAGTCATAGTTACTCGTCCCAATTGCTCACCCAGTCTGCCACTTTTTCTTACTGTGGCCAGTCTGCCAGAAGCGATATGTCACTCGTTGTGTATCTTAAGAGATTCATCGTTACTCCCTCCATAGGTTACTCGTATTCTCTGATTCAATACCTCTCGTGACGAAACATTGGCTTTCTTAATAGTGCAATACTTCTTCCTCCCAGTTGCTCACACAGCCTACTACTTTTTGTGTAGTTTTTGTCTGCCAGAAAATATAATTCACTAGTTGTGTATCATAAAAGAGTCATCGTTTCTCCTCCTAGGGGTTATTCGAGATTCCTTAATCCAAACCCCTAGTAACGAGGCATTGGCTACCTTAAGAGAGTCATAGTTACTCGTCCCAATTGCTCACCCAGTCTGCCACTTTTTCTTACTGTGGCCAGTCTGCTAGAAGCGATATGTCACTCGTTGTGTATCTTAAGAGATTCATCGTTACTCCTTCCATAGGTTACTGGTATTCTCTGATTCAATACCTCTCGTGACGAAACATTGGCTTTCTTAATAGTGCCATACTTCTTCCTCCCAGTTGCTCACACAGTCTACTACTTTTAGTGTAGTTTTTGTCTGCCAGAAACTATAATTCACTAGTTGTGTATCATAAAAGAGTCATTGTTTCTCCTCCTAATGGTTATTCGAGATTTCTTAATCAAAACCCCTAGTAACGAGGCATTGGCTACCTTAAGAGAGTCATAGTTACTCGTCCCAATTGCTCACCCAGTCTGCCACTTTTTCTTACTGTGGCCAGTCTGCCAGAAGCGATATGTCACTCGTTGTGTATCTTAAGAGATTCATCGTTACTCCCTCCATAGGTTACTCATATTCTCTGATTCAATGCCTCTCGTGACGAAAAAGTAGCTATCTTAATAGTGCAATACTTCTTCCTCCCAGTTGCTCACACAGTCTACTACTTTTTGTGTAGTTTTTGTCTGCCAGAAACTATAATTCACTAGTTGTGTATCATAAAAGAGTCATCGTTTCTCCTCCTAGGGGTTATTCGAGATTTCTTAATCCAAACCCCTAGTAACGAGGCATTGGCTACCTTAAGAGAGTCATAGTTACTCGTCCCAATTGCTCACCCAGTCTGCCACTTTTTCTTACTGTGGCCAGTCTGCCAGAAGCGATATGTCACTCGTTGTGTATCTTAAGAGATTCATCGTTACTCCTTCCATAGGTTACTGGTATTCTCTGATTCAATACCTCTCGTGACGAAACATTGGCTTTCTTAATAGTGCCATACTTCTTCCTCCCAGTTGCTCACACAGTCTACTACTTTTAGTGTAATTTTTGTCTGCCAGAAACTATAATTCACTAGTTGTGTATCATAAAACAGTCATCGCTTCTCCTCCTAATGGTTATTCGAGATTTCTTAATCAAAACCCCTAGTAACGAGGCATTGGCTACCTTAAGAGAGTCATAGTTACTCGTCCCAATTGCTCACCCAGTCTGCCACTTTTTCTTACTGTGGCCAGTCTGCCAGAAGCGATATGTCACTCGTTGTGTATCTTAGGAGATTCATCGTTACTCCCTCCATAGGTTACTCGTATTCTCTGATTCAATACCTCTCGTGACGAAACATTGGCTTTCTTAATAGTGCCATACTTCTTCCTCCCAGTTGCTCACACAGTCTACTACTTTTTGTGTAGTTTTTGTCTTCCAGAAACTATAATTCACTAGTTTTGTGTCATAAAAGAGTCATCGTTTCTCCTCCTGGGGGTTATTCGAGATTTCTTAATCCAAACCCCTAGTAACGAGGCATTGGCTACCTTAAGAGACTCATAGTTACTCGTCCCAATTGCTCACCCAGTCTGCCACTTTTTCTTACTGTGGCCAGTCTGCCAGAAGCGATATGTCACTCGTTGTGTATCTTAAGAGATTCATCGTTACTCCTTCCATAGGTTACTGGTATTCTCTGATTCAATACCACTCGTGACGAAAAAGTCGCTATCTTAATAGTGCAATACTTCTTCCTCCCAGTTGCTCACACAGTCTACTACTTTTTGTGTAGTTTTTGTCTGCCAGAAACTATAATTCACTAGTTGTGTATCATAAAAGAGTCATCGTTTCTCCTCCTAGGGGTTATTCGAGATTCCTTAATCCAAACCCCTAGTAACGAGGCATTGGCTACCTTAAGAGAGTCATAGTTACTCGTCCCAATTGCTCACCCAGTCTGCCATATATTCTTACTGTGGAAAGTCTGCCAGAAGCGATATGTCACTCGTTGTGTATCTTAAGAGATTCATCGTTACTCCCTCCATAGGTTACTCGTATTCTCTGATTCAATACCTCTCGTGACGAAACATTGGCTTTCTTAATAGTGCCATACTTCTTCCTCCCAGTTGCTCACACAGTCTACTACTTTTTGTGTAATTTTTGTCTGCCAGAAACTATAATTCACTAGTTGTGTATCATAAAAGAGTCATCGTTTCTCCTCCTAATGGTTATTCGAGATTTCTTAATCAAAACCCCTAGTAACGAGGAATTGGCTACCTTAAGAGAGTCATAGTTACTCGTCCCAATTGCTCACCCAGTCTGCCACTTTTTCTTACTGCGGCCAGTCTGCCAGAAGCGATATGTCACTCGTTGTGTATCTTAAGAGATTCATCGTTACTCCCTCCATAGGTTACTCGTATTCTCTGATTCAATACCTCTCGTGACGAAACATTGGCTTTCTTAATAGTGCAATACTTCTTCCTCCCAGTTGCTCACACAGCCTACTACTTTTTGTGTAGTTTTTGTCTGCCAGAAAATATAATTCACTAGTTGTGTATCATAAAAGAGTCATCGTTTCTCCTCCTAGGGGTTATTCGAGATTCCTTAATCCAAACCCCTAGTAACGAGGCATTGGCTACCTTAAGAGAGTCATAGTTACTCGTCCCAATTGCTCACCCAGTCTGCCACTTTTTCTTACTGTGGCCAGTCTGCTAGAAGCGATATGTCACTCGTTGTGTATCTTAAGAGATTCATCGTTACTCCTTCCATAGGTTACTGGTATTCTCTGATTCAATACCTCTCGTGACGAAACATTGGCTTTCTTAATAGTGCCATACTTCTTCCTCCCAGTTGCTCACACAGTCTACTACTTTTAGTGTAGTTTTTGTCTGCCAGAAACTATAATTCACTAGTTGTGTATCATAAAAGAGTCATTGTTTCTCCTCCTAATGGTTATTCGAGATTTCTTAATCAAAACCCCTAGTAACGAGGCATTGGCTACCTTAAGAGAGTCATAGTTACTCGTCCCAATTGCTCACCCAGTCTGCCACATTTTCTTACTGTGGCCAGTCTGCCAGAAGCGATATGTCACTCGTTGTGTATCTTAAGAGATTCATCGTTACTCCCTCCATAGGTTACTCATATTCTCTGATTCAATGCCTCTCGTGACGAAAAAGTCGCTATCTTAATAGTGCCATACTTCTTCCTCCCAGTTGCTCACACAGTTTACTACTTTTTGTGTACTTGACAGTCTGCCAGAAGCGATATGTCACTAGTTGTGTATCAAAAAAGAGTCATCGTTTCACCTCCTAGGGATTATTCGAGATTTCTTAATCCAAAACCCTAGTAACGAGGCATTGGCTACCTTAAGAGAGTCATAGTTACTCGTCCCTATTGCTCACCCAGTCTACCACTTTTTCTTACTGTGGCCAGTCTGCCAGAAGCGATATGTCACTCGTTGTGTATCTTAAGAGATTCATCGTTACTCCGTCCATAGGTTACTGGTATTCTCTGATTCAATACCTCTCGTGACGAAACATTGGCTTTCTTAATAGTTCTATACTTCTTCCTCCCATTTGCTCACACAGTCTACTACTTTTAGTGTAATTTTTGTCTGCCAGAAACTATAATTCACTAGTTGTGTATCATAAAAGAGTCATCGTTTCTCCTCCTAATGGTTATTCGAAATTTCTTAATCAAAACACCTAGTAATGAGGCATTGGCTACCTTAAGAGAGTCATAGTTACTCGTCCCAATTGCTCACCCAGTCTGCCACTTTTTCTTACTGTGGCCAGTCTGCCAGAAGCGATATGTCACTCGTTGTGTATCTTAAGAGATTCATCGTTACTCCTTCCATAGGTTACTGGTATTCTCTGATTCAATACCACTCTTGACGAAAAAGTCGCTATCTTAATAGTGCAATACTTCTTCCTCCCAGTTGCTCACACAGTCTACTACTTTTTGTGTAGTTTTTGTCTGCGAGAAACTATAATTCACTAGTTGTGTATCATAAAAGAGTCATCGTTTCTCCTCCTAGGGGTTATTCGAGATTTCTTATCCAAACCCCTAGTAACGAGGCATTGGCTACCTTAAGAGAGTCATAGTTACTCGTCCCAATTGCTCACCCAGTCTGCCACTTTTTCTTACTGTGGCCAGTCTGCCAGAAGCGATATGTCACTCGTTGTGTATCTTAAGAGATTCATCGTTACTCCTTCCATAGGTTACTGGTATTCTCTGATTCAATACCTCTCGTGACGAAACATTGGCTTTCTTAATAGTGCCATATTTCTTCCTCCCAGTTGCTCACACAGTCTACTACTTTTAGTGTAATTTTTGTGTGCCAGAAACTATAATTCACTAGTTGTGTATCATAAAAGAGTCATCGTTTCTCCTCCTGGGGGTTATTCGAGATTTCTTAATCCAAACCCCTAGTAACGAGGCATTGGCTACCTTAAGAGAGTCATAGTTACTCGTCCCAATTGCTCACCCAGTCTGCCACTTTTTCTTACTGTGGCCAGTCTGCCAGAAGCGATATGTCACTCGTTGTGTATCTTAAGAGATTCATCGTTACTCCTTCCATAGGTTACTGGTATTCTCTGATTCAATACCACTCGTGACGAAAAAGTCGCTATCTTAATAGTGCAATACTTCTTCCTCCCAGTTGCTAACACAGTCTACTACTTTTTGTGTAGTTTTTGTCTGCCAGAAATTATAATTCACTAGTTGTGTATCATAAAAGAGTCATCGTTTCTCCTCCTAGGGGTTATTCGAGATTCCTAAATCCAAACCCCTAGTAACGAGGCATTGGCTACCTTAAGGGAGTCATAGTTACTCGTCCCAATTGCTCACCCAGTCTGCCATATATTCTTACTGTGGAAAGTCTGCCAGAAGCGATATGTCACTCGTTGTGTATCTTAAGAGATTCATCGTTACTCCCTCCATAGGTTACTCGTATTCTCTGATTCAATACCTCTCGTGACGAAACATTGGCTTTCTTAATAGTGCCATACTTCTTCCTCCCAGTTGCTCACACAGTCTACTACTTTTTGTGAAATTTTTGTCTGCCAGAAACTATAATTCACTAGTTGTGTATCATAAAAGAGTCATCGTTTCTCCTCCTAATGGTTATTCGAGATTTCTTAATCAAAACCCCTAGTAACGAGGCATTGGCTACCTTAAGAGAGTCATAGTTACTCGTCCCAATTGCTCACCCAGTCTGCCACTTTTTCTTACTGTGGCCAGTCTGCCAGAAGCGATATGTCACTCGTTGTGTATCTTAAGAGATTCATCGTTACTCCTTCCACAGGTTACTGGTATTCTCTGATTCAATACGTCTCGTGACGAAAAAGTCGCTACCTTAATAGTGCAATACTTCTTCCTCCCAGTTGCTCACACAGTCTACTACTTTTTGTGTAGTTTTTGTCTGCCAGAAACTATAATTCACTAGTTGTGTATCATAAAAGAGTCATCGTTTCTCCTCCTAGGGGTTATTCAAGATTTCGTAATCCAAAACCCTAGTAACGAGGCATTGGCTACCTTAAGAGAGTCATAGTTACTCGTCCCAATTGCTCACCCAGTCTGCCACTTTTTCTTACTGTGGCCAGTCTGCCAGAAACGATATGTCACTCGTTGTGTATCTTAAGAGATTCATCGTTACTCCTTCCATAGGTTACTGGTATTCTCTGATTCAATACCTCTCGTGACGAAACATTGGCTTTCTTAATAGTGCCATACTTCTTCCTCCCAGTTGCTCACACAGTCTACTACTTTTTGTGTAGTTTTTGTCTGCCATAAACTATAATCCACTAGTTGTGTATCATAAAAGAGTGATCGTTTCTCCTCCTAGGGGTTATTCGAGATTTCTTAATCCAAACCCCTAGTAACGAGGCATTGGCTACCTTAAGAGAGTCATAGTTACTCGTCCCAATTGCTCACCCAGTCTGCCACTTTTTCTTACTGTGGCCAGTCTGCTAGAAGCGATATGTCACTCGTTGTGTATCTTAAGAGATTCATCGTTACTCCTTCCATTGGTTACTGGTATTCTCTGATTCAATACCTCTCGTGACGAAACATTGGCTTTCTTAATAGTGCCATATTTCTTCCTCCCAGTTGCTCACACTGTCTACTACTTTTAGTGTAGTTTTTGTCTGCCAGAAACTATAATTCACTAGTTGTGTATCATGAAAGAGTCATTGTTTCTCCTCCTAATGGTTATTCGAGATTTCTTAATCAAAACCCTTAGTAACGAGGCATTGGCTACCTTAAGAGAGTCATAGTTACTCGTCCCAATTGCTCACCCAGTCTGCCACTTTTTCTTACTGTGGCCAGTCTGCCAGAAGCGATATGTCACTCGTTGTGTATCTTAAGAGATTCATCGTTACTCCCTCCATAGGTTACTCATATTCTCTGATTCAATGCCTCTCGTGACGAAAAAGTCGCTATCTTAATAGTGCCATACTTCTTCCTCCCAGTTGCTCACACAGTTTACTACTTTTTGTTTACTTGCCAGTCTGCCAGAAGCGATATGTCACTAGTTGTGTATCAAAAAAGAGTCATCGTTTCACCTCCTAGGGATTATTCGAGATTTCTTAATCCAAAACCCTAGTAACGAGGCATTGGCTACCTTAAGAGAGTCATAGTTACTCGTCCCTATTGCTCACCCAGTCTACCACTTTTTCTTACTGTGGCCAGTCTGCCAGAAGCGATATGTCACTCGTTGTGTATCTTAAGAGATTCATCGTTACTCCGTCCATAGGTTACTGGTATTCTCTGATTCAATACCTCTCGTGGCGAAACATTGGCTTTCTTAATAGTGCCATACTTCTTCCTCCCATTTGCTCACACAGTCTACTACTTTTAGTGTAATTTTTGTCTGCCAGAAACTATAATTCACTAGTTGTGTATCATAAAAGAGTCATCGTTTCTCCTCCTAATGGTTATTCGAGATTTCTTAATCAAAACACCTAGTAACGAGACATTGGCTACCTTAAGAGAGTCATAGTTACTCGTCCCAATTGCTCACCCAGTCTGCCACTTTTTCTTACTGTGGCCAGTCTGCCAGAAGCGATATGTCACTCGTTGTGTATCTTAAGAGATTCATCGTTACTCCTTCCATAGGTTACTGGTATTCTCTGATTCAATACCACTCGTGACGAAAAAGTCGCTATCTTAATAGTGCAATACTTCTTCCTCCCAGTTGCTCACACAGTCTACTACTTTTTGTGTAGTTTTTGTCTGCGAGAAACTATAATTCACTAGTTGTGTATCATAAAAGAGTCATCGTTTCTTCTCCTAGGGGTTATTCGAGATTTCTTATCCAAACCCCTAGTAACGAGGCATTGGCTACCTTAAGAGAGTCATAGTTACTCGTCCCAATTGCTCACCCAGTCTGCCACTTTTTCTTACTGTGGCCAGTCTGCCAGAAGCGATATGTCACTCGTTGTGTATCTTAAGAGATTCATCGTTACTCCTTCTATAGGTTACTGGTATTCTCTGATTCCATACCACTCGTGACGAAAAAGTCGCTATCTTAATAGTGCAATACTTCTTCCTCCCAGTTGCTCACACAGTCTACTACTTTTTGTGTAGTTTTTGTCTGCGAGAAACTATAATTCACTAGTTGTGTATCATAAAAGTGTAATCGTTTCTCCTCCTAGGGGTTATTCGAGATTTCTTAATCAAAACCCCTAGTAACGAGGCATTGGCTACCTTAAGAGAGTCATAGTTACTCGTCCCAATTGCTCACCCAGTCTGCCACTTTTTCTTACTGTGGCCAGTCTGCCAGAAGCGATATGTCACTCGTTGTGTATCTTAAGAGATTGATCGTTACTCCCTCCATAGGTTACTCGTATTCTCTGATTCAATGCCTCTCGTGACGAAAAAGTCGCTATCTTAATAGTGCCATACTTCTTCCTCCCAGTTGCTCACACAGTTTACTACTTTTTGTGTACTTGCCAGTCTGCCAGAAGCGATATGTCACTAGTTGTGTATCAAAAAAGAGTCATCGTTTCACCTCCTAGGGATTATTCGAGATTTCGTAATCCAAAACCCTAGTAACGAGGCATTGGCTACCTTAAGAGAGTCATAGTTACTCGTCCCAATTGCTCACCCAGTCTGCCACTTTTTCTTACTGTGGCCAGTCTGCCAGAAGCGATATGTCACTCGTTGTGTATCTTAAGAGATTCATCGTTACTCCTTCCATAGGTTACTGGTATTCTCTGATTCAATACCTCTCGTGACGAAACATTGGCTTTCTTAATAGTGCCATACTTCTTCCTCCCAGTTGCTCACACAGTCTACTACTTTTTGTGTAGTTTTTGTCTGCCATAAACTATAATCCACTAGTTGTGTATCATAAAAGAGTGATCGTATCTCCTCCTAGGTGTTATTCGAGATTTCTTAATCCAAACCCCTAGTAACGAGGCATTGGCTACCTTAAGAGAGTCATAGTTACTCGTCCCAATTGCTGACCCAGTCTGCCACTTTTTCTTACTGTGGCCAGTCTGCTAGAAGCGATATGTCACTCGTTGTGTATCTTAAGAGATTCATCGTTACTCCTTCCATAGGTTACTGGTATTCTCTGATTCAATACCTCTCGTGACGAAACATTGGCTTTCTTAATAGTGCCATACTTCTTCCTCCCAGTTGCTCACACAGTCTACTACTTTTTGTGTAGTTTTTGTCTGCGAGAAACTATAATTCACTAGTTGTGTATCATAAAAGAGTCATCGTTTCTCCTCCTAGGGGTTATTCGAGATTTCTTAATCAAAACCCCTAGTAACGAGGCATTGGCTACCTTAAGAGAGTCATAGTTACTCGTCCCAATTGCTCACCCAGTCTGCCACTTTTTCTTACTGTGGCCAGTCTGCCAGAAGCGATATGTCACTCGTTGTGTATCTTAAGAGATTGATCGTTACTCCCTCCATAGGTTACTCGTATTCTCTGATTCAATGCCTCTCGTGACGAAAAAGTCGCTATCTTAATAGTGCCATACTTCTTCCTCCCAGTTGCTCACACAGTTTACTACTTTTTGTGTACTTGCCAGTCTGCCAGAAGCGATATGTCACTAGTTGTGTATCAAAAAAGAGTCATCGTTTCACCTCCTAGGGATTATTCGAGATTTCGTAATCCAAAACCCTAGTAACGAGGCATTGGCTACCTTAAGAGAGTCATAGTTACTCGTCCCAATTGCTCACCCAGTCTGCCACTTTTTCTTACTGTGGCCAGTCTGCCAGAAGCGATATGTCACTCGTTGTGTATCTTAAGAGATTCATCGTTACTCCTTCCATAGGTTACTGGTATTCTCTGATTCAATACCTCTCGTGACGAAACATTGGCTTTCTTAATAGTGCAATACTTCTTCCTCCCAGTTGCTCACACAGTCTACTACTTTTTGTGTAGTTTTTGTCTGCGAGAAACTATAATTCACTAGTTGTGTATCATAAAAGAGTCATCGTTTCTCCTCCTAGGGGTTATTCGAGATTTCTTATCCAAACCCCTAGTAACGAGGCATTGGCTACCTTAAGAGAGTCATAGTTACTCGTCCCAATTGCTCACCCAGTCTGCCACTTTTTCTTACTGTGGCCAGTCTGCCAGAAGCGATATGTCACTCGTTGTGTATCTTAAGAGATTCATCGTTACTCCTTCCATAGGTTACTGGTATTCTCTGATTCAATACCTCTCGTGACGAAACATTGGCTTTCTTAATAGTGCCATACTTCTTCCTCCCAGTTGCTCACACAGTCTACTACTTTTAGTGTAATTTTTGTGTGCCAGAAACTATAATTCACTAGTTGTGTATCATAAAAGAGTCATCGTTTCTCCTCCTGGGGGTTATTCGAGATTTCTTAATCCAAACCCCTAGTAACGAGGCATTGGCTACCTTAAGAGAGTCATAGTTACTCGTCCCAATTGCTCACCCAGTCTGCCACTTTTTCTTACTGTGGCCAGTCTGCCAGAAGCGATATGTCACTCGTTGTGTATCTTAAGAGATTCATCGTTACTCCTTCCATAGGTTACTGGTATTCTCTGATTCAATACCACTCGTGACGAAAAAGTCGCTATCTTAATAGTGCAATACTTCTTCCTCCCAGTTGCTCACACAGTCTACTACTTTTTGTGTAGTTTTTGTCTGCCAGAAACTATAATTCACTAGTTGTGTATCATAAAAGAGTCATCGTTTCTCCTCCTAGGGGTTATTCGAGATTCCTAAATCCTAACCCCTAGTAACGAGGCATTGGCTACCTTAAGAGAGTCATAGTTACTCGTCCCAATTGCTCACCCAGTCTGCCATATATTCTTACTGTGGAAAGTCTGCCAGAAGCGATATGTCACTCGTTGTGTATCTTAAGAGATTCATCGTTACTCCCTCCATAGGTTACTCGTATTCTCTGATTCAATACCTCTCGTGACGAAACATTGGCTTTCTTAATAGTGCCATACTTCTTCCTCCCAGTTGCTCACACAGTCTACTACTTTTTGTGAAATTTTTGTCTGCCAGAAACTATAATTCACTAGTTGTGTATCATAAAAGAGTCATCGTTTCTCCTCCTAATGGTTATTCGAGATTTCTTAATCAAAACCCCTAGTAACGAGGCATTGGCTACCTTAAGAGAGTCATAGTTACTCGTCCCAATTGCTCACCCAGTCTGCCACTTTTTCTTACTGTGGCCAGTCTGCCAGAAGCGATATGTCACTCGTTGTGTATCTTAAGAGATTCATCGTTACTCCTTCCATAGGTTACTGGTATTCTCTGATTCAATACCACTCGTGACGAAAAAGTCGCTATCTTAATAGTGCAATACTTCTTCCTCCCAGTTGCTCACACAGTCTACTACTTTTTGTGTAGTTTTTGTCTGCGAGAAACTATAATTCACTAGTTGTGTATCATAAAAGAGTCATCGTTTCTTCTCCTAGGGGTTATTCGAGATTTCTTATCCAAACCCCTAGTAACGAGGCATTGGCTACCTTAAGAGAGTCATAGTTACTCGTCCCAATTGCTCACCCAGTCTGCCACTTTTTCTTACTGTGGCCAGTCTGCCAGAAGCGATATGTCACTCGTTGTGTATCTTAAGAGATTCATCGTTACTCCTTCTATAGGTTACTGGTATTCTCTGATTCCATACCACTCGTGACGAAAAAGTCGCTATCTTAATAGTGCAATACTTCTTCCTCCCAGTTGCTCACACAGTCTACTACTTTTTGTGTAGTTTTTGTCTGCGAGAAACTATAATTCACTAGTTGTGTATCATAAAAGTGTAATCGTTTCTCCTCCTAGGGGTTATTCGAGATTTCTTAATCAAAACCCCTAGTAACGAGGCATTGGCTACCTTAAGAGAGTCATAGTTACTCGTCCCAATTGCTCACCCAGTCTGCCACTTTTTCTTACTGTGGCCAGTCTGCCAGAAGCGATATGTCACTCGTTGTGTATCTTAAGAGATTGATCGTTACTCCCTCCATAGGTTACTCGTATTCTCTGATTCAATGCCTCTCGTGACGAAAAAGTCGCTATCTTAATAGTGCCATACTTCTTCCTCCCAGTTGCTCACACAGTTTACTACTTTTTGTGTACTTGCCAGTCTGCCAGAAGCGATATGTCACTAGTTGTGTATCAAAAAAGAGTCATCGTTTCACCTCCTAGGGATTATTCGAGATTTCGTAATCCAAAACCCTAGTAACGAGGCATTGGCTACCTTAAGAGAGTCATAGTTACTCGTCCCAATTGCTCACCCAGTCTGCCACTTTTTCTTACTGTGGCCAGTCTGCCAGAAGCGATATGTCACTCGTTGTGTATCTTAAGAGATTCATCGTTACTCCTTCCATAGGTTACTGGTATTCTCTGATTCAATACCTCTCGTGACGAAACATTGGCTTTCTTAATAGTGCAATACTTCTTCCTCCCAGTTGCTCACACAGTCTACTACTTTTTGTGTAGTTTTTGTCTGCGAGAAACTATAATTCACTAGTTGTGTATCATAAAAGAGTCATCGTTTCTCCTCCTAGGGGTTATTCGAGATTTCTTATCCAAACCCCTAGTAACGAGGCATTGGCTACCTTAAGAGAGTCATAGTTACTCGTCCCAATTGCTCACCCAGTCTGCCACTTTTTCTTACTGTGGCCAGTCTGCCAGAAGCGATATGTCACTCGTTGTGTATCTTAAGAGATTCATCGTTACTCCTTCCATAGGTTACTGGTATTCTCTGATTCAATACCTCTCGTGACGAAACATTGGCTTTCTTAATAGTGCCATACTTCTTCCTCCCAGTTGCTCACACAGTCTACTACTTTTAGTGTAATTTTTGTGTGCCAGAAACTATAATTCACTAGTTGTGTATCATAAAAGAGTCATCGTTTCTCCTCCTGGGGGTTATTCGAGATTTCTTAATCCAAACCCCTAGTAACGAGGCATTGGCTACCTTAAGAGAGTCATAGTTACTTGTCCCAATTGCTCACCCAGTCTGCCACTTTTTCTTACTGTGGCCAGTCTGCCAGAAGCGATATGTCACTCGTTGTGTATCTTAAGAGATTCATCGTTACTCCTTCCATAGGTTACTGGTATTCTCTGATTCAATACCACTCGTGACGAAAAAGTCGCTATCTTAATAGTGCAATACTTCTTCCTCCCAGTTGCTCACACAGTCTACTACTTTTTGTGTAGTTTTTGTCTGCCAGAAACTATAATTCACTAGTTGTGTATCATAAAAGAGTCATCGTTTCTCCTCCTAGGGGTTATTCGAGATTCCTAAATCCAAACCCCTAGTAACGAGGCATTGGCTACCTTAAGAGAGTCATAGTTACTCGTCCCAATTGCTCACCCAGTCTGCCATATATTCTTACTGTGGAAAGTCTGCCAGAAGCGATATGTCACTCGTTGTGTATCTTAAGAGATTCATCGTTACTCCCTCCATAGGTTACTCGTATTCTCTGATTCAATACCTCTCGTGACGAAACATTGGCTTTCTTAATAGTGCCATACTTCTTCCTCCCAGTTGCTCACACAGTCTACTACTTTTTGTGAAATTTTTGTCTGCCAGAAACTATAATTCACTAGTTGTGTATCATAAAAGAGTCATCGTTTCTCCTCCTAATGGTTATTCGAGATTTCTTAATCAAAACCCCTAGTAACGAGGCATTGGCTACCTTAAGAGAGTCATAGTTACTCGTCCCAATTGCTCACCCAGTCTGCCACTTTTTCTTACTGTGGCCAGTCTGCCAGAAGCGATATGTCACTCGTTGTGTATCTTAAGAGATTCATCGTTACTCCTTCCACAGGTTACTGGTATTCTCTGATTCAATACGTCTCGTGACGAAAAAGTCGCTACCTTAATAGTGCAATACTTCTTCCTCCCAGTTGCTCACACAGTCTACTACTTTTTGTGTAGTTTTTGTCTGCCAGAAACTATAATTCACTAGTTGTGTATCATAAAAGAGTCATCGTTTCTCCTCCTAGGGGTTATTCAAGATTTCGTAATCCAAAACCCTAGTAACGAGGCATTGGCTACCTTAAGAGAGTCATAGTTACTCGTCCCAATTGCTCACCCAGTCTGCCACTTTTTCTTACTGTGGCCAGTCTGCCAGAAACGATATGTCACTCGTTGTGTATCTTAAGAGATTCATCGTTACTCCTTCCAGGGGTTACTGGTATTCTCTGATTCAATACCTCTCGTGACGAAACATTGGCTTTCTTAATAGTGCCATACTTCTTCCTCCCAGTTGCTCACACAGTCTACTACTTTTTGTGTAGTTTTTGTCTGCCATAAACTATAATCCACTAGTTGTGTATCATAAAAGAGTGATCGTTTCTCCTCCTAGGGGTTATTCGAGATTTCTTAATCCAAACCCCTAGTAACGAGGCATTGGCTACCTTAAGAGAGTCATAGTTACTCGTCCCAATTGCTCACCCAGTCTGCCACTTTTTCTTACTGTGGCCAGTCTGCTAGAAGCGATATGTCACTCGTTGTGTATCTTAAGAGATTCATCGTTACTCCTTCCATAGGTTACTGGTATTCTCTGATTCAATACCTCTCGTGACGAAACATTGGCTTTCTTAATAGTGCCATATTTCTTCCTCCCAGTTGCTCACACTGTCCACTACTTTTAGTGTAGTTTTTGTCTGCCAGAAACTATAATTCACTAGTTGTGTATCATGAAAGAGTCATTGTTTCTCCTCCTAATGGTTATTCGAGATTTCTTAATCAAAACCCTTAGTAACGAGGCATTGGCTACCTTAAGAGAGTCATAGTTACTCGTCCCAATTGCTCACCCAGTCTGCCACTTTTTCTTACTGTGGCCAGTCTGCCAGAAGCGATATGTCACTCGTTGTGTATCTTAAGAGATTCATCGTTACTCCCTCCATAGGTTACTCATATTCTCTGATTCAATGCCTCTCGTGACGAAAAAGTCGCTATCTTAATAGTGCCATACTTCTTCCTCCCAGTTGCTCACACAGTTTACTACTTTTTGTTTACTTGCCAGTCTGCCAGAAGCGATATGTCACTAGTTGTGTATCAAAAAAGAGTCATCGTTTCACCTCCTAGGGATTATTCGAGATTTCTTAATCCAAAACCCTAGTAACGAGGCATTGGCTACCTTAAGAGAGTCATAGTTACTCGTCCCTATTGCTCACCCAGTCTACCACTTTTTCTTACTGTGGCCAGTCTGCCAGAAGCGATATGTCACTCGTTGTGTATCTTAAGAGATTCATCGTTACTCCGTCCATAGGTTACTGGTATTCTCTGATTCAATACCTCTCGTGGCGAAACATTGGCTTTCTTAATAGTGCCATACTTCTTCCTCCCATTTGCTCACACAGTCTACTACTTTTAGTGTAATTTTTGTCTGCCAGAAACTATAATTCACTAGTTGTGTATCATAAAAGAGTCATCGTTTCTCCTCCTAATGGTTATTCGAGATTTCTTAATCAAAACACCTAGTAACGAGACATTGGCTACCTTAAGAGAGTCATAGTTACTTGTCCCAATTGCTCACCCAGTCTGCCACTTTTTCTTACTGTGGCCAGTCTGCCAGAAGCGATATGTCACTCGTTGTGTATCTTAAGAGATTCATCGTTACTCCTTCCATAGGTTACTGGTATTCTCTGATTCAATACCACTCGTGACGAAAAAGTCGCTATCTTAATAGTGCAATACTTCTTCCTCCCAGTTGCTCACACAGTCTACTACTTTTTGTGTAGTTTTTGTCTGCGAGAAACTATAATTCACTAGTTGTGTATCATAAAAGAGTCATCGTTTCTTCTCCTAGGGGTTATTCGAGATTTCTTATCCAAACCCCTAGTAACGAGGCATTGGCTACCTTAAGAGAGTCATAGTTACTCGTCCCAATTGCTCACCCAGTCTGCCACTTTTTCTTACTGTGGCCAGTCTGCCAGAAGCGATATGTCACTCGTTGTGTATCTTAAGAGATTCATCGTTACTCCTTCTATAGGTTACTGGTATTCTCTGATTCCATACCACTCGTGACGAAAAAGTCGCTATCTTAATAGTGCAATACTTCTTCCTCCCAGTTGCTCACACAGTCTACTACTTTTTGTGTAGTTTTTGTCTGCGAGAAACTATAATTCACTAGTTGTGTATCATAAAAGTGTAATCGTTTCTCCTCCTAGGGGTTATTCGAGATTTCTTAATCAAAACCCCTAGTAACGAGGCATTGGCTACCTTAAGAGAGTCATAGTTACTCGTCCCAATTGCTCACCCAGTCTGCCACTTTTTCTTACTGTGGCCAGTCTGCCAGAAGCGATATGTCACTCGTTGTGTATCTTAAGAGATTGATCGTTACTCCCTCCATAGGTTACTCGTATTCTCTGATTCAATGCCTCTCGTGACGAAAAAGTCGCTATCTTAATAGTGCCATACTTCTTCCTCCCAGTTGCTCACACAGTTTACTACTTTTTGTGTACTTGCCAGTCTGCCAGAAGCGATATGTCACTAGTTGTGTATCAAAAAAGAGTCATCGTTTCACCTCCTAGGGATTATTCGAGGTTTCGTAATCCAAAACCCTAGTAACGAGGCATTGGCTACCTTAAGAGAGTCATAGTTACTCGTCCCAATTGCTCACCCAGTCTGCCACATTTTCTTACTGTGGCCAGTCTGCCAGAAGCGATATGTCACTCGTTGTGTATCTTAAGAGATTCATCGTTACTCCTTCCATAGGTTACTGGTATTCTCTGATTCAATACCTCTCGTGACGAAACATTGGCTTTCTTAATAGTGCCATACTTCTTCCTCCCAGTTGCTCACACAGTCTACTACTTTTTGTGTAGTTTTTGTCTGCCATAAACTATAATCCACTAGTTGTGTATCATAAAAGAGTGATCGTTTCTCCTCCTAGGTGTTATTCGAGATTTCTTAATCCAAACCCCTAGTAACGAGGCATTGGCTACCTTAAGAGAGTCATAGTTACTCGTCCCAATTGCTGACCCAGTCTGCCACTTTTTCTTACTGTGGCCAGTCTGCTAGAAGCGATATGTCACTCGTTGTGTATCTTAAGAGATTCATCGTTACTCCTTCCATAGGTTACTGGTATTCTCTGATTCAATACCTCTCGTGACGAAACATTGGCTTTCTTAATAGTGCCATACTTCTTCCTCCCAGTTGCTCACACAGTCTACTACTTTTAGTGTAGTTTTTGTCTGCCAGAAACTATAATTCACTAGTTGTGTATCATGAAAGAGTCATTGTTTCTCCTCCTAATGGTTATTCGAGATTTCTTAATCAAAACCCCTAGTAACGAGGCATTGGCTACCTTAAGAGAGTCATAGTTACTCGTCCCAATTGCTCACCCAGTCTGCCACTTTTTCTTACTGTGGCCAGTCTGCCAGAAGCGATATGTCACTCGTTGTGTATCTTAAGAGATTCATCGTTACTCCCTCCATAGGTTACTCATATTCTCTGATTCAATGCCTCTCGTGACGAAAAAGTCGCTATCTTAATAGTGCCATACTTCTTCCTCCCAGTTGCTCACACAGTTTACTACTTTTTGTGTACTTGCCAGTCTGCCAGAAGCGATATGTCACTAGTTGTGTATCAAAAAAGAGTCATCGTTTCACCTCCTAGGGATTATTCGAGATTTCTTAATCCAAAACCCTAGTAACGAGGCATTGGCTACCTTAAGAGAGTCATAGTTACTCGTCCCTATTGCTCACCCAGTATACCACTTTCTCTTACTGTGGCCAGTCTGCCAGAAGCGATATGTCACTCGTTGTGTATCTTAAGAGATTCATCGTTACTCCCTCCATAGGTTACTCGTATTCTCTGATTCAATACCTCTCGTGACGAAACATTGGCTTTCTTAATAGTGCCATACTTCTTCCTCCCATTTGCTCACACAGTCTACTACTTTTAGTGTAATTTTTGTCTGCCAGAAACTATAATTCACTAGTTGTGTATCATAAAAGAGTCATCGTTTCTCCTCCTAATGGTTATTCGAGATTTCTTAATCAAAACACCTAGTAACGAGGCATTGGCTACCTTAAGAGAGTCATAGTTACTCGTCCCAATTGCTCACCCAGTCTGCCACTTTTTCTTACTGTGGCCAGTCTGCCAGAAGCGATATGTCACTCGTTGTGTATCTTAAGAGATTCATCGTTACTCCTTCCATAGGTTACTGGTATTCTCTGATTCAATACCACTCGTGACGAAAAAGTCGCTATCTTAATAGTGCAATACTTCTTCCTCCCAGTTGCTCACACAGTCTACTACTTTTTGTGTAGTTTTTGTCTGCGAGAAACTATAATTCACTAGTTGTGTATCATAAAAGAGTCATCGTTTCTTCTCCTAGGGGTTATTCGAGATTTCTTATCCAAACCCCTAGTAACGAGGCATTGGCTACCTTAAGAGAGTCATAGTTACTCGTCCCAATTGCTCACCCAGTCTGCCACTTTTTCTTACTGTGGCCAGTCTGCCAGAAGCGATATGTCACTCGTTGTGTATCTTAAGAGATTCATCGTTACTCCTTCCATAGGTTACTGGTATTCTCTGATTCAATACCTCTCGTGACGAAACATTGGCTTTCTTAATAGTGCCATACTTCTTCCTCCCAGTTGCTCACACAGTCTACTACTTTTAGTGTAATTTTTGTGTGCCAGAAACTATAATTCACTAGTTGTGTATCATAAAAGAGTCATCGTTTCTCCTCCTGGGGGTTATTCGAGATTTCTTAATCCAAACCCCTAGTAACGAGGCATTGGCTACCTTAAGAGAGTCATAGTTACTCGTCCCAATTGCTCACCCAGTCTGCCACTTTTTCTTACTGTGGCCAGTCTGCCAGAAGCGATATGTCACTCGTTGTGTATCTTAAGAGATTCATCGTTACTCCTTCCATAGGTTACTGGTATTCTCTGATTCAATACCACTCGTGACGAAAAAGTCGCTATCTTAATAGTGCAATACTTCTTCCTCCCAGTTGCTCAGACAGTCTACTACTTTTTGTGTAGTTTTTGTCTGCGAGAAACTATAATTCACTAGTTGTGTAACATAAAAGAGTCATCGTTTCTCCTCCTAGGGGTTATTCGAGATTCCTAAATCCAAACCCCTAGTAACGAGGCATTGGCTACCTTAAGAGAGTAATAGTTACTCGTCCCAATTGCTCACCCAGTCTGCCATATATTCTTACTGTGGAAAGTCTGCCAGAAGCGATATGTCACTCGTCGTGTATCTTAAGAGATTCATCGTTACTCCCTCCATAGGTTACTCGTATTCTCTGATTCAATACCTCTCGTGACGAAACATTGGCTTTCTTAATAGTGCCATACTTCTTCCTCCCAGTTGCTCACACAGTCTACTACTTTTTGTGTAATTTTTGTGTGCCAGAAACTATAATTCACTAGTTGTGTATCATAAAAGAGTCATCGTTTCTCCTCCTGGGGGTTATTCGAGATTTCTTAATCCAAACCCCTAGTAACGAGGCATTGGCTACCTTAAGAGAGTCATAGTTACTCGTCCCAATTGCTCACCCAGTCTGCCACTTTTTCTTACTGTGGCCAGTCTGCCAGAAGCGATATGTCACTCGTTGTGTATCTTAAGAGATTCATCGTTACTCCTTCCATAGGTTACTGGTATTCTCTGATTCAATACCACTCGTGACGAAAAAGTCGCTATCTTAATAGTGCAATACTTCTTCCTCCCAGTTGCTCACACAGTCTACTACTTTTTGTGTAGTTTTTGTCTGCGAGAAACTATAATTCACTAGTTGTGTATCATAAAAGAGTCATCGTTTCTCCTCCTAGGGGTTATGCGAGATTCCTTAATCCAAACCCCTAGTAACGAGGCATTGGCTACCTTAAGAGAGTCATAGTTACTCGTCCCAATTGCTCACCCAGTCTGCCATATATTCTTACTGTGGAAAGTCTGCCAGAAGCGATATGTCACTCGTTGTGTATCTTAAGAGATTCATCGTTACTCCCTCCATAGGTTACTCGTATTCTCTGATTCAATACCTCTCGTGACGAAACATTGGCTTTCTTAATAGTGCCATACTTCTTCCTCCCAGTTGCTCACACAGTCTACTACTTTTTGTGTAATTTTTGTCTGCCAGAAACTATAATTCACTAGTTGTGTATCACAAAAGAGTCATCGTTTCTCCTCCTAATGGTTATTCGAGATTTCTTAATCAAAACCCCTAGTAACGAGGCATTGGCTACCTTAAGAGAGTCATAGTTACTCGTCCCAATTGCTCACCCAGACTGCCACTTTTTCTTACTGTGGCCAGTCTGCCAGAAGCGATATGTCACTCGTTGTGTATCTTAAGAGATTCATCGTTACTCCCTCCATAGGTTACTCGTATTCTCTGATTCAATACCTCTCGTGACGAAACATTAGCTTTCTTAATAGTGCCATACTTCTTCCTCCCAGTTGCTCACACAGTCTACTACTTTTTGTGTAGTTTTTGTCTTCCAGAAACTATAATTCACTAGTTTTGTATCATAAAAGAATCATCGTTTCTCCTCCTGGGGGTTATTCGAGATTCCTTAATCCAAACCCCTAGTAACGAGGCATTGGCTACCTTAAGAGAGTCATAGTTACTCGTCCCAATTGCTCACCCAGTCTGCCACTTTTTCTTACTGTGGCCAGTCTGCCAGAAGCGATATGTTACTCGTTGTGTATCTTAAGAGATTCATCGTTACTCCTTCCATAGGTTACTGGTATTCTCTGATTCAATACCACTCGTGACGAAAAAGTCGCTATCTTAATAGTGCAATACTTCTTCCTCCCAGTTGCTCACACAGTCTACTACTTTTTGTGTAGTTTTTGTCTGCGAGAAACTATAATTCACTAGTTGTGTATCATAAAAGAGTCATCGTTTCTCCTCCTAGGGGTTATTCGAGATTTCTTAATCAAAACCCCTAGTAACGAGGCATTGGCTACCTTAAGAGAGTCATAGTTACTCGTCCCAATTGCTCACCCAGTCTGCCACTTTTTCTTACTGTGGCCAGTCTGCCAGAAGCGATATGTCACTCGTTGTGTATCTTAAGAGATTGATCGTTACTCCCTCCATAGGTTACTCGTATTCTCTGATTCAATGCCTCTCGTGACGAAAAAGTCGCTATCTTAATAGTGCCATACTTCTTCCTCCCAGTTGCTCACACAGTTTACTACTTTTTGTGTACTTGCCAGTCTGCCAGAAGCGATATGTCACTAGTTGTGTATCAAAAAAGAGTCATCGTTTCACCTCCTAGGGATTATTCGAGATTTCGTAATCCAAAACCCTAGTAACGAGGCATTGGCTACCTTAAGAGAGTCATAGTTACTCGTCCCAATTGCTCACCCAGTCTGCCACTTTTTCTTACTGTGGCCAGTCTGCCAGAAGCGATATGTCACTCGTTGTGTATCTTAAGAGATTCATCGTTACTCCTTCCATAGGTTACTGGTATTCTCTGATTCAATACCTCTCGTGACGAAACATTGGCTTTCTTAATAGTGCCATACTTCTTCCTCCCAGTTGCTCACACAGTCTACTACTTTTTGTGTAGTTTTTGTCTGCCATAAACTATAATATACTAGTTGTGTATCATAAAAGAGTGATCGTTTCTCCTCCTAGGGGTTATTCGAGATTTCTTAATCCAAACCCCTAGTAACGAGGCATTGGCTACCTTAAGAGAGTCATAGTTACTCGTCCCAATTTCTCACCCAGTCTGCCACTTTTTCTTACTGTGGCCAGTCTGCCAGAAGCGATATGTCACTCGTTGTGTATCTTAAGAGATTCATCGTTACTCCCTCCATAGGTTACTTGTATTCTCTGATTCAATACCTCTCGTGACGAAACATTGGCTTTCTTAATAGTGCCATACTTCTTCCTCCCAGTTGCTCACACAGTCTACTACTTTTTGTGTAGTTTTTGTCTGCCAGAAGCTATAATTCACTAGTTGTGTATCATAAAAGAGTCATCGTTTCTCCTCCTAGGGGTTATTCGAGATTTCTTAATCAAAACCCCTAGTAACGAGGCATTGGCTACCTTAAGAGAGTCATAGTTACTCGTCCCAATTGCTCACCCAGTCTGCCACTTTTTCTTACTGTGGCCAGTCTGCCAGAAGCGATATGTCACTCGTTGTGTATCTTAAGAGATTCATCGTTACTCCTTCCATAGGTTACTGGTATTCTCTGATTCAATACCACTCGTGACGAAAAAGTCGCTATCTTAATAGTGCAATACTTCTTCCTCCCAGTTGCTCACACAGTCTACTACTTTTTGTGTAGTTTTTGTCTGCGAGAAACTATAATTCACTAGTTGTGTATCATAAAAGAGTCATCGTTTCTTCTCCTAGGGGTTATTCGAGATTTCTTATCCAAACCCCTAGTAACGAGGCATTGGCTACCTTAAGAGAGTCATAGTTACTCGTCCCAATTGCTCACCCAGTCTGCCACTTTTTCTTACTGTGGCCAGTCTGCCAGAAGCGATATGTCACTCGTTGTGTATCTTAAGAGATTCATCGTTACTCCTTCCATAGGTTACTGGTATTCTGTGATTCAATACCTCTCGTGACGAAAAAGTCGCTATCTTAATAGTGCAATACTTCTTCCTCCCAGTTGCTCACACAGTCTACTACTTTTTGTGTAGTTTTTGTCTGCGAGAAACTATAATTCACTAGTTGTGTATCATAAAAGAGTCATCGTTTCTTCTCCTAGGGGTTATTCGAGATTTCTTATCCAAACCCCTAGTAACGAGGCATTGGCTACCTTAAGAGAGTCATAGTTACTCGTCCCAATTGCTCACCCAGTCTGCCACTTTTTCTTACTGTGGCCAGTCTGCCAGAAGCGATATGTCACTCGTTGTGTATCTTAAGAGATTCATCGTTACTCCTTCCATAGGTTACTGGTATTCTCTGATTCAATACCTCTCGTGACGAAACATTGGCTTTCTTAATAGTGCCATACTTCTTCCTCCCAGTTGCTCACACAGTCTACTACTTTTAGTGTAATTTTTGTGTGCCAGAAACTATAATTCACTAGTTGTGTATCATAAAAGAGTCATCGTTTCTCCTCCTGGGGGTTATTCGAGATTTCTTAATCCAAACCCCTAGTAACGAGGCATTGGCTACCTTAAGAGAGTCATAGCTACTCGTCCCAATTGCTCACCCAGTCTGCCACTTTTTCTTACTGTGGCCAGTCTGCCAGAAGCGATATGTCACTCGTTGTGTATCTTAAGAGATTCATCGTTACTCCTTCCATAGGTTACTGGTATTCTCTGATTCAATACCACTCGTGACGAAAAAGTCGCTATCTTAATAGTGCAATACTTCTTCCTCCCAGTTGCTCACACAGTCTACTACTTTTTGTGTAGTTTTTGTCTGCGAGAAACTATAATTCACTAGTTGTGTATCATAAAAGAGTCATCGTTTCTCCTCCTAGGGGTTATTCGAGATTCCTAAATCCAAACCCCTAGTAACGAGGCATTGGCTACCTTAAGAGAGTCATAGTTACTCGTCCCAATTGCTCACCCAGTCTGCCATATATTCTTACTGTGGAAAGTCTGCCAGAAGCGATATGTCACTCGTTGTGTATCTTAAGAGATTCATCGTTACTCCCTCCATAGGTTACTCGTATTCTCTGATTCAATACCTCTCGTGACGAAACATTGGCTTTCTTAATAGTGCCATACTTCTTCCTCCCAGTTGCTCACACAGTCTACTACTTTTTGTGTAATTTTTGTCTGCCAGAAACTATAATTCACTAGTTGTGTATCATAAAAGAGTCATCGTTTCTCCTCCTAATGGTTATTCGAGATTTCTTAATCAAAACCCCTAGTAACGAGGCATTGGCTACCTTAAGAGAGTCATAGTTACTCGTCCCAATTGCTCACCCAGTCTGCCACTTTTTCTTACTGTGGCCAGTCTGCCAGAAGCGATATGTCACTCGTTGTGTATCTTAAGAGATTCATCGTTACTCCCTCCATAGGTTACTCGTATTCTCTGATTCAATACCTCTCGTGACGAAACATTGGCTTTCTTAATAGTGCCATACTTCTTCCTCCCAGTTGCTCACACCGTCTACTACTTTTTGTGTAGTTTTTGTCTTCCAGAAACTATAATTCACTAGTTTTGTATCATAAATGAGTCATCGTTTCTCCTCCTGGGGGTTATTCGAGATTCCTTAATCCAAACCCCTAGTAACGAGGCATTGGCTACCTTAAGAGAGTCATAGTTACTCGTCCCAATTGCTCACCCAGTCTGCCACTTTTTCTTACTGTGGCCAGTCTGCCAGAAGCGATATGTCACTCGTTGTGTATCTTAAGAGATTCATCGTTACTCCTTCCATAGGTTACTGGTATTCTCTGATTCAATACCTCTCGTGACGAAACATTGGCTTTCTTAATAGTGCCATACTTCTTCCTCCCAGTTGCTCACACAGTCTACTACTTTTAGTGTAATTTTTGTGTGCCAGAAACTATAATTCACTAGTTGTGTATCATAAAAGAGTCATCGTTTCTCCTCCTGGGGGTTATTCGAGATTTCTTAATCCAAACCCCTAGTAACGAGGCATTGGCTACCTTAAGAGAGTCATAGTTACTCGTCCCAATTGCTCACCCAGTCTGCCACTTTTTCTTACTGTGGCCAGTCTGCCAGAAGCGATATGTCACTCGTTGTGTATCTTAAGAGATTCATCGTTACTCCTTCCATAGGTTACTGGTATTCTCTGATTCAATACCACTCGTGACGAAAAAGTCGCTATCTTAATAGTGCAATACTTCTTCCTCCCAGTTGCTCACACAGTCTACTACTTTTTGTGTAGTTTTTGTCTGCGAGAAACTATAATTCACTAGTTGTGTATCATAAAAGAGTCATCGTTTCTCCTCCTAGGGGTTATTCGAGATTCCTAAATCCAAACCCCTAGTAACGAGGCATTGGCTACCTTAAGAGAGTCATAGTTACTCGTCCCAATTGCTCACCCAGTCTGCCATATATTCTTACTGTGGAAAGTCTGCCAGAAGCGATGTGTCACTCGTTGTGTATCTTAAGAGATTCATCGTTACTCCCTCCATAGGTTACTCGTATTCTCTGATTCAATGCCTCTCGTGACGAAAAAGTCGCTATCTTAATAGTGCCATACTTCTTCCTCCCAGTTGCTCACACAGTTTACTACTTTTTGTGTACTTGCCAGTCTGCCAGAAGCGATATGTCACTAGTTGTGAATCAAAAAAGAGTCATCGTTTCACCTCCTAGGGATTATTCGAGATTTCGTAATCCAAAACCCTAGTAACGAGGCATTGGCTACCTTAAGAGAGTCATAGTTACTCGTCCCAATTGCTCACCCAGTCTGCCACTTTTTCTTACTGTGGCCAGTCTGCCAGAAGCGAAATGTCACTCGTTGTGTATCTTAAGAGATTCATCGTTACTCCTTCCATAGGTTACTGGTATTCTCTGATTCAATACCTCTCGTGACGAAAAATTGTCTTTCTTAATAGTGCCATACTTCTTCCTCCCAGTTCCTCACACAGTCTACTACTTTTTGTGTAGTTTTTGTCTGCCATAAACAATAATCCACTAGTTGTGTATCATAAAAGAGTGATCGTTTCTCCTCCTAGGGGTTATTCGAGATTTCTTAATCCAAATCCCTAGTAACGAGGCATTGGCTACCTTAAGAGAGTCATAGTTACTCGTCCCAATTTCTCACCCAGTCTGCCACTTTTTCTTACTGTGGCCAGTCTGCCAGAAGCGATATGTCACTCGTTGTGTATCTTAAGAGATTCATCGTTACTCCCTCCATAGGGTACTCGTATTCTCTGATTCAATACCTCTCGTGACGAAACATTGGCTTTCTTAATAGTGCCATACTTCTTCCTCCCAGTTGCTCACACAGTCTACTACTTTTTGTGTAGTTTTTGTCTGCCAGACGCTATAATTCACTAGTTGTGTATCATAAAAGAGTCATCGTTTCTCCTCCTAGGGGTTATTCGAGATTTCTTAATCAAAACCCCTAGTAACGAGGCATTGGCTACCTTAAAAGAGTCATAGTTACTCGTCCCAATTGCTCACCCAGTCTGCCACTTTTTCTTACTGTGGCCAGTCTGCCAGAAGCGATATGTCACTCGTTGTGTATCTTAAGAGATTCATCGTTACTCCTTCCATAGGTTACTGGTATTCTCTGATTCAATACCACTCGTGACGAAAAAGTCGCTATCTTAATAGTGCCATACTTCTTCCTCCCAGTTGCTCACACAGTTTACTACTTTTTGTGTACTTGCCAGTCTGCCAGAAGCGATATGTCACTAGTTGTGAATCAAAAAAGAGTCATCGTTTCACCTCCTAGGGATTATTCGAGATTTCGTAATCCAAAACCCTAGTAACGAGGCATTGGCTACCTTAAGAGAGTCATAGTTACTCGTCCCAATTGCTCACCCAGTCTGCCACTTTTTCTTACTGTGGCCAGTCTGCCAGAAGCGATATGTCACTCGTTGTGTATCTTAAGAGATTCATCGTTACTCCTTCCATAGGTTACTGGTATTCTGTGATTCAATACCTCTCGTGACGAAAAAGTCGCTATCTTAATAGTGCAATACTTCTTCCTCCCAGTTGCTCACACAGTCTACTACTTTTTGTGTAGTTTTTGTCTGCGAGAAACTATAATTCACTAGTTGTGTATCATAAAAGAGTCATCGTTTCTTCTCCTAGGGGTTATTCGAGATTTCTTATCCAAACCCCTAGTAACGAGGCATTGGCTACCTTAAGAGAGTCATAGTTACTCGTCCCAATTGCTCACCCAGTCTGCCACTTTTTCTTACTGTGGCCAGTCTGCCAGAAGCGATATGTCACTCGTTGTGTATCTTAAGAGATTCATCGTTACTCCTTCCATAGGTTACTGGTATTCTCTGATTCAATACCTCTCGTGACGAAACATTGGCTTTCTTAATAGTGCCATACTTCTTCCTCCCAGTTGCTCACACAGTCTACTACTTTTAGTGTAGTTTTTGTCTGCCAGAAACTATAATTCACTAGTTGTGTATCATAAAAGAGTCATCGTTTTTCCTCCTGGGGGTTATTCGAGATTTCTTAATCCAAACCCCCAGTAACGAGGCATTGGCTACCTTAAGAGAGTCATAGTTACTCGTCCCAATTGCTCACCCAGTCTGCCACTTTTTCTTACTGTGGCCAGTCTGCCAGAAGCGATATGTCACTCGTTGTGTATCTTAAGAGATTCATCGTTACTCCTTCCATAGGTTACTGGTATTCTCTGATTCAATACCACTCGTGACGAAAAAGTCGCTATCTTAATAGTGCAATACTTCTTCCTCCCAGTTGCTCACACAGTCTACTACTTTTTGTGTAGTTTTTGTCTGCCAGAAACTATAATTCACTAGTTGTGTATCAAAAAAGAGTCATCGTTTCTCCTCCTAGGGGTTATTCGAGATTCCTAAATCCAAACCCCTAGTAACGAGGCATTGGCTACCTTAAGAGAGTCATAGTTACTCGTCCCAATTGCTCACCCAGTCTGCCACTTTTTCTTACTGTGGCCAGTCTGCCAGAAGCGATATGTCACTCGTTGTGTATCTTAAGAGATTCATCGTTACTCCTTCCATAGGTTACTGGTATTCTCTGATTCAATACCACTCGTGACGAAAAAGTCGCTATCTTAATAGTGCAATACTTCTTCCTCCCAGTTGCTCACACAGTCTACTACTTTTTGTGTAGTTTTTGTCTGCGAGAAACTATAATTCACTAGTTGTGTATCATAAAAGAGTCATCGTTTCTCCTCCTAGGGGTTATTCGAGATTCCTAAATCCAAACCCCTAGTAACGAGGCATTGGCTACCTTAAGAGAGTCATAGTTACTCGTCCCAATTGCTCACCCAGTCTGCCATATATTCTTACTGTGGAAAGTCTGCCAGAAGCGATATGTCACTCGTTGTGTATCTTAAGAGATTCATCGTTACTCCCTCCATAGGTTACTCGTATTCTCTGATTCAATGCCTCTCGTGACGAAAAAGTCGCTATCTTAATAGTGCCATACTTCTTCCTCCCAGTTGCTCACACAGTTTACTACTTTTTGTGTACTTGCCAGTCTGCCAGAAGCGATATGTCACTAGTTGTGAATCAAAAAAGAGTCATCGTTTCACCTCCTAGGGATTATTCGAGATTTCGTAATCCAAAACCCTAGTAACGAGGCATTGGCTACCTTAAGAGAGTCATAGTTACTCGTCCCAATTGCTCACCCAGTCTGCCACTTTTTCTTACTGTGGCCAGTCTGCCAGAAGCGAAATGTCACTCGTTGTGTATCTTAAGAGATTCATCGTTACTCCTTCCATAGGTTACTGGTATTCTCTGATTCAATACCTCTCGTGACGAAAAATTGTCTTTCTTAATAGTGCCATACTTCTTCCTCCCAGTTCCTCACACAGTCTACTACTTTTTGTGTAGTTTTTGTCTGCCATAAACAATAATCCACTAGTTGTGTATCATAAAAGAGTGATCGTTTCTCCTCCTAGGGGTTATTCGAGATTTCTTAATCCAAATCCCTAGTAACGAGGCATTGGCTACCTTAAGAGAGTCATAGTTACTCGTCCCAATTTCTCACCCAGTCTGCCACTTTTTCTTACTGTGGCCAGTCTGCCAGAAGCGATATGTCACTCGTTGTGTATCTTAAGAGATTCATCGTTACTCCCTCCATAGGGTACTCGTATTCTCTGATTCAATACCTCTCGTGACGAAACATTGGCTTTCTTAATAGTGCCATACTTCTTCCTCCCAGTTGCTCACACAGTCTACTACTTTTTGTGTAGTTTTTGTCTGCCAGACGCTATAATTCACTAGTTGTGTATCATAAAAGAGTCATCGTTTCTCCTCCTAGGGGTTATTCGAGATTTCTTAATCAAAACCCCTAGTAACGAGGCATTGGCTACCTTAAAAGAGTCATAGTTACTCGTCCCAATTGCTCACCCAGTCTGCCACTTTTTCTTACTGTGGCCAGTCTGCCAGAAGCGATATGTCACTCGTTGTGTATCTTAAGAGATTCATCGTTACTCCTTCCATAGGTTACTGGTATTCTCTGATTCAATACCACTCGTGACGAAAAAGTCGCTATCTTAATAGTGCAATACTTCTTCCTCCCAGTTGCTCACACAGTCTACTACTTTTTGTGTAGTTTTTGTCTGCGAGAAACTATAATTCACTAGTTGTGTATCATAAAAGAGTCATCGTTTCTTCTCCTAGGGGTTATTCGAGATTTCTTATCCAAACCCCTAGTAACGAGGCATTGGCTACCTTAAGAGAGTCATAGTTACTCGTCCCAATTGCTCACCCAGTCTGCCACTTTTTCTTACTGTGGCCAGTCTGCCAGAAGCGATATGTCACTCGTTGTGTATCTTAAGAGATTCATCGTTACTCCTTCCATAGGTTACTGGTATTCTGTGATTCAATACCTCTCGTGACGAAAAAGTCGCTATCTTAATAGTGCAATACTTCTTCCTCCCAGTTGCTCACACAGTCTACTACTTTTTGTGTAGTTTTTGTCTGCGAGAAACTATAATTCACTAGTTGTGTATCATAAAAGAGTCATCGTTTCTTCTCCTAGGGGTTATTCGAGATTTCTTATCCAAACCCCTAGTACGAGGCATTGGCTACCTTAAGAGAGTCATAGTTACTCGTCCCAATTGCTCACCCAGTCTGCCACTTTTTCTTACTGTGGCCAGTCTGCCAGAAGCGATATGTCACTCGTTGTGTATCTTAAGAGATTCATCGTTACTCCTTCCATAGGTTACTGGTATTCTCTGATTCAATACCTCTCGTGACGAAACATTGGCTTTCTTAATAGTGCCATACTTCTTCCTCCCAGTTGCTCACACAGTCTACTACTTTTAGTGTAGTTTTTGTCTGCCAGAAACTATAATTCACTAGTTGTGTATCATAAAAGAGTCATCGTTTTTCCTCCTGGGGGTTATTCGAGATTTCTTAATCCAAACCCCTAGTAACGAGGCATTGGCTACCTTAAGAGAGTCATAGTTACTCGTCCCAATTGCTCACCCAGTCTGCCACTTTTTCTTACTGTGGCCAGTCTGCCAGAAGCGATATGTCACTCGTTGTGTATCTTAAGAGATTCATCGTTACTCCTTCCATAGGTTACTGGTATTCTCTGATTCAATACCACTCGTGACGAAAAAGTCGCTATCTTAATAGTGCAATACTTCTTCCTCCCAGTTGCTCACACAGTCTACTACATTTTGTGTAGTTTTTGTCTGCCAGAAACTATAATTCACTAGTTGTGTATCATAAAAGAGTCATCGTTTCTCCTCCTAGGGGTTATTCGAGATTCCTAAATCCAAACCCCTAGTAACGAGGCATTGGCTACCTTAAGAGAGTCATAGTTACTCGTCCCAATTGCTCACCCAGTCTGCCATATATTCTTACTGTGGAAAGTCTGCCAGAAGCGATATGTCACTCGTTGTGTATCTTAAGAGATTCATCGTTACTCCCTCCATAGGTTACTCGTATTCTCTGATTCAATACCTTTCGTGACGAAACATTGGCTTTCTTAATAGTGCCATACTTCTTCCTCCCAGTTGCTCACACAGTCTACTACTTTTTGTGTAATTTTTGTCTGCCAGAAACTATAATTCACTAGTTGTGTATCATAAAAGAGTCATCGTTTCTCCTCCTAGGGGTTATTCGAGATTCCTAAATCCAAACCCCTAGTAACGAGGCATTGGCTTCCTTAAGAGAGTCATAGTTACTCGTCCCAATTGCTCACCCAGTCTGCCATATATTCTTACTGTGGAAAGTCTGCCAGAAGCGATATGTCACTCGTTGTGTATCTTAAGAGATTCATCGTTACTCCCTCCATAGGTTACTCGTATTCTCTGATTCAATACCTCTCGTGACGAAACATTGGCTTTCTTAATAGTGCCATACTTCTTCCTCCCAGTTGCTCACACAGTCTACTACTTTTTGTGTAGTTTTTGTCTTCCAGAAACTATAATTCACTAGTTTTGTATCATAAAAGAGTCATCGTTTCTCCTCCTGGGGGTTATTCGAGATTCCTTAATCCAAACCCCTAGTAACGAGGCATTGGCTACCTTAAGAGAGTCATAGTTACTCGTCCCAATTGCTCACCCAGTCTGCCACTTTTTCTTACTGTGGCCAGTCTGCCAGAAGCGATATGTCACTCGTTGTGTATCTTAAGATATTCATCGTTACTCCTTCCATAGGTTACTGGTATTCTCTGATTCAATACCACTCGTGACGAAAAAGTCGCTATCTTAATAGTGCAATACTTCTTCCTCCCAGTTGCTCACACAGTCTACTACTTTTTGTGTAGTTTTTGTCTGCGAGAAACTATAATTCACTAGTTGTGTATCATAAAAGAGTCATCGTTTCTCCTCCTAGGGGTTATTCGAGATTTCTTAATCAAAACCCCTAGTAACGAGGCATTGGCTACCTTAAGAGAGTCATAGTTACTCGTCCCAATTGCTCACCCAGTCTGCCACTTTTTCTTACTGTGGCCAGTCTGCCAGAAGCGATATGTCACTCGTTGTGTATCTTAAGAGATTCATCGTTACTCCTTCCATAGGTTACTGGTATTCTCTGATTCAATACCTCTCGTGACGAAACATTGGCTTTCTTAATAGTGCCATACTTCTTCCTCCCAGTTGCTCACACAGTCTACTACTTTTTGTGTAGTTTTTGTCTGCCATAAACTATAAGCCACTAGTTGTGTATCATAAAAGAGTGATCGTTTCTCCTCCTAGGGGTTATTCGAGATTTCTTAATCCAAACCCCTAGTAACGAGGCATTGGCTACCTTAAGAGAGTCATAGTTACTCGTCCCAATTTCTCACCCAGTCTGCCACTTTTTCTTACTGTGGCCAGTCTGCCAGAAGCGATATGTCACTCGTTGTGTATCTTAAGAGATTCATCGTTACTCCTTCCATAGGTTACTGGTATTCTCTGATTCAATACCACTCGTGACGAAAAAGTCGCTATCTTAATAGTGCAATACTTCTTCCTCCCAGTTGCTCACACAGTCTACTACTTTTTGTGTAGTTTTTGTCTGCGAGAAACTATAATTCACTAGTTGTGTATCATAAAAGAGTCATCGTTTCTCCTCCTAGGGGTTATTCGAGATTTCTTAATCAAAACCCCTAGTAACGAGGCATTGGCTACCTTAAGAGAGTCATAGTTACTCGTCCCAATTGCTCACCCAGTCTGCCACTTTTTCTTACTGTGGCCAGTCTGCCAGAAGCGATATGTCACTCGTTGTGTATCTTAAGAGATTGATCGTTACTCCCTCCATAGGTTACTCGTATTCTCTGATTCAATGCCTCTCGTGACGAAAAAGTCGCTATCTTAATAGTGCCATACTTCTTCCTCCCAGATGCTCACACAGTTTACTACTTTTTGTGTACTTGCCAGTCTGCCAGAAGCGAAATGTCACTAGTTGTGTATCAAAAAAGAGTCATCGTTTCACCTCCTAGGGATTATTCGAGATTTCTTATCCAAACCCCTAGTAACGAGGCATTGGCTACCTTAAGAGAGTCATAGTTACTCGTCCCAATTGCTCACCCAGTCTGCCACTTTTTCTTACTGTGGCCAGTCTGCCAGAAGCGATATGTCACTCGTTGTGTATCTTAAGAGATTCATCGTTACTCCTTCCATAGGTTACTGGTATTCTCTGATTCAATACCTCTCGTGACGAAACATTGGCTTTCTTAATAGTGCCATACTTCTTCCTCCCAGTTGCTCACATAGTCTACTACTTTTAGTGTAATTTTTGTGTGCCAGAAACTATAATTCACTAGTTGTGTATCATAAAAGAGTCATCGTTTCTCCTCCTGGGGGTTATTCGAGATTTCTTAATCCAAACCCCTAGTAACGAGGCATTGGCTACCTTAAGAGAGTCATAGTTACTCGTCCCAATTGCTCACCCAGTCTGCCACTTTTTCTTACTGTGGCCAGTCTGCCAGAAGCGATATGTCACTCGTTGTGTATCTTAAGAGATTCATCGTTACTCCTTCCATAGGTTACTGGTATTCTCTGATTCAATACCACTCGTGACGAAAAAGTCGCTATCTTAATAGTGCAATACTTCTTCCTCCCAGTTGCTCACACAGTCTACTACTTTTTGTGTAGTTTTTGTCTGCCAGAAACTATAATTCACTAGTTGTGTATCATAAAAGAGTCATCGTTTCTCCTCCTAGGGGTTATTCGAGATTCCTAAATCCAAACCCCTAGTAACGAGGCATTGGCTACCTTAAGAGAGTCATAGTTACTCGTCCCAATTGCTCACCCAGTCTGCCACTTTTTCTTACTGTGGCCAGTCTGCCAGAAGCGATATGTCACTCGTTGTGTATCTTAAGAGATTCATCGTTACTCCTTCCATAGGTTACTGGTATTCTCTGATTCAATACCTCTCGTGACGAAACATTGGCTTTCTTAATAGTGCCATACTTCTTCCTCCCAGTTGCTCACATAGTCTACTACTTTTAGTGTAATTTTTGTGTGCCAGAAACTATAATTCACTAGTTGTGTATCATAAAAGAGTCATCGTTTCTCCTCCTGGGGGTTATTCGAGATTCCTTAATCCAAACCCCTAGTAACGAGGCATTGGCTACCTTAAGAGAGTCATAGTTACTCGTCCCAGTCTGCCACTTTTTCTTACTGTGGCCAGTCTGCCAGAAGCGATATGTCACTCGTTGTGTATCTTAAGAGATTCATCGTTACTCCTTCCATAGGTTACTGGTATTCTCTGATTCAATACCACTCGTGACGAAAAAGTCGCTATCTCAATAGTGCAATACTTCTTCCTCCCAGTTGCTCACACAGTCTACTACTTTTTGTGTAGTTTTTGTCTGCGAGAAACTATAATTCACTAGTTGTGTATCATAAAAGAGTCATCGTTTCTCCTCCTAGGGGTTATTCGAGATTTCTTAATCAAAACCCCTAGTAACGAGGCATTGGCTACCTTAAGAGAGTCATAGTTACTCGTCCCAATTGCTCACCCAGTCTGCCACTTTTTCTTACTGTGGCCAGTCTGCCAGAAGCGATATGTCACTCGTTGTGTATCTTAAGAGATTCATCGTTACTCCTTCCATAGGTTACTGGTATTCTCTGATTCAATACCTCTCGTGACGAAACATTGGCTTTCTTAATAGTGCCATACTTCTTCCTCCCAGTTGCTCACACAGTCTACTACTTTTAGTGTAATTTTTGTGTGCCAGAAACTATAATTCACTAGTTGTGTATCATAAAAGAGTCATCGTTTCTCCTCCTGGGGGTTATTCGAGATTTCTTAATCCAAACCCCTAGTAACGAGGCATTGGCTACCTTAAGAGAGTCATAGTTACTCGTCCCAATTGCTCACCCAGTCTGCCACTTTTTCTTACTGTGGCCAGTCTGCCAGAAGCGATATGTCACTCGTTGTGTATCTTAAGAGATTCATCGTTACTCCTTCCATAGGTTACTGGTATTCTCTGATTCAATACCACTCGTGACGAAAAAGTCGCTATCTTAATAGTGCAATACTTCTTCCTCCCAGTTGCTCACACAGTCTACTACTTTTTGTGTAGTTTTTGTCTGCGAGAAACTATAATTCACTAGTTGTGTATCATAAAAGAGTCATCGTTTCTCCTCCTAGGGGTTATTCGAGATTCCTAAATCCAAACCCCTAGTAACGAGGCATTGGCTACCTTAAGAGAGTCATAGTTACTCGTCCCAATTGCTCACCCAGTCTGCCATATATTCTTACTGTGGAAAGTCTGCCAGAAGCGATATGTCACTCGTTGTGTATCTTAAGAGATTCATCGTTACTCCCTCCATAGGTTACTCGTATTCTCTGATTCAATGCCTCTCGTGACGAAAAAGTCGCTATCTTAATAGTGCCATACTTCTTCCTCCCAGTTGCTCACACAGTTTACTACTTTTTGTGTACTTGCCAGTCTGCCAGAAGCGATATGTCACTAGTTGTGAATCAAAAAAGAGTCATCGTTTCACCTCCTAGGGATTATTCGAGATTTCGTAATCCAAAACCCTAGTAACGAGGCATTGGCTACCTTAAGAGAGTCATAGTTACTCGTCCCAATTGCTCACCCAGTCTGCCACTTTTTCTTACTGTGGCCAGTCTGCCAGAAGCGAAATGTCACTCGTTGTGTATCTTAAGAGATTCATCGTTACTCCTTCCATAGGTTACTGGTATTCTCTGATTCAATACCTCTCGTGACGAAAAATTGTCTTTCTTAATAGTGCCATACTTCTTCCTCCCAGTTCCTCACACAGTCTACTACTTTTTGTGTAGTTTTTGTCTGCCATAAACAATAATCCACTAGTTGTGTATCATAAAAGAGTGATCGTTTCTCCTCCTAGGGGTTATTCGAGATTTCTTAATCCAAATCCCTAGTAACGAGGCATTGGCTACCTTAAGAGAGTCATAGTTACTCGTCCCAATTTCTCACCCAGTCTGCCACTTTTTCTTACTGTGGCCAGTCTGCCAGAAGCGATATGTCACTCGTTGTGTATCTTAAGAGATTCATCGTTACTCCCTCCATAGGGTACTCGTATTCTCTGATTCAATACCTCTCGTGACGAAACATTGGCTTTCTTAATAGTGCCATACTTCTTCCTCCCAGTTGCTCACACAGTCTACTACTTTTTGTGTAGTTTTTGTCTGCCAGAAACTATAATTCACTAGTTGTGTATCATAAAAGAGTCATCGTTTCTCCTCCTAGGGGTTATTCGAGATTCCTAAATCCAAACCCCTAGTAACGAGGCATTGGCTACCTTAAGAGAGTCATAGTTACTCGTCCCAATTGCTCACCCAGTCTGCCACTTTTTCTTACTGTGGCCAGTCTGCCAGAAGCGATATGTCACTCGTTGTGTATCTTAAGAGATTCATCGTTACTCCTTCCATAGGTTACTGGTATTCTCTGATTCAATACCTCTCGTGACGAAACATTGGCTTTCTTAATAGTGCCATACTTCTTCCTCCCAGTTGCTCACATAGTCTACTACTTTTAGTGTAATTTTTGTGTGCCAGAAACTATAATTCACTAGTTGTGTATCATAAAAGAGTCATCGTTTCTCCTCCTGGGGGTTATTCGAGATTCCTTAATCCAAACCCCTAGTAACGAGGCATTGGCTACCTTAAGAGAGTCATAGTTACTCGTCCCAGTCTGCCACTTTTTCTTACTGTGGCCAGTCTGCCAGAAGCGATATGTCACTCGTTGTGTATCTTAAGAGATTCATCGTTACTCCTTCCATAGGTTACTGGTATTCTCTGATTCAATACCACTCGTGACGAAAAAGTCGCTATCTCAATAGTGCAATACTTCTTCCTCCCAGTTGCTCACACAGTCTACTACTTTTTGTGTAGTTTTTGTCTGCGAGAAACTATAATTCACTAGTTGTGTATCATAAAAGAGTCATCGTTTCTCCTCCTGGGGGTTATTCGAGATTTCTTAATCAAAACCCCTAGTAACGAGGCATTGGCTACCTTAAGAGAGTCATAGTTACTCGTCCCAATTGCTCACCCAGTCTGCCACTTTTTCTTACTGTGGCCAGTCTGCCAGAAGCGATATGTCACTCGTTGTGTATCTTAAGAGATTCATCGTTACTCCTTCCATAGGTTACTGGTATTCTCTGATTCAATACCTCTCGTGACGAAACATTGGCTTTCTTAATAGTGCCATACTTCTTCCTCCCAGTTGCTCACACAGTCTACTACTTTTTGTGTAGTTTTTGTCTGCCATAAACTATAATCCACTAGTTGTGTATCATAAAAGAATGATCGTTTCTCCTCCTAGGGGTTATTCGAGATTTCTTAATCCAAACCCCTAGTAACGAGGCATTGGCTACCTTAAGAGAGTCATAGTTACTCGTCCCAATTTCTCACCCAGTCTGCCACTTTTTCTTACTGTGGCCAGTCTGCCAGAAGCGATATGTCACTCGTTGTGTATCTTAAGAGATTCATCGTTACTCCTTCCATAGGTTACTGGTATTCTCTGATTCAATACCACTCGTGACGAAAAAGTCGCTATCTTAATAGTGCAATACTTCTTCCTCCCAGTTGCTCACACAGTCTACTACTTTTTGTGTAGTTTTTGTCTGCGAGAAACTATAATTCACTAGTTGTGTATCATAAAAGAGTCATCGTTTCTCCTCCTAGGGGTTATTCGAGATTTCTTAATCAAAACCCCTAGTAACGAGGCATTGGCTACCTTAAGAGAGTCATAGTTACTCGTCCCAATTGCTCACCCAGTCTGCCACTTTTTCTTACTGTGGCCAGTCTGCCAGAAGCGATATGTCACTCGTTGTGTATCTTAAGAGATTGATCGTTACTCCCTCCATAGGTTACTCGTATTCTGTGATTCAATGCCTCTCGTGACGAAAAAGTCGCTATCTTAATAGTGCCATACTTTTTCCTCCCAGTTGCTCACACAGTTTACTACTTTTTGTGTACTTGCCAGTCTGCCAGAAGCGATATGTCACTAGTTGTGTATCAAAAAAGAGTCATCGTTTCACCTCCTAGGGATTATTCGAGATTTCTTATCCAAACCCCTAGTAACGAGGCATTGGCTACCTTAAGAGAGTCATAGTTACTCGTCCCAATTGCTCACCCAGTCTGCCACTTTTTCTTACTGTGGCCAGTCTGCCAGAAGCGATATGTCACTCGTTGTGTATCTTAAGAGATTCATCGTTACTCCCTCCATAGGTTACTCGTATTCTCTGATTCAATACCTCTCGTGACGAAACATTGGCTTTCTTAATAGTGCCATACTTCTTCCTCCCAGTTGCTCACACCGTCTACTACTTTTTGTGTAGTTTTTGTCTTCCAGAAACTATAATTCACTAGTTTTGTATCATAAAAGAGTCATCGTTTCTCCTCCTGGGGGTTATTCGAGATTCCTTAATCCAAACCCCTAGTAACGAGGCATTGGCTACCTTAAGAGAGTCATAGTTACTCGTCCCAATTGCTCACCCAGTCTGCCACTTTTTCTTACTGTGGCCAGTCTGCCAGAAGCGATATGTCACTCGTTGTGTATCTTAAGAGATTCATCGTTACTCCTTCCATAGGTTACTGGTATTCTCTGATTCAATACCTCTCGTGACGAAACATTGGCTTTCTTAATAGTGCCATACTTCTTCCTCCCAGTTGCTCACACAGTCTACTACTTTTAGTGTAATTTTTGTGTGCCAGAAACTATAATTCACTAGTTGTGTATCATAAAAGAGTCATCGTTTCTCCTCCTGGGGGTTATTCGAGATTTCTTAATCCAAACCCCTAGTAACGAGGCATTGGCTACCTTAAGAGAGTCATAGTTACTCGTCCCAATTGCTCACCCAGTCTGCCACTTTTTCTTACTGTGGCCAGTCTGCCAGAAGCGATATGTCACTCGTTGTGTATCTTAAGAGATTCATCGTTACTCCTTCCATAGGTTACTGGTATTCTCTGATTCAATACCACTCGTGACGAAAAAGTCGCTATCTTAATAGTGCAATACTTCTTCCTCCCAGTTGCTCACACAGTCTACTACTTTTTGTGTAGTTTTTGTCTGCGAGAAACTATAATTCACTAGTTGTGTATCATAAAAGAGTCATCGTTTCTCCTCCTAGGGGTTATTCGAGATTCCTAAATCCAAACCCCTAGTAACGAGGCATTGGCTACCTTAAGAGAGTCATAGTTACTCGTCCCAATTGCTCACCCAGTCTGCCATATATTCTTACTGTGGAAAGTCTGCCAGAAGCGATATGTCACTCGTTGTGTATCTTAAGAGATTCATCGTTACTCCCTCCATAGGTTACTCGTATTCTCTGATTCAATGCCTCTCGTGACGAAAAAGTCGCTATCTTAATAGTGCCATACTTCTTCCTCCCAGTTGCTCACACAGTTTACTACTTTTTGTGTACTTGCCAGTCTGCCAGAAGCGATATGTCACTAGTTGTGTATCAAAAAAGAGTCATCGTTTCACCTCCTAGGGATTATTCGAGATTTCTTATCCAAACCCCTAGTAACGAGGCATTGGCTACCTTAAGAGAGTCATAGTTACTCGTCCCAATTGCTCACCCAGTCTGCCACTTTTTCTTACTGTGGCCAGTCTGCCAGAAGCGATATGTCACTCGTTGTGTATCTTAAGAGATTCATCGTTACTCCCTCCATAGGTTACTCGTATTCTCTGATTCAATACCTCTCGTGACGAAACATTGGCTTTCTTAATAGTGCCATACTTCTTCCTCCCAGTTGCTCACACCGTCTACTACTTTTTGTGTAGTTTTTGTCTTCCAGAAACTATAATTCACTAGTTTTGTATCATAAAAGAGTCATCGTTTCTCCTCCTGGGGGTTATTCGAGATTCCTTAATCCAAACCCCTAGTAACGAGGCATTGGCTACCTTAAGAGAGTCATAGTTACTCGTCCCAATTGCTCACCCAGTCTGCCACTTTTTCTTACTGTGGCCAGTCTGCCAGAAGCGATATGTCACTCGTTGTGTATCTTAAGAGATTCATCGTTACTCCTTCCATAGGTTACTGGTATTCTCTGATTCAATACCTCTCGTGACGAAACATTGGCTTTCTTAATAGTGCCATACTTCTTCCTCCCAGTTGCTCACACAGTCTACTACTTTTAGTGTAATTTTTGTGTGCCAGAAACTATAATTCACTAGTTGTGTATCATAAAAGAGTCATCGTTTCTCCTCCTGGGGGTTATTCGAGATTTCTTAATCCAAACCCCTAGTAACGAGGAATTGGCTACCTTAAGAGAGTCATAGTTACTCGTCCCAATTGCTCACCCAGTCTGCCACTTTTTCTTACTGTGGCCAGTCTGCCAGAAGCGATATGTCACTCGTTGTGTATCTTAAGAGATTCATCGTTACTCCTTCCATAGGTTACTGGTATTCTCTGATTCAATACCACTCGTGACGAAAAAGTCGCTATCTTAATAGTGCAATACTTCTTCCTCCCAGTTGCTCACACAGTCTACTACTTTTTGTGTAGTTTTTGTCTGCGAGAAACTATAATTCACTAGTTGTGTATCATAAAAGAGTCATCGTTTCTCCTCCTAGGGGTTATTCGAGATTCCTAAATCCAAACCCCTAGTAACGAGGCATTGGCTACCTTAAGAGAGTCATAGTTACTCGTCCCAATTGCTCACCCAGTCTGCCATATATTCTTACTGTGGAAAGTCTGCCAGAAGCGATATGTCACTCGTTGTGTATCTTAAGAGATTCATCGTTACTCCCTCCATAGGTTACTCGTATTCTCTGATTCAATGCCTCTCGTGACGAAAAAGTCGCTATCTTAATAGTGCCATACTTCTTCCTCCCAGTTGCTCACACAGTTTACTACTTTTTGTGTACTTGCCAGTCTGCCAGAAGCGATATGTCACTAGTTGTGAATCAAAAAAGAGTCATCGTTTCACCTCCTAGGGATTATTCGAGATTTCGTAATCCAAAACCCTAGTAACGAGGCATTGGCTACCTTAAGAGAGTCATAGTTACTCGTCCCAATTGCTCACCCAGTCTGCCACTTTTTCTTACTGTGGCCAGTCTGCCAGAAGCGAAATGTCACTCGTTGTGTATCTTAAGAGATTCATCGTTACTCCTTCCATAGGTTACTGGTATTCTCTGATTCAATACCTCTCGTGACGAAAAATTGTCTTTCTTAATAGTGCCATACTTCTTCCTCCCAGTTCCTCACACAGTCTACTACTTTTTGTGTAGTTTTTGTCTGCCATAAACAATAATCCACTAGTTGTGTATCATAAAAGAGTGATCGTTTCTCCTCCTAGGGGTTATTCGAGATTTCTTAATCCAAATCCCTAGTAACGAGGCATTGGCTACCTTAAGAGAGTCATAGTTACTCGTCCCAATTTCTCACCCAGTCTGCCACTTTTTCTTACTGTGGCCAGTCTGCCAGAAGCGATATGTCACTCGTTGTGTATCTTAAGAGATTCATCGTTACTCCCTCCATAGGGTACTCGTATTCTCTGATTCAATACCTCTCGTGACGAAACATTGGCTTTCTTAATAGTGCCATACTTCTTCCTCCCAGTTGCTCACACAGTCTACTACTTTTTGTGTAGTTTTTGTCTGCCAGACGCTATAATTCACTAGTTGTGTATCATAAAAGAGTCATCGTTTCTCCTCCTAGGGGTTATTCGAGATTTCTTAATCAAAACCCCTAGTAACGAGGCATTGGCTACCTTAAGAGAGTCATAGTTACTCGTCCCAATTGCTCACCCAGTCTGCCACTTTTTCTTACTGTGGCCAGTCTGCCAGAAGCGATATGTCACTCGTTGTGTATCTTAAGAGATTCATCGTTACTCCTTCCATAGGTTACTGGTATTCTCTGATTCAATACCACTCGTGACGAAAAAGTCGCTATCTTAATAGTGCAATACTTCTTCCTCCCAGTTGCTCACACAGTCTACTACTTTTTGTGTAGTTTTTGTCTGCGAGAAACTATAATTCACTAGTTGTGTATCATAAAAGAGTCATCGTTTCTTCTCCTAGGGGTTATTCGAGATTTCTTATCCAAACCCCTAGTAACGAGGCATTGGCTACCTTAAGAGAGTCATAGTTACTCGTCCCAATTGCTCACCCAGTCTGCCACTTTTTCTTACTGTGGCCAGTCTGCCAGAAGCGATATGTCACTCGTTGTGTATCTTAAGAGATTCATCGTTACTCCTTCCATAGGTTACTGGTATTCTGTGATTCAATACCTCTCGTGACGAAAAAGTCGCTATCTTAATAGTGCAATACTTCTTCCTCCCAGTTGCTCACACAGTCTACTACTTTTTGTGTAGTTTTTGTCTGCGAGAAACTATAATTCACTAGTTGTGTATCATAAAAGAGTCATCGTTTCTTCTCCTAGGGGTTATTCGAGATTTCTTATCCAAACCCCTAGTAACGAGGCATTGGCTACCTTAAGAGAGTCATAGTTACTCGTCCCAATTGCTCACCCAGTCTGCCACTTTTTCTTACTGTGGCCAGTCTGCCAGAAGCGATATGTCACTCGTTGTGTATCTTAAGAGATTCATCGTTACTCCTTCCATAGGTTACTGGTATTCTCTGATTCAATACCTCTCGTGACGAAACATTGGCTTTCTTAATAGTGCCATACTTCTTCCTCCCAGTTGCTCACACAGTCTACTACTTTTAGTGTAATTTTTGTGTGCCAGAAACTATAATTCACTAGTTGTGTATCATAAAAGAGTCATCGTTTTTCCTCCTGGGGGTTATTCGAGATTTCTTAATCCAATCCCCTAGTAACGAGGCATTGGCTACCTTAAGAGAGTCATAGTTACTCGTCCCAATTGCTCACCCAGTCTGCCACTTTTTCTTACTGTGGCCAGTCTGCCAGAAGCGATATGTCACTCGTTGTGTATCTTAAGAGATTCATCGTTACTCCTTCCATAGGTTACTGGTATTCTCTGATTCAATACCACTCGTGACGAAAAAGTCGCTATCTTAATAGTGCAATACTTCTTCCTCCCAGTTGCTCACACAGTCTACTACTTTTTGTGTAGTTTTTGTCTGCCAGAAACTATAATTCACTAGTTGTGTATCATAAAAGAGTCATCGTTTCTCCTCCTAGGGGTTATTCGAGATTCCTAAATCCAAACCCCTAGTAACGAATCATTGGCTACCTTAAGAGAGTCATAGTTACTCGTCCCAATTGCTCACCCAGTCTGCCATATATTCTTACTGTGGAAAGTCTGCCAGAAGCGATATGTCACTCGTTGTGTATCTTAAGAGATTCATCGTTACTCCCTCCATAGGTTACTCGTATTCTCTGATTCAATACCTTTCGTGACGAAACATTGGCTTTCTTAATAGTGCCATACTTCTTCCTCCCAGTTGCTCACACAGTCTACTACTTTTTGTGTAATTTTTGTCTGCCAGAAACTATAATTCACTAGTTGTGTATCATAAAAGAGTCATCGTTTCTCCTCCTAATGGTTATTCGAGATTTCTTAATCAAAACCCCTAGTAACGAGGCATTGGCTACCTTAAGAGAGTCATAGTTACTCGTCCCAATTGCTCACCCAGTCTGCCACTTTTTCTTACTGTGGCCAGTCTGCCAGAAGCGATATGTCACTCGTTGTGTATCTTAAGAGATTCATCGTTACTCCCTCCATAGGTTACTCGTATTCTCTGATTCAATACCTCTCGTGACGAAACATTGGCTTTCTTAATAGTGCCATACTTCTTCCTCCCAGTTGCTCACACAGTCTACTACTTTTTGTGTAGTTTTTGTCTTCCAGAAACTATAATTCACTAGTTTTGTATCATAAAAGAGTCATCGTTTCTCCTCCTGGGGGTTATTCGAGATTCCTTAATCCAAACCCCTAGTAACGAGGCATTGGCTACCTTAAGAGAGTCATAGTTACTCGTCCCAATTGCTCACCCAGTCTGCCACTTTTTCTTACTGTGGCCAGTCTGCCAGAAGCGATATGTCACTCGTTGTGTATCTTAAGATATTCATCGTTACTCCTTCCATAGGTTACTGGTATTCTCTGATTCAATACCACTCGTGACGAAAAAGTCGCTATCTTAATAGTGCAATACTTCTTCCTCCCAGTTGCTCACACAGTCTACTACTTTTTGTGTAGTTTTTGTCTGCGAGAAACTATAATTCACTAGTTGTGTATCATAAAAGAGTCATCGTTTCTCCTCCTAGGGGTTATTCGAGATTTCTTAATCAAAACCCCTAGTAACGAGGCATTGGCTACCTTAAGAGAGTCATAGTTACTCGTCCCAATTGCTCACCCAGTCTGCCACTTTTTCTTACTGTGGCCAGTCTGCCAGAAGCGATATGTCACTCGTTGTGTATCTTAAGAGATTCATCGTTACTCCTTCCATAGGTTACTGGTATTCTCTGATTCAATACCTCTCGTGACGAAACATTGGCTTTCTTAATAGTGCCATACTTCTTCCTCCCAGTTGCTCACACAGTCTACTACTTTTTGTGTAGTTTTTGTCTGCCATAAACTATAATCCACTAGTTGTGTATCATAAAAGAGTGATCGTTTCTCCTCCTAGGGGTTATTCGAGATTTCTTAATCCAAACCCCTAGTATCGAGGCATTGGCTACCTTAAGAGAGTCATAGTTACTCGTCCCAATTTCTCACCCAGTCTGCCACTTTTTCTTACTGTGGCCAGTCTGCCAGAAGCGATATGTCACTCGTTGTGTATCTTAAGAGATTCATCGTTACTCCTTCCATAGGTTACTGGTATTCTCTGATTCAATACCACTCGTGACGAAAAAGTCGCTATCTTAATAGTGCAATACTTCTTCCTCCCAGTTGCTCACACAGTCTACTACTTTTTGTGTAGTTTTTGTCTGCGAGAAACTATAATTCACTAGTTGTGTATCATAAAAGAGTCATCGTTTCTCCTCCTAGGGGTTATTCGAGATTTCTTAATCAAAACCCCTAGTAACGAGGCATTGGCTACCTTAAGAGAGTCATAGTTACTCGTCCCAATTGCTCACCCAGTCTGCCACTTTTTCTTACTGTGGCCAGTCTGCCAGAAGCGATATGTCACTCGTTGTGTATCTTAAGAGATTGATCGTTACTCCCTCCATAGGTTACTCGTATTCTCTGATTCAATGCCTCTCGTGACGAAAAAGTCGCTATCTTAATAGTGCCATACTTCTTCCTCCCAGTTGCTCACACAGTTTACTACTTTTTGTGTACTTGCCAGTCTGCCAGAAGCGATATGTCACTAGTTGTGTATCAAAAAAGAGTCATCGTTTCACCTCCTAGGGATTATTCGAGATTTCTTATCCAAACCCCTAGTAACGAGGCATTGGCTACCTTAAGAGAGTCATAGTTACTCGTCCCAATTGCTCACCCAGTCTGCCACTTTTTCTTACTGTGGCCAGTCTGCCAGAAGCGATATGTCACTCGTTGTGTATCTTAAGAGATTCATCGTTACTCCTTCCATAGGTTACTGGTATTCTCTGATTCAATACCTCTCGTGACGAAACATTGGCTTTCTTAATAGTGCCATACTTCTTCCTCCCAGTTGCTCACATAGTCTACTACTTTTAGTGTAATTTTTGTGTGCCAGAAACTATAATTCACTAGTTGTGTATCATAAAAGAGTCATCGTTTCTCCTCCTGGGGGTTATTCGAGATTTCTTAATCCAAACCCCTAGTAACGAGGCATTGGCTACCTTAAGAGAGTCATAGTTACTCGTCCCAATTGCTCACCCAGTCTGCCACTTTTTCTTACTGTGGCCAGTCTGCCAGAAGCGATATGTCACTCGTTGTGTATCTTAAGAGATTCATCGTTACTCCTTCCATAGGTTACTGGTATTCTCTGATTCAATACCACTCGTGACGAAAAAGTCGCTATCTTAATAGTGCAATACTTCTTCCTCCCAGTTGCTCACACAGTCTACTACATTTTGTGTAGTTTTTGTCTGCCAGAAACTATAATTCACTAGTTGTGTATCATAAAAGAGTCATCGTTTCTCCTCCTAGGGGTTATTCGAGATTCCTAAATCCAAACCCCTAGTAACGAGGCATTGGCTACCTTAAGAGAGTCATAGTTACTCGTCCCAATTGCTCACCCAGTCTGCCATATATTCTTACTGTGGAAAGTCTGCCAGAAGCGATATGTCACTCGTTGTGTATCTTAAGAGATTCATCGTTACTCCTTCCATAGGTTACTGGTATTCTCTGATTCAATACCTCTCGTGACGAAACATTGGCTTTCTTAATAGTGCCATACTTCTTCCTCCCAGTTGCTCACATAGTCTACTACTTTTAGTGTAATTTTTGTGTGCCAGAAACTATAATTCACTAGTTGTGTATCATAAAAGAGTCATCGTTTCTCCTCCTGGGGGTTATTCGAGATTCCTTAATCCAAACCCCTAGTAACGAGGCATTGGCTACCTTAAGAGAGTCATAGTTACTCGTCCCAGTCTGCCACTTTTTCTTACTGTGGCCAGTCTGCCAGAAGCGATATGTCACTCGTTGTGTATCTTAAGAGATTCATCGTTACTCCTTCCATAGGTTACTGGTATTCTCTGATTCAATACCACTCGTGACGAAAAAGTCGCTATCTCAATAGTGCAATACTTCTTCCTCCCAGTTGCTCACACAGTCTACTACTTTTTGTGTAGTTTTTGTCTGCGAGAAACTATAATTCACTAGTTGTGTATCATCAAAGAGTCATCGTTTCTCCTCCTGGGGGTTATTCGAGATTTCTTAATCAAAACCCCTAGTAACGAGGCATTGGCTACCTTAAGAGAGTCATAGTTACTCATCCCAATTGCTCACCCAGTCTGCCACTTTTTCTTACTGTGGCCAGTCTGCCAGAAGCGATATGTCACTCGTTGTGTATCTTAAAAGATTCATCGTTACTCCTTCCATAGGTTACTGGTATTCTCTGATTCAATACCTCTCGTGACGAAACATTGGCTTTCTTAATAGTGCCATACTTCTTCCTCCCAGTTGCTCACACAGTCTACTACTTTTTGTGTAGTTTTTGTCTGCCAGAAACTATAATTCACTAGTTTTGTATCATAAAAGAGTCATCGTTTCTCCTCCTGGGGGTTATTCGAGATTCCTTAATCCAAACCCCTAGTAACGAGGCATTGGCTACCTTAAGAGAGTCATAGTTACTCGTCCCAATTGCTCACCCAGTCTGCCACTTTTTCTTACTGTGGCCAGTCTGCCAGAAGCGATATGTCACTCGTTGTGTATCTTAAGATATTCATCGTTACTCCTTCCATAGGTTACTGGTATTCTCTGATTCAATACCACTCGTGACGAAAAAGTCGCTATCTTAATAGTGCAATACTTCTTCCTCCCAGTTGCTCACACAGTCTACTACTTTTTGTGTAGTTTTTGTCTGCGAGAAACTATAATTCACTAGTTGTGTATCATAAAAGAGTCATCGTTTCTCCTCCTAGGGGTTATTCGAGATTTCTTAATCCAAACCCCTAGTAACGAGGCATTGGCTACCTTAAGAGAGTCATAGTTACTCGTCCCAATTGCTCACCCAGTCTGCCACTTTTTCTTACTGTGGCCAGTCTGCCAGAAGCGATATGTCACTCGTTGTGTATCTTAAGAGATTCATCGTTACTCCTTCCATAGGTTACTGGTATTCTCTGATTCAATACCTCTCGTGACGAAACATTGGCTTTCTTAATAGTGCCATACTTCTTCCTCCCAGTTGCTCACACAGTCTACTACTTTTTGTGTAGTTTTTGTCTGCCATAAACTATAATCCACTAGTTGTGTATCATAAAAGAGTGATCGTTTCTCCTCCTAGGGGTTATTCGAGATTTCTTAATCCAAACCCCTAGTATCGAGGCATTGGCTACCTTAAGAGAGTCATAGTTACTCGTCCCAATTTCTCACCCAGTCTGCCACTTTTTCTTACTGTGGCCAGTCTGCCAGAAGCGATATGTCACTCGTTGTGTATCTTAAGAGATTCATCGTTACTCCTTCCATAGGTTACTGGTATTCTCTGATTCAATACCACTCGTGACGAAAAAGTCGCTATCTTAATAGTGCAATACTTCTTCCTCCCAGTTGCTCACACAGTCTACTACTTTTTGTGTAGTTTTTGTCTGCGAGAAACTATAATTCACTAGTTGTGTATCATAAAAGAGTCATCGTTTCTCCTCCTAGGGGTTATTCGAGATTTCTTAATCAAAACCCCTAGTAACGAGGCATTGGCTACCTTAAGAGAGTCATAGTTACTCGTCCCAATTGCTCACCCAGTCTGCCACTTTTTCTTACTGTGGCCAGTCTGCCAGAAGCGATATGTCACTCGTTGTGTATCTTAAGAGATTGATCGTTACTCCCTCCATAGGTTACTCGTATTCTCTGATTCAATGCCTCTCGTGACGAAAAAGTCGCTATCTTAATAGTGCCATACTTCTTCCTCCCAGTTGCTCACACAGTTTACTACTTTTTGTGTACTTGCCAGTCTGCCAGAAGCGATATGTCACTAGTTGTGTATCAAAAAAGAGTCATCGTTTCACCTCCTAGGGATTATTCGAGATTTCTTATCCAAACCCCTAGTAACGAGGCATTGGCTACCTTAAGAGAGTCATAGTTACTCGTCCCAATTGCTCACCCAGTCTGCCACTTTTTCTTACTGTGGCCAGTCTGCCAGAAGCGATATGTCACTCGTTGTGTATCTTAAGAGATTCATCGTTACTCCTTCCATAGGTTACTGGTATTCTCTGATTCAATACCTCTCGTGACGAAACATTGGCTTTCTTAATAGTGCCATACTTCTTCCTCCCAGTTGCTCACATAGTCTACTACTTTTAGTGTAATTTTTGTGTGCCAGAAACTATAATTCACTAGTTGTGTATCATAAAAGAGTCATCGTTTCTCCTCCTGGGGGTTATTCGAGATTTCTTAATCCAAACCCCTAGTAACGAGGCATTGGCTACCTTAAGAGAGTCATAGTTACTCGTCCCAATTGCTCACCCAGTCTGCCACTTTTTCTTACTGTGGCCAGTCTGCCAGAAGCGATATGTCACTCGTTGTGTATCTTAAGAGATTCATCGTTACTCCTTCCATAGGTTACTGGTATTCTCTGATTCAATACCACTCGTGACGAAAAAGTCGCTATCTTAATAGTGCAATACTTCTTCCTCCCAGTTGCTCACACAGTCTACTACTTTTTGTGTAGTTTTTGTCTGCCAGAAACTATAATTCACTAGTTGTGTATCATAAAAGAGTCATCGTTTCTCCTCCTAGGGGTTATTCGAGATTCCTAAATCCAAACCCCTAGTAACGAGGCATTGGCTACCTTAAGAGAGTCATAGTTACTCGTCCCAATTGCTCACCCAGTCTGCCACTTTTTCTTACTGTGGCCAGTCTGCCAGAAGCGATATGTCACTCGTTGTGTATCTTAAGAGATTCATCGTTACTCCTTCCATAGGTTACTGGTATTCTCTGATTCAATACCTCTCGTGACGAAACATTGGCTTTCTTAATAGTGCCATACTTCTTCCTCCCAGTTGCTCACATAGTCTACTACTTTTAGTGTAATTTTTGTGTGCCAGAAACTATAATTCACTAGTTGTGTATCATAAAAGAGTCATCGTTTCTCCTCCTGGGGGTTATTCGAGATTCCTTAATCCAAACCCCTAGTAACGAGGCATTGGCTACCTTAAGAGAGTCATAGTTACTCGTCCCAGTCTGCCACTTTTTCTTACTGTGGCCAGTCTGCCAGAAGCGATATGTCACTCGTTGTGTATCTTAAGAGATTCATCGTTACTCCTTCCATAGGTTACTGGTATTCTCTGATTCAATACCACTCGTGACGAAAAAGTCGCTATCTCAATAGTGCAATACTTCTTCCTCCCAGTTGCTCACACAGTCCACTACTTTTTGTGTAGTTTTTGTCTGCGAGAAACTATAATTCACTAGTTGTGTATCATCAAAGAGTCATCGTTTCTCCTCCTGGGGGTTATTCGAGATTTCTTAATCAAAACCCCTAGTAACGAGGCATTGGCTACCTTAAGAGAGTCATAGTTACTCATCCCAATTGCTCACCCAGTCTGCCACTTTTTCTTACTGTGGCCAGTCTGCCAGAAGCGATATGTCACTCGTTGTGTATCTTAAGAGATTCATCGTTACTCCTTCCATAGGTTACTGGTATTCTCTGATTCAATACCTCTCGTGACGAAACATTGGCTTTCTTAATAGTGCCATACATCTTCCTCGCAGTTGCTCACACAGTCTACTACTTTTTGTGTAGTTTTTGTCTGCCATAAACTATAATCCACTAGTTGTGTATCATAAAAGAATGATCGTTTCTCCTCCTAGGGGTTATTCGAGATTTCTTAATCCAAACCCCTAGTAACGAGGCATTGGCTACCTTAAGAGAGTCATAGTTACTCGTCCCAATTTCTCACCCAGTCTGCCACTTTTTCTTACTGTGGCCAGTCTGCCAGAAGCGATATGTCACTCGTTGTGTATCTTAAGAGATTCATCGTTACTCCTTCCATAGGTTACTGGTATTCTCTGATTCAATACCACTCGTGACGAAAAAGTCGCTATCTTAATAGTGCAATACTTCTTCCTCCCAGTTGCTCACACAGTCTACTACTTTTTGTGTAGTTTTTGTCTGCGAGAAACTATAATTCACTAGTTGTGTATCATAAAAGAGTCATCGTTTCTCCTCCTAGGGGTTATTCGAGATTTCTTAAACAAAACCCCTAGTAACGAGGCATTGGCTACCTTAAGAGAGTCATAGTTACTCGTCCCAATTGCTCACCCAGTCTGCCACTTTTTCTTACTGTGGCCAGTCTGCCAGAAGCGATATGTCACTCGTTGTGTATCTTAAGAGATTGATCGTTACTCCCTCCATAGGTTACTCGTATTCTGTGATTCAATGCCTCTCGTGACGAAAAAGTCGCTATCTTAATAGTGCCATACTTCTTCCTCCCAGTTGCTCACACAGTTTACTACTTTTTGTGTACTTGCCAGTCTGCCAGAAGCGATATGTCACTAGTTGTGTATCAAAAAAGAGTCATCGTTTCACCTCCTAGGGATTATTCGAGATTTCTTATCCAAACCCCTAGTAACGAGGCATTGGCTACCTTAAGAGAGTCATAGTTACTCGTCCCAATTGCTCACCCAGTCTGCCACTTTTTCTTACTGTGGCCAGTCTGCCAGAAGCGATATGTCACTCGTTGTGTATCTTAAGAGATTTATCGTTACTCCTTCCATAGGTTACTGGTATTCTCTGATTCAATACCTCTCGTGACGAAACATTGGCTTTCTTAATAGTGCCATACTTCTTCCTCCCAGTTGCTCACACAGTCTACTACTTTTAGTGTAATTTTTGTGTGCCAGAAACTATAATTCACTAGTTGTGTATCATAAAAGAGTCATCGTTTCTCCTCCTGGGGGTTATTCGAGATTTCTTAATCCAAACCCCTAGTAACGAGGCATTGGCTACCTTAAGAGAGTCATAGTTACTCGTCCCAATTGCTCACCCAGTCTGCCACTTTTTCTTACTGTGGCCAGTCTGCCAGAAGCGATATGTCACTCGTTGTGTATCTTAAGAGATTCATCGTTACTCCTTCCATAGGTTACTGGTATTCTCTGATTCAATACCACTCGTGACGAAAAAGTCGCTATCTTAATAGTGCAATACTTCTTCCTCCCAGTTGCTCACACAGTCTACTACTTTTTGTGTAGTTTTTGTCTGCCAGAAACTATAATTCACTAGTTGTGTATCATAAAAGAGTCATCGTTTCTCCTCCTAGGGGTTATTCGAGATTCCTAAATCCAAACCCCTAGTAACGAGGCATTGGCTACCTTAAGAGAGTCATAGTTACTCGTCCCAATTGCTCACCCAGTCTGCCACTTTTTCTTACTGTGGAAAGTCTGCCAGAAGCGATATGTCACTCGTTGTGTATCTTAAGAGATTCATCGTTACTCCTTCCATAGGTTACTCGTATTCTCTGATTCAATACCTCTCGTGACGAAACATTGGCTTTCTTAATAGTGCCATACTTCTTCCTCCAAGTTGCTCACACAGTCTACTACTTTTTGTGTAGTTTTTGTCTTCCAGAAACTATAATTCACTAGTTTTGTATCATAAAAGAGTCATCGTTTCTCCTCCTGGGGGTTATTCGAGATTCCTTAATCCAAACCCCTAGTAACGAGGCATTGGCTACCTTAAGAGAGTCATAGTTACTCGTCCCAATTGCTCACCCAGTCTGCCACTTTTTCTTACTGTGGCCAGTCTGCCAGAAGCGATATGTCACTCGTTGTGTATCTTAAGAGATTCATCGTTACTCCTTCCATAGGTTACTGGTATTCTCTGATTCAATACCTCTCGTGACGAAACATTGGCTTTCTTAATAGTGCCATACTTCTTCCTCCCAGTTGCTCACACAGTCTACTACTTTTTGTGTAGTTTTTGTCTGCCATAAACTATAATCCACTAGTTGTGTATCATAAAAGAGTGATCGTTTCTCCTCCTAGGGGTTATTCGAGATTTCTTAATCCAAACCCCTAGTAACGAGGCATTGGCTACCTTAAGAGAGTAATAGTTACTCGTCCCAATTTCTCACCCAGTCTGCCACTTTTTCTTACTGTGGCCAGTCTGCCAGAAGCGATATGTCACTCGTTGTGTATCTTAAGAGATTCATCGTTACTCCTTCCATAGGTTACTGGTATTCTCTGATTCAATACCACTCGTGACGTAAAAGTCGCTATCTTAATAGTGCAATACTTCTTCCTCCCAGTTGCTCACACAGTCTACTACTTTTTGTGTAGTTTTTGTCTGCGAGAAACTATAATTCACTAGTTGTGTATCATAAAAGAGTCATCGTTTCCCCTCCTAGGGGTTATTCGAGATTTCTTAATCAAAACCCCTAGTAACGAGGCATTGGCTACCTTAAGAGAGTCATAGTTACTCGTCCCAATTGCTCACCCAGTCTGCCACTTTTTCTTACTGTGGCCAGTCTGCCAGAAGCGATATGTCACTCGTTGTGTATCTTAAGAGATTCATCGTTACTCCTTCCATAGGTTACTGGTATTCTCTGATTCAATACCTCTCGTGACGAAACATTGGCTTTCTTAATAGTGCCATACTTCTTCCTCCCAGTTGCTCACACAGTCTACTACTTTTTGTGTAGTTTTTGTCTGCCATAAACTATAATCCACTAGTTGTGTATCATAAAAGAGTGATCGTTTCTCCTCCTAGGGGTTATTCGAGATTTCTTAATCCAAACCCCTAGTAACGAGGCATTGGCTACCTTAAGAGAGTAATAGTTACTCGTCCCAATTTCTCACCCAGTCTGCCACTTTTTCTTACTGTGGCCAGTCTGCCAGAAGCGATATGTCACTCGTTGTGTATCTTAAGAGATTCATCGTTACTCCTTCCATAGGTTACTGGTATTCTCTGATTCAATACCACTCGTGACGAAAAAGTCGCTATCTTAATAGTGCAATACTTCTTCCTCCCAGTTGCTCACACAGTCTACTACTTTTTGTGTAGTTTTTGTCTGCGAGAAACTATAATTCACTAGTTGTGTATCATAAAAGAGTCATCGTTTCCCCTCCTAGGGGTTATTCGAGATTTCTTAATCAAAACCCCTAGTAACGAGGCATTGGCTACCTTAAGAGAGTCATAGTTACTCGTCCCAATTGCTCACCCAGTCTGCCACTTTTTCTTACTGTGGCCAGTCTGCCAGAAGCGATATGTCACTCGTTGTGTATCTTAAGAGATTGATCGTTACTCCCTCCATAGGTTACTCGTATTCTCTGATTCAATGCCTCTCGTGACGAAAAAGTCTCTATCTTAATAGTGCCATACTTCTTCCTCCCAGTTGCTCACACAGTCTACTACTATTTGTGTAATTTTTGTCTGCCAGAAACTATAATTCACTAGTTGTGTATCATAAAAGAGTCATCGTTTCTCCTCCTAATGGTTATTCGAGATTTCTTAATCAAAACCCCTAGTAACGAGGCATTGGCTACCTTAAGAGAGTCATAGTTACTCGTCCCAATTGCTCACCCAGTCTGCCACTTTTTCTTACTGTGGCCAGTCTGCCAGAAGCGATATGTCACTCGTTGTGTATCTTAAGAGATTCATCGTTACTCCTTCCATAGGTTACTGGTATTCTCTGATTCAATACCTCTCGTGACGAAACATTGGCTTTCTTAATAGTGCCATACTTCTTCCTCCCAGTTGCTCACACAGTCTACTACTTTTAGTGTAATTTTTGTGTGCCAGAAACTATAATTCACTAGTTGTGTATCATAAAAGAGTCATCATTTCTCCTCCTGGGGGTTATTCGAGATTTCTTAATCCAAACCCCTAGTAACGAGGCATTGGCTACCTTAAGAGAGTCATAGTTACTCGTCCCAATTGCTCACCCAGTCTGCCACTTTTTCTTACTGTGGCCAGTCTGCCAGAAGCGATATGTCACTCGTTGTGTATCTTAAGAGATTCATCGTTACTCCTTCCATAGGTTACTGGTATTCTCTGATTCAATACCACTCGTGACGAAAAAGTCGCTATCTTAATAGTGCAATACTTCTTCCTCCCAGTTGCTCACACAGTCTACTACTTTTTGTGTAGTTTTTGTCTGCCAGAAACTATAATTCACTAGTTGTGTATCATAAAAGAGTCATCGTTTCTCCTCCTAGGGGTTATTCGAGATTCCTAAATCCAAACCCCTAGTAACGAGGCATTGGCTACCTTAAGAGAGTCATAGTTACTCGTCCCAATTGCTCACCCAGTCTGCCATATATTCTTACTGTGGAAAGTCTGCCAGAAGCGATATGTCACTCGTTGTGTATCTTAAGAGATTCATCGTTACTCCCTCCATAGGTTACTCGTATTCTCTGATTCAATACCTCTCGTGACGAAACATTGGCTTTCTTAATAGTGCCATACTTCTTCCTCCCAGTTGCTCACACAGTCTACTACTTTTTGTGTAATTTTTGTCTGCCAGAAACTATAATTCACTAGTTGTGTATCATAAAAGAGTCATCGTTTCTCCTCCTAGGGGTTATTCGAGATTCCTAAATCCAAACCCCTAGTAACGAGGCATTGGCTACCTTAAGAGAGTCATAGTTACTCGTCCCAATTGCTCACCCAGTCTGCCACTTTTTCTTACTGTGGCCAGTCTGCCAGAAGCGATATGTCACTCGTTGTGTATCTTAAGAGATTCATCGTTACTCCCTCCATAGGTTACTCGTATTCTCTGATTCAATACCTCTCGTGACGAAACATTGGCTTTCTTAATAGTGCCATACTTCTTCCTCCCAGTTGCTCACACAGTCTACTACTTTTTGTGTAGTTTTTGTCTTCCAGAAACTATAATTCACTAGTTTTGTATCATAAAAGAGTCATCGTTTCTCCGCCTGGAGGTTATTCGAGATTCCTTAATCCAAACCCCTAGTAACGAGGCATTGGCTACCTTAAGAGAGTCATAGTTACTCGTCCCAATTGCTCACCCAGTCTGCCACTTTTTCTTACTGTGGCCAGTCTGCCAGAAGCGATATGTCACTCGTTGTGTATCTTAAGAGATTCATCGTTACTCCTTCCATAGGTTACTGGTATTCTCTGATTCAATACCTCTCGTGACGAAACATTGGCTTTCTTAATAGTGCCATACTTCTTCCTCCCAGTTGCTCACACAGTCTACTACTTTTTGTGTAGTTTTTGTCTGCCATAAACTATAATCCACTAGTTGTGTATCATAAAAGAGTGATCGTTTCTCCTCCTAGGGGTTATTCGAGATTTCTTAATCCAAACCCCTAGTAACGAGGCATTGGCTACCTTAAGAGAGTCATAGTTACTCGTCCCAATTTCTCACCCAGTCTGCCACTTTTTCTTACTGTGGCCAGTCTGCCAGAAGCGATATGTCACTCGTTGTGTATCTTAAGAGATTCATCGTTACTCCCTCCATAGGTTACTCGTATTCTCTGATTCAATACCTCTCGTGACGAAACATTGGCTTTCTTAATAGTGCCATACTTCTTCCTCCCAGTTGCTCACACAGTCTACTACTTTTTGTGTAGTTTTTGTCTGCCAGAAGCTATAATTCACTAGTTGTGTATCATAAAAGAGTCATCGTTTCTCCTCCTGGGAGTTATTCGAGATTTCTTAATCCAAACCCCTAGTAACGAGGCATTGGCTACCTTAAGAGAGTCATAGTTACTCGTCCCAATTGCTCACCCAGTCTGCCACTTTTTCTTACTGTGGCCAGTCTGCCAGAAGCGATATGTCACTCGTTGTGTATCTTAAGAGATTCATCGTTACTCCTTCCATAGGTTACTGGTATTCTCTGATTCAATACCACTCGTGACGAAAAAGTCGCTATCTTAATAGTGCAATACTTCTTCCTCCCAGTTGCTCACACAGTCTACTACTTTTTGTGTAGTTTTTGTCTGCCATAAACTATAATCCACTAGTTGTGTATCATAAAAGAGTGATCGTTTCTCCTACTAGGGGTTATTCGAGATTTCTTAATCCAAACCCCTAGTAACGAGGCATTGGCTACCTTAAGAGAGTCATAGTTACTCGTCCCAATTGCTCACCCAGTCTGCCATATATTCTTACTGTGGAAAGTCTGCCAGAAGCGATATGTCACTCGTTGTGTATCTTAAGAGATTCATCGTTACTCCCTCCATAGGTTACTCGTATTCTCTGATTCAATACTTCTCGTGACGAAACATTGGCTTTCTTAATAGTGCCATACTTCTTCCTCCCAGTTGCTCACACAGTCTACTACTTTTTGTGTAATTTTTGTCTGCCAGAAACTATAATTCACTAGTTGTGTATCATAAAAGAGTCATCGTTTCTCCTCCTGGGGGTTATTCGAGATTTCTTAATCCAAACCCCTAGTAACGAGGCATTGGCTACCTTAAGAGAGTCATAGTTACTCGTCCCAATTGCTCACCCAGTCTGCCACTTTTTCTTACTGCGGCCAGTCTGCCAGAAGCGATATGTCACTCGTTGTGTATCTTAAGAGATTCATCGTTACTCCTTCCATAGGTTACTGGTATTCTCTGATTCAATACCACTCGTGACGAAAAAGTCGCTATCTTAATAGTGCAATACTTCTTCCTCCCAGTTTCTCACACAGGCTACTACTTTTTGTGTAGTTTTTGTCTGCGAGAAACTATAATTCACTAGTTGTGTATCATAAAAGGGTCATCGTTTCTCCTCCTAGGGGTTATTCGAGATTTCTTAATCAAAACCCCTAGTAACGAGGCATTGGCTACCTTAAGAGAGTCATAGTTACTCGTCCCAATTGCTCACCCAGTCTGCCACTTTTTCTTACTGTGGCCAGTCTGCCAGAAGCGATATGTCACTCGTTGTGTATCTTAAGAGATTGATCGTTACTCCCTCCATAGGTTACTCATATTCTCTGATTCAATGCCTCTCGTGACGAAAAAGTCGCTATCTTAATAGTGCCATACTTCTTCCTCCCAGTTGCTCACACAGTTTACTACTTTTTGTGTACTTGCCAGTATGCCAGAAGCGATATGTCACTAGTTGTGTATCAAAAAAGAGTCATCGTTTCACCTCCTAGGGATTATTCGAGATTTCGTAATCCAAAACACTAGTAACGAGGCATTGGCTACCTTAAGAGAGTCATAGTTACTCGTCCCAATTGCTCACCCAGTCTGCCACTTTTTCTTACTGTGGCCAGTCTGCCAGAAGCGATATGTCACTCGTTGTGTATCTTAAGAGATTCATCGTTACTCCTTCCATAGGTTACTGGTATTCTCTGATTCAATACCTCTCGTGACGAAACATTGGCTTTCTTAATAGTGCCATACTTCTTCCTCCCAGTTGCTCACACAGTCTACTACTTTTAGTGTAATTTTTGTCTGCCATAAACTATAATCCACTAGTTGTGTATCATAAAAGAGTCATCGTTTCTCCTCCTGGGGGTTATTCGAGATTTCTTAATCCAAACCCCTAGTAACGAGGCATTGGCTACCTTAAGAGAGTCATAGTTACTCGTCCCAATTGCTCACCCAGTCTGCCACTTTTTCTTACTGTGGTCAGTCTGCCAGAAGCGATATGTCACTCGTTGTGTATCTTAAGAGATTCATCGTTACTCCTTCCATAGGTTACTGGTATTCTCTGATTCAATACCACTCGCGACGAAAAAGTCGCTATCTTAATAGTGCAATACTTCTTCCTCCCAGTTGCTCACACAGTCTACTACTTTTTGTGTAGTTTTTGTCTGCGAGAAACTATAATTCACTAGTTGTGTATCATAAAAGAGTCATCGTTTCTCCTCCTAGGGGTTTTTCGAGATTTCTTAATCAAAACCCCTAGTAACGAGGCATTGGCTACCTTAAGAGAGTCATAGTTACTCGTCCCAACTGCTCACCCAGTCTGCCACTTTTTCTTACTGTGGCCAGTCTGCCAGAAGCGATATGTCACTCGTTGTGTATCTTAAGAGATTCATCGTTACTCCCTCCATAGGTTACTCGTATTCTCTGATTCAATACCTCTCGTGACGAAACATTGGCTTTCTTAATAGTGCCATACTTCTTCCTCCCAGTTGCTCACACAGTCTACTACTTTTTGTGTAGTTTTTGTCTGCCAGAAGCTATAATTCACTAGTTGTGTATCATAAAAGAGTCATCGTTTCTCCTCCTGGGGGTTATTCGAGATTTCTTAACCCAAACCCCTAGTAACGAGGCATTGGCTACCTTAAGAGAGTCATAGTTACTCGTCCCAATTGCTCACCCAGTTTGCCACTTTTTCTTACTGTGGCCAGTCTGCCAGAAGCGATATGTCACTCGTTGTGTATCTTAAGAGATTCATCGTTACTCCTTCCATAGGTTACTGGTATTCTCTGATTCAATACCACTCGTGACGAAAAAGTCGCTATCTTAATAGTGCAATACTTCTTCCTCCCAGTTGCTCACACAGTCTACTACTTTTTGTGTAGTTTTTGTCTGCCAGAAACTATAATTCACTAGTTGTGTATCATAAAAGAGTCATCGTTTCTCCTCCTAGGGGTTATTCGAGATTCCTAAATCCAAACCCCTAGTAACGAGGCATTGGCTACCTTAAGAGAGTCATAGATACTCGTCCCAATTGCTCACCCAGTCTGCCATATATTCTTACTGTGGAAAGTCTGCCAGAAGCGATATGTCACTCGTTGTGTATCTTAAGAGATTCATCGTTACTCCCTCCATAGGTTACTCGTATTCTCTGATTCAATACCTCTCGTGACGAAACATTGGCTTTCTTAATAGTGCCATACTTCTTCCTCCCAGTTGCTCACACAGTCTACTACTTTTTCTGTAATTTTTGTCTGCCAGAATCTATAATTCACTAGTTGTGTATCATAAAAGAGTCATCGTTTCTCCTCCTAATGGTTATTCGAGATTTCTTAATCAAAACCCCTAGTAACGAGGCATTGGCTACCTTAAGAGAGTCATAGTTACTCGTCCCAATTGCTCACCCAGTCTGCCACTTTTTCTTACTGTGGCCAGTCTGCCAGAAGCGATATGTCACTCGTTGTGTATCTTAAGAGATTCATCGTTACTCCTTCCATAGGTTACTGGTATTCTCTGATTCAATACCTCTCGTGACGAAACATTGGCTTTCTTAATAGTGCCATACTTCTTCCTCCCAGTTGCTCACACAGTCTGCTACATTTTGTGTAGTTTTTGTCTGCCATAAACTATAATCCACTAGTTGTGTATCATAAAAGAGTGATCGTTTCTCCTCCTAGGGGTTATTCGAGATTTCTTAATCCAAACCCCTAGTAACGAGGCATTGGCTACCTTAAGAGAGTCATAGTTACTCGTCCCAATTTCTCACCCAGTCTGAAACTTTTTCTTACTGTGGCCAGTCTGCCAGAAGCGATATGTCACTCGTTGTGTATCTTAAGAGATTCATCGTTACTCCCTCCATAGGTTACTCGTATTCTCTGATTCAATACCTCTCGTGACGAAACATTGGCTTTCTTAATAGTGCCATACTTCTTCCTCCCAGTTGCTCACACAGTCTACTACTTTTTGTGTAGTTTTTGTCTGCCAGAAGCTATAATTCACTAGTTGTGTATCATAAAAGAGTCATCGTTTCTCCTCCTGGGGGTTATTCGAGATTTCTTAACCCAAACCCCTAGTAACGAGGCATTGGCTACCTTAAGTGAGTCATAGTTACTCGTCCCAATTGCCCACCCAGTCTGCCACTTTTTCTTACTGTGGCCAGTCTGCCAGAAGCGATATGTCACTCGTTGTGTATCTTAAGAGATTCATCGTTACTCCTTCCGTAGGTTACTGGTATTCTCTGATTCAATACCACTCGTGACGAAAAAGTCGCTATCTTAATAGTGCAATACTTCTTCCTCCCAGTTGCTCACACAGTCTACTACTTTTTGTGTAGTTTTTGTCTGCCAGAAACTATAATTCACTAGTTGTGTATCATAAAAGAGTCATCGTTTCTCCTCCTAGGGGTTATTCGAGATTCCTAAATCCAAACCCCTAGTAACGAGGCATTGGCTACCTTAAGAGAGTCATAGTTACTCGTCCCAATTGCTCACCCAGTCTGCCATATATTCTTACTGTGGAAAGTCTGCCAGAAGCGATATGTCACTCGTTGTGTATCTTAAGAGATTCATCGTTACTCCCTCCATAGGTTACTCGTATTCTCTGATTCAATACCTCTCGTGACGAAACATTGGCTTTCTTAATAGTGCCATACTTCTTCCTCCCAGTTGCTCACACAGTCTACTACTTTCTCTGTAATTTTTGTCTGCCAGAAACTATAATTCACTAGTTGTGTACCATAAAAGAGTCATCGTTTCTCCTCCTAATGGTTATTCGAGATTTCTTAATCAAAAGCCCTAGTAACGAGGCATTGACTACCTTAAGAGAGTCATAGTTACTCGTCCCAATTGCTCACCCAGTCTGCCACTTTTTCTTACTGTGGCCAGTCTGCCAGAAGCGATATGTCACTCGTTGTGTATCTTAAGAGATTCATCGTTACTCCCTCCATAGTTTACTCGTATTCTCTGATTCAATACCTCTCGTGACGAAACATTGGCTTTCTTAATAGTGCCATACTTCATCCTCCCAGTTGCTCACACAGTCTACTACTTTTTGTGTAGTTTTTGTCTTCCAGAAACTATAATTCACTAGTTTTGTAGCATAAAAGAGTCATCGTTTCTCCTCCTGGGGGTTATTCGAGATTTCTTAATCCAAACCCCTAGTAACGAGGCATTGGCTACCTTAAGAGAGTCATAGTTACTCGTCCCAATTGCTCACCCAGTCTGCCACTTTTTCTTACTGTGGCCAGTCTGCCAGAAGCGATATGTCACTCGTTGTGTATCTTAAGAGATTCATCGTTACTCCTTCCATAGGTTACTGGTATTCTCTGATTCAATACCACTCGTGACGAAAAAGTCGCTATCTTAATAGTGCAATACTTCTTCCTCCCAGTTGCTCACACAGTCTACTACTTTTTGTGTAGTTTTTGTCTGCCATAAACTATAATCCACTAGTTGTGTATCATAAAAGAGTGATCGTTTCTCCTCCTAGGGGTTATTCGAGATTTCTTAATCCAAACCCCTAGTAACGAGGCATTGGCTACCTTAAGAGAGTCATAGTTACTCGTCCCAATTTCGCACCCAGTCTGCCACTTTTTCTTACTGTGGCCAGTCTGCCAGAAGCGATATGTCACTCGTTGTGTATCTTAAGAGATTCATCGTTACTCCCTCCATAGGTTACTCGTATTCTCTGATTCAATACCTCTCGTGACGAAACATTGGCTTTCTTAATAGTGCCATACTTCTTCCTCCCAGTTGCTCACACAGTCTACTACTTTTTGTGTAGTTTTTGTCTGCCAGAAGCTATAATTAACTAGTTGTGTATCATAAAAGAGTCATCGTTTCTCCTCCTGGGGGTTATTCGAGATTTCTTAATCCAAACCCCTAGTAACGAGGCATTGGCTACCTTAAGAGAGTCATAGTTACTCGTCCCAATTGCTCACCCAGTCTGCCACTTTTTCTTACTGTGGCCAGTCTGCCAGAAGCGATATGTCACTCGTTGTGTATCTTAAGAGATTCATCGTTACTCCTTCCATAGGTTACTGGTATTCTCTGATTCAATACCACTCGTGACGAAAAAGTCGCTATCTTAATAGTGCAATACTTCTTCCTCCCAGTTGCTCACACAGTCTACTACTTTTTGTGTAGTTTTTGTCTGCCATAAACTATAATCCACTAGTTGTGTATCATAAAAGAGTGATCGTTTCTCCTCCTAGGGGTTATTCGAGATTTCTTAATCAAAACCCCTAGTAACGAGGCATTGGCTACCTTAAGAGAGTCATAGTTACTCGTCCCAATTGCTCACCCAGTCTGCCACTTTTTCTTACTGTGGCCAGTCTGCCAGAAGCGATATGTCACTCGTTGTGTATCTTAAGAGATTGATCGTTACTCCCTCCATAGGTTACTCATATTCTCTGATTCAATGCCTCTCGTGACGAAAAAGTCGCTATCTTAATAGTGCCATACTTCTTCCTCCCAGTTGCTCACACAGTTTACTACTTTTTGTGTACTTGCCAGTATGCCAGAAGCGATATGTCACTAGTTGTGTATCAAAAAAGAGTCATCGTTTCACCTCCTAGGGATTATTCGAGATTTCGTAATCCAAAACCCTAGTAACGAGGCATTGGCTACCTTAAGAGAGTCATAGTTACTCGTCCCAATTGCTCACCCAGTCTGCCACTTTTTCTTACTGTGGCCAGTCTGCCAGAAGCGATATGTCACTCGTTGTGTATCTTAAGAGATTCATCGTTACTCCTTCCATAGGTTACTGGTATTCTCTGATTCAATACCTCTCGTGACGAAACATTGGCTTTCTTAATAGTGCCATACTTCTTCCTCCCAGTTGCTCACACAGTCTACTACTTTTAGTGTAATTTTTGTCTGCCATAAACTATAATCCACTAGTTGTGTATCATAAAAGAGTCATCGTTTCTCCTCCTGGGGGTTATTCGAGATTTCTTAATCCAAACCCCTAGTAACGAGGCATTGGCTACCTTAAGAGAGTCATAGTTACTCGTCCCAATTGCTCACCCAGTCTGCCACTTTTTCTTACTGTGGTCAGTCTGCCAGAAGCGATATGTCACTCGTTGTGTATCTTAAGAGATTCATCGTTACTCCTTCCATAGGTTACTGGTATTCTCTGATTCAATACCACTCGCGACGAAAAAGTCGCTATCTTAATAGTGCAATACTTCTTCCTCCCAGTTGCTCACACAGTCTACTACTTTTTGTGTAGTTTTTGTCTGCGAGAAACTATAATTCACTAGTTGTGTATCATAAAAGAGTCATCGTTTCTCCTCCTAGGGGTTTTTCGAGATTTCTTAATCAAAACCCCTAGTAACGAGGCATTGGCTACCTTAAGAGAGTCATAGTTACTCGTCCCAACTGCTCACCCAGTCTGCCACTTTTTCTTACTGTGGCCAGTCTGCCAGAAGCGATATGTCACTCGTTGTGTATCTTAAGAGATTCATCGTTACTCCCTCCATAGGTTACTCGTATTCTCTGATTCAATACCTCTCGTGACGAAACATTGGCTTTCTTAATAGTGCCATACTTCTTCCTCCCAGTTGCTCACACAGTCTACTACTTTTTGTGTAGTTTTTGTCTGCCAGAAGCTATAATTCACTAGTTGTGTATCATAAAAGAGTCATCGTTTCTCCTCCTGGGGGTTATTCGAGATTTCTTAACCCAAACCCCTAGTAACGAGGCATTGGCTACCTTAAGAGAGTCATAGTTACTCGTCCCAATTGCTCACCCAGTCTGCCACTTTTTCTTACTGTGGCCAGTCTGCCAGAAGCGATATGTCACTCGTTGTGTATCTTAAGAGATTCATCGTTACTCCTTCCATAGGTTACTGGTATTCTCTGATTCAATACCACTCGTGACGAAAAAGTCGCTATCTTAATAGTGCAATACTTCTTCCTCCCAGTTGCTCACACAGTCTACTACTTTTTGTGTAGTTTTTGTCTGCCAGAAACTATAATTCACTAGTTGTGTATCATAAAAGAGTCATCGTTTCTCCTCCTAGGGGTTATTCGAGATTCCTAAATCCAAACCCCTAGTAACGAGGCATTGGCTACCTTAAGAGAGTCATAGATACTCGTCCCAATTGCTCACCCAGTCTGCCATATATTCTTACTGTGGAAAGTCTGCCAGAAGCGATATGTCACTCGTTGTGTATCTTAAGAGATTCATCGTTACTCCCTCCATAGGTTACTCGTATTCTCTGATTCAATACCTCTCGTGACGAAACATTGGCTTTCTTAATAGTGCCATACTTCTTCCTCCCAGTTGCTCACACAGTCTACTACTTTTTCTGTAATTTTTGTCTGCCAGAATCTATAATTCACTAGTTGTGTATCATAAAAGAGTCATCGTTTCTCCTCCTAATGGTTATTCGAGATTTCTTAATCAAAACCCCTAGTAACGAGGCATTGGCTACCTTAAGAGAGTCATAGTTACTCGTCCCAATTGCTCACCCAGTCTGCCACTTTTTCTTACTGTGGCCAGTCTGCCAGAAGCGATATGTCACTCGTTGTGTATCTTAAGAGATTCATCGTTACTCCTTCCATAGGTTACTGGTATTCTCTGATTCAATACCTCTCGTGACGAAACATTGGCTTTCTTAATAGTGCCATACTTCTTCCTCCCAGTTGCTCACACAGTCTGCTACATTTTGTGTAGTTTTTGTCTGCCATAAACTATAATCCACTAGTTGTGTATCATAAAAGAGTGATCGTTTCTCCTCCTAGGGGTTATTCGAGATTTCTTAATCCAAACCCCTAGTAACGAGGCATTGGCTACCTTAAGAGAGTCATAGTTACTCGTCCCAATTTCTCACCCAGTCTGAAACTTTTTCTTACTGTGGCCAGTCTGCCAGAAGCGATATGTCACTCGTTGTGTATCTTAAGAGATTCATCGTTACTCCCTCCATAGGTTACTCGTATTCTCTGATTCAATACCTCTCGTGACGAAACATTGGCTTTCTTAATAGTGCCATACTTCTTCCTCCCAGTTGCTCACACAGTCTACTACTTTTTGTGTAGTTTTTGTCTGCCAGAAGCTATAATTCACTAGTTGTGTATCATAAAAGAGTCATCGTTTCTCCTCCTGGGGGTTATTCGAGATTTCTTAACCCAAACCCCTAGTAACGAGGCATTGGCTACCTTAAGTGAGTCATAGTTACTCGTCCCAATTGCCCACCCAGTCTGCCACTTTTTCTTACTGTGGCCAGTCTGCCAGAAGCGATATGTCACTCGTTGTGTATCTTAAGAGATTCATCGTTACTCCTTCCGTAGGTTACTGGTATTCTCTGATTCAATACCACTCGTGACGAAAAAGTCGCTATCTTAATAGTGCAATACTTCTTCCTCCCAGTTGCTCACACAGTCTACTACTTTTTGTGTAGTTTTTGTCTGCCAGAAACTATAATTCACTAGTTGTGTATCATAAAAGAGTCATCGTTTCTCCTCCTAGGGGTTATTCGAGATTCCTAAATCCAAACCCCTAGTAACGAGGCATTGGCTACCTTAAGAGAGTCATAGTTACTCGTCCCAATTGCTCACCCAGTCTGCCATATATTCTTACTGTGGAAAGTCTGCCAGAAGCGATATGTCACTCGTTGTGTATCTTAAGAGATTCATCGTTACTCCCTCCATAGGTTACTCGTATTCTCTGATTCAATACCTCTCGTGACGAAACATTGGCTTTCTTAATAGTGCCATACTTCTTCCTCCCAGTTGCTCACACAGTCTACTACTTTCTCTGTAATTTTTGTCTGCCAGAAACTATAATTCACTAGTTGTGTACCATAAAAGAGTCATCGTTTCTCCTCCTAATGGTTATTCGAGATTTCTTAATCAAAAGCCCTAGTAACGAGGCATTGACTACCTTAAGAGAGTCATAGTTACTCGTCCCAATTGCTCACCCAGTCTGCCACTTTTTCTTACTGTGGCCAGTCTGCCAGAAGCGATATGTCACTCGTTGTGTATCTTAAGAGATTCATCGTTACTCCCTCCATAGTTTACTCGTATTCTCTGATTCAATACCTCTCGTGACGAAACATTGGCTTTCTTAATAGTGCCATACTTCATCCTCCCAGTTGCTCACACAGTCTACTACTTTTTGTGTAGTTTTTGTCTTCCAGAAACTATAATTCACTAGTTTTGTAGCATAAAAGAGTCATCGTTTCTCCTCCTGGGGGTTATTCGAGATTTCTTAATCCAAACCCCTAGTAACGAGGCATTGGCTACCTTAAGAGAGTCATAGTTACTCGTCCCAATTGCTCACCCAGTCTGCCACTTTTTCTTACTGTGGCCAGTCTGCCAGAAGCGATATGTCACTCGTTGTGTATCTTAAGAGATTCATCGTTACTCCTTCCATAGGTTACTGGTATTCTCTGATTCAATACCACTCGTGACGAAAAAGTCGCTATCTTAATAGTGCAATACTTCTTCCTCCCAGTTGCTCACACAGTCTACTACTTTTTGTGTAGTTTTTGTCTGCCATAAACTATAATCCACTAGTTGTGTATCATAAAAGAGTGATCGTTTCTCCTCCTAGGGGTTATTCGAGATTTCTTAATCCAAACCCCTAGTAACGAGGCATTGGCTACCTTAAGAGAGTCATAGTTACTCGTCCCAATTTCGCACCCAGTCTGCCACTTTTTCTTACTGTGGCCAGTCTGCCAGAAGCGATATGTCACTCGTTGTGTATCTTAAGAGATTCATCGTTACTCCCTCCATAGGTTACTCGTATTCTCTGATTCAATACCTCTCGTGACGAAACATTGGCTTTCTTAATAGTGCCATACTTCTTCCTCCCAGTTGCTCACACAGTCTACTACTTTTTGTGTAGTTTTTGTCTGCCAGAAGCTATAATTAACTAGTTGTGTATCATAAAAGAGTCATCGTTTCTCCTCCTGGGGGTTATTCGAGATTTCTTAATCCAAACCCCTAGTAACGAGGCATTGGCTACCTTAAGAGAGTCATAGTTACTCGTCCCAATTGCTCACCCAGTCTGCCACTTTTTCTTACTGTGGCCAGTCTGCCAGAAGCGATATGTCACTCGTTGTGTATCTTAAGAGATTCATCGTTACTCCTTCCATAGGTTACTGGTATTCTCTGATTCAATACCACTCGTGACGAAAAAGTCGCTATCTTAATAGTGCAATACTTCTTCCTCCCAGTTGCTTACACAGCCTACTACTTTTTGTGTAGTTTTTGTCTGCCAGAAAATATAATTCACTAGTTGTGTATCATAAAAGAGTCATCGTTTCTCCTCCTAGGGGTTATTCGAGATTCCTTAATCCAAACCCCTAGTAACGAGGCATTGGCTACCTTAAGAGAGTCATAGTTACTCGTCCCAATTGCTCACCCAGTCTGCAACTTATTCTTACTGTGGATAGTCTGCCGGGAGCGATATGTCACTCGTTGTGTATCTTAAGAGATTCATCGTTACTCCTTCCATAGGTTACTGGTATTCTCTGATTCAATACCTCTCGTGACGAAAAAGTCGCTATCTTAATAGTGCAATACTTCTTCCTCCCAGTTGCTCACACAGTCTACTACTTTTTGTGTAGTTTTTGTCTGCCAGAAACTATAATTCACTAGTTGTGTATCATAAAAGAGTCATCGTTTCTCCTCCTAGGGGTTATTCGAGATTTCTTAATCCAAACCCCTAGTAACGAGGCATTGGCTACCTTAAGAGAGTCATAGTTACTCGTCCCAATTGCTCACCCAGTCTGCCACTTTTTCTTACTGTGGCCAGTCTGCCAGAAGCGATATGTCACTCGTTGTGTATCTTAAGAGATTCATCGTTACTCCTTCCATAGGTTACTGGTATTCTCTGATTCAATACCTCTCGTGACGAAACATTGGCTTTCTTAATAGTGCCATACTTCTTCCTCCCAGTTGCTCACACAGTCTACTACTTTTGGTGTAGTTTTTGTCTGCCAGAAACTATAATTCACTAGTTGTGTATCATAAAAGAGTCATTGTTTCTCCTCCTAATGGTTATTCGATATTTCTTAATCAAAACCACTAGTAACGAGGCATTGGCTACCTTAAGAGAGTCATAGTTACTCGTCCCAATTGCTCACCCAGTCTGCCACTTTTTCTTACGGTGGCCAGTCTGCCAGAAGCGATATGTCACTCGTTGTGTATCTTAAGAGATTCATCGTTACTCCCTCCATAGGTTACTCGTATTCTCTGATTCAATACCTCTCGTGACGAAACATTGGCTTTCTTAATAGTGCCATACTTCATCCTCCCAGTTGCTCACACAGTCTACTACTTTTTGTGTAGTTTTTGTCTTCCAGAAACTATAATTCACTAGTTTTGTAGCATAAAAGAGTCATCGTTTCTCCTCCTGGGGGTTATTCGAGATTTCTTAATCCAAACCCCTAGTAACGAGGCATTGGCTACCTTAAGAGAGTCATAGTTACTCGTCCCAATTGCTCACCCAGTCTGCCACTTTTTCTTACTGTGGCCAGTCTGCCAGAAGCGATATGTCACTCGTTGTGTATCTTAAGAGATTCATCGTTACTCCTTCCATAGGTTACTGGTATTCTCTGATTCAATACCACTCGTGACGAAAAAGTCGCTATCTTAATAGTGCAATACTTCTTCCTCCCAGTTGCTCACACAGTCTACTACTTTTTGTGTAGTTTTTGTCTGCCATAAACTATAATCCACTAGTTGTGTATCATAAAAGAGTGATCGTTTCTCCTCCTAGGGGTTATTCGAGATTTCTTAATCCAAAACCCTAGTAACGAGGCATTGGCTACCTTAAGAGAGTCATAGTTACTCGTCCCAATTTCGCACCCAGTCTGCCACTTTTTCTTACTGTGGCCAGTCTGCCAGAAGCAATATGTCACTCGTTGTGTATCTTAAGAGATTCATCGTTACTCCCTCCATAGGTTACTCGTATTCTCTGATTCAATACCTCTCGTGACGAAACATTGGCTTTCTTAATAGTGCCATACTTCTTCCTCCCAGTTGCTCACACAGTCTACTACTTTTTGTGTAGTTTTTGTCTGCCAGAAGCTATAATTCACTAGTTGTGTATCATAAAAGAGTCATCGTTTCTCCTCCTGGGGGTTATTCGAGATTTCTTAATCCAAACCCCTAGTAACGAGGCATTGGCTACCTTAAGAGAGTCATAGTTACTCGTCCCAATTGCTCACCCAGTCTGCCACTTTTTCTTACTGTGGCCAGTCTGCCAGAAGCGATATGTCACTCGTTGTGTATCTTAAGAGATTCATCGTTACTCCTTCCATAGGTTACTGGTATTCTCTGATTCAATACCACTCGTGACGAAAAAGTCGCTATCTTAATAGTGCAATACTTCTTCCTCCCAGTTGCTCACACAGCCTACTACTTTTTGTGTAGTTTTTGTCTGCCAGAAAATATAATTCACTAGTTGTGTATCATAAAAGAGTCATCGTTTCTCCTCCTAGGGGTTATTCGAGATTCCTTAATCCAAACCCCTAGTAACGAGGCATTGGCTACCTTAAGAGAGTCATAGTTACTCGTCCCAATTGCTCACCCAGTCTGCCACTTATTCTTACTGTGGATAGTCTGCCAGGAGCGATATGTCACTCGTTGTGTATCTCAAGAGATTCATCGTTACTCCTTCCATAGGTTACTGGTATTCTCTGATTCAATACCACTCGTGACGAAAAAGTCGCTATCTTGATAGTGCAATACTTCTTCCTCCCAGTTGCTCACACAGTCTACTACTTTTTGTGTAGTTTTTGTCTGCCAGAAACTATAATTCACTAGTTGTGTATCATAAAAGAGTCATCGTTTCTCCTCCTAGGGGTTATTCGAGATTTCTTAATCCAAACCCCTAGTAACGAGGCATTGGCTACCTTAAGAGAGTCATAGTTACTCGTCCCAATTGCTCACCCAGTCTGCCACTTTTTCTTACTGTGGCCAGTCTGCCAGAAGCGATATGTCACTCGTTGTGTATCTTAAGAGATTCATCGTTACTCCTTCCATAGGTTACTGGTATTCTCTGATTCAATACCTCTCGTGACGAAACATTGGCTTTCTTAATAGTGCCATACTTCTTCCTCCCAGTTGCTCACACAGTCTACTACTTTTAGTGTAGTTTTTGTCTGCCGGAAACTATAATTCACTAGTTGTGTATCATAAAAGAGTCATTGTTTCTCCTCCTAATGGTTATTCGAGATTTCTTAATCAAAACCACTAGTAACGAGGCATTGGCTACCTTAAGAGAGTCATAGTTACTCGTCCCAATTGCTCACCCAGTCTGCCACTTTTTCTTACTGTGGCCAGTCTGCCAGAAGCGATATGTCACTCGTTGTGTATCTTAAGAGATTCATCGTTACTCCCTCCATAGGTTACTCATATTCTCTGATTCAATGCCTCTCGTGACGAAAAAGTCGCTATCTTAATAGTGCCATACTTCTTCCTCCCAGTTGCTCACACAGTTTACTACTTTTTGTGTACTTGCCAGTCTGCCAGAAGCGATATGTCACTAGTTGTGTATCAAAAAAGAGTCACCGTTTCACCTCCTAGGGATTATTCGAGATTTCTTAATCCAAAACCCTAGTAACGAGGCATTGGCTACCTTAAGAGAGTCATAGTTACTCGTCCCTATTGCTCACCCAGTCTACCACTTTTTCTTACTGTGGCCAGTCTGCCAGAAGCGATATGTCACTCGTTGTGTATCTTAAGAGATTCATCATTACTCCGTCCTTAGGTTACTGGTATTCTCTGATTCAATACCTCTCGTGACGAAACATTGGCTTTCTTAATAGTGCCATACTTCTTCCTCCCAGTTGCTCACACAGTCTACTACTTTTAGTGTAATTTTTGTCTGCCAGAAACTATAATTCACTAGTTGTGTATCATAAAAGAGTCATCGTTTCTCCTCCTAATGGTTATTCGAGATTTCTTAATCAAAACCCCTAGTAACGAGGCATTGGCTACCTTAAGAGAGTCATAGTTACTCGTCCCAATTGCTCACCCAGTCTGCCACTTTTTCTTACTGTGGCCAGTCCGCCAGAAGCGATATGTCACTCGTTGTGTATCTTAAGAGATTCATCGTTACTCCCTCCATAGGTTACTCGTATTCTCTGATTCAATACCTCTCGTGACGAAACATTGGCTTTCTTAATAGTGCCATACTTCTTCCTCCCAGTTGCTCACACAGTCTACTACTTTTTGTGTAGTTTTTGTCTTCCAGAAACTATAATTCACTAGTTTTGTATCATAAAAGAGTCATCGTTTCTCCTCCTGGGGGTTATTCGACATTTCTTAATCCAAACCCCTAGTAACGAGGCATTGGCTACCTTAAGAGAGTCATAGTTACTCGTCCCAATTGCTCACCCAGTCTGCCACTTTTTCTTACTGTGGCCAGTCTGCCAGAAGCGATATGTCACTCGTTGTGTATCTTAAGAGATTCATCGTTACTCCTTCCATAGGTTACTGGTATTCTCTGATTCAATACCACTCGTGACGAAAAAGTCGCTATCTTAATAGTGCAATACTTCTTCCTCCCAGTTGCTCACACAGTCTACTACTTTTTGTGTAGTTTTTGTCTGCCAGAAACTATAATTCACTAGTTTTGTATCATAAAAGAGTCATCGTTTCTCCTCCTGGGGGTTATTCGAGATTTCTTAATCCAAACCCCTAGTAACGAGGCATTGGCTACCTTAAGAGAGTCATAGTTACTCGTCCCAATTGCTCACCCAGTCTGCCACTTTTTCTTACTGTGGCCAGTCTGCCAGAAGCGATATGTCACTCGTTGTGTATCTTAAGAGATTCATCGTTACTCCTTCCATAGGTTACTGGTATTCTCTGATTCAATACCACTCGTGACGAAAAAGTCGCTATCTTAATAGTGCAATACTTCTTCCTCCCAGTTGCTCACACAGCCTACTACTTTTTGTGTAGTTTTTGTCTGCCAGAAAATATAATTCACTAGTTGTGTATCATAAAAGAGTCATCGTTTCTCCTCCTAGGGGTTATTCGAGATTCCTTAATCCAAACCCCTAGTAACGAGGCATTGGCTACCTTAAGAGAGTCATAGTTACTCGTCCCAATTGCTCACCCAGTCTGCCACTTATTCTTACTGTGGATAGTCTGCCAGGAGCGATATGTCACTCGTTGTGTATCTTAAGAGATTCATCGTTACTCCTTCCATAGGTTACTGGTATTCTCTGATTCAATACCTCTCGTGACGAAAAAGTCGCTTTCTTAATAGTGCAATACTTCTTCCTCCCAGTTGCTCACACAGTCTACTACTTTTTGTGTAGTTTTTGTCTGCCAGAAACTATAATTAACTAGTTGTGTATCATAAAAGAGTCATCGTTTCTCCTCCTAGGGGTTATTCGAGATTTCTTAATCCAAACCCCTAGTAACGAGGCATTGGCTACCTTAAGAGAGTCATAGTTACTCGTCCCAATTGCTCACCCAGTCTGCCACTTTTTCTTACTGTGGCCAGTCTGCCAGAAGCGATATGTCACTCGTTGTGTATCTTAAGAGATTCATCGTTACTCCTTCCATAGGTTACTGGTATTCTCTGATTCAATACCTCTCGTGACGAATCATTGGCTTTCTTAATAGTGCCATACTTCTTCCTCCCAGTTGCTCACACAGTCTACTAGTTTTAGTGTAGTTTTTGTCTGCCAGAAACTATAATTCACTAGTTGTGTATCATAAAAGAGTCATTGTTTCTCCTCCTAATGGTTATTCGAGATTTCTTAATCAAAACCACTAGTAACGAGGCATTGGCTACCTTAAGAGAGTCATAGTTACTCGTCCCAATTGCTCACCCAGTCTGACACTTTTTCTTACTGTGGCCAGTCCGCCAGAAGCGATATGTCACTCGTTGTGTATCTTAAGAGATTCATCGTTACTCCCTCCATAGGTTACTCATATTCTCTGATTCAATGCCTATCGTGACGAAAAAGTCGCTATCTTAATAGTGCCATACTTCTTCCTCCCAGTTGCTCACACAGTTTACTACTTTTTGTGTACTTGCCAGTCTGCCAGAAGCGATATGTCACTAGTTGTGTATCAAAAAAGAGTCATCGTTTCACCTCCTAGGGATTATTCGAGATTTCTTAATCCAAAACCCTAGTAACGAGGCATTGGCTACCTTAAGAGAGTCATAGTTACTCGTCCCTATTGCTCACCCAGTTAACCACTTTTTCTTACTGTGGCCAGTCTGCCAGAAGCGATATGTCACTCGTTGTGTATCTTAAGAGATTCATCATTACTCCGTCCATAGGTTACTGGTATTCTCTGATTCAATACCTCTCGTGACGAAACATTGGCTTTCTTAATAGTTCCATACTTCTTCCTCCCAGTTGCTCACACAGTCTACTACTTTTAGTGTAATTTTTGTCTGCCAGAAACTATAATTCACTAGTTGTGTATCATAAAAGAGTCATCGTTTCTCCTCCTAATGGTTATTCGAGATTTCTTAATCAAAACCCCTAGTAACGAGGCATTGGCTACCTTAAGAGAGTCATAGCTACTCGTCCCAATTGCTCACCCAGTCTGCCACTTTTTCTTACTGTGGCCAGTCTGCCAGAAGCGATATGTCAATCGTTGTGTATCTTAAGAGATTCATCGTTACTCCCTCCATAGGTTACTCGTATTCTCTGATTCAATACCTCTCGTGACGAAACATTGGCTTTCTTAATAGTGCCATACTTCATCCTCCCAGTTGCTCTCACAGTCTACTACTTTTTGTGTAGTTTTTGTCTGCCAGAAACTATAATTCACTAGTTGTGTATCATAAAAGAGTCATCGTTTCTCCTCCTAGGGGTTATTCGAGATTCCTAAATCCAAACCCCTAGTAACGAGGCATTGGCTACCTTAAGAGAGTCATAGTTACTCGTCCCAATTGCTCACCCAGTCTGCCATATATTCTTACTGTGGAAAGTCTGCCAGAAGCGATATGTCACTCGTTGTGTATCTTAAGATATTCATCGTTACTCCCTCCACAGGTTACTCGTATTCTCTGATTCAATACCTCTCGTGACGAAACATTGGCTTTCTTAATAGTGCCATACTTCTTCCTCCCAGTTGCTCACACAGTCTACTACTTTTTGTGTAGTTTTTGTCTTCCAGAAACTATAATTCACTAGTTTTGTAGCATAAAAGAGTCATCGTTTCTCCTCCTGGGGGTTATTCGAGATTTCTTAATCCAAACCCCTAGTAACGAGGCATTGGCTACCTTAAGAGAGTCATAGTTACTCGTCCCAATTGCTCACCCAGTCTGCCACTTTTTCTTACTGTGGCCAGTCTGCCAGAAGCGATATGTCACTCGTTGTGTATCTTAAGAGATTCATCGTTACTCCTTCCATAGGTTACTGGTATTCTCTGATTCAATACCACTCGTGACGAAAAAGTCGCTATCTTAATAGTGCAATACTTCTTCCTCCCAGTTGCTCACACAGTCTACTACTTTTTGTGTAGTTTTTGTCTGCCATAAACTATAATCCACTAGTTGTGTATCATAAAAGAGTGATCGTTTCTCCTCCTAGGGGTTATTCGAGATTTCTTAATCCAAACCCCTAGTAACGAGGCATTGGCTACCTTAAGAGAGTCATAGTTACTCGTCCCAATTTCGCACCCAGTCTGCCACTTTTTCTTACTGTGGCCAGTCTGCCAGAAGCGATATGTCACTCGTTGTGTATCTTAAGAGATTCATCGTTACTCCCTCCATAGGTTACTCGTATTCTCTGATTCAATACCTCTCGTGACGAAACATTGGCTTTCTTAATAGTGCCATACTTCTTCCTCCCAGTTGCTCACACAGTCTACTACTTTTTGTGTAGTTTTTGTCTGCCAGAAGCTATAATTAACTAGTTGTGTATCATAAAAGAGTCATCGTTTCTCCTCCTGGGGGTTATTCGAGATTTCTTAATCCAAACCCCTAGTAACGAGGCATTGGCTACCTTAAGAGAGTCATAGTTACTCGTCCCAATTGCTCACCCAGTCTGCCACTTTTTCCTACTGTGGCCAGTCTGCCAGAAGCGATATGTCACTCGTTGTGTATCTTAAGAGATTCATCGTTACTCCTTCCATAGGTTACTGGTATTCTCTGATTCAATACCACTCGTGACGAAAAAGTCGCTATCTTAATAGTGCAATACTTCTTCCTCCCAGTTGCTTACACAGCCTACTACTTTTTGTGTAGTTTTTGTCTGCCAGAAAATATAATTCACTAGTTGTGTATCAAAAAAGAGTCATCGTTTCTCCTCCTAGGGGTTATTCGAGATTCCTTAATCCAAACCCCTAGTAACGAGGCATTGGCTACCTTAAGAGAGTCATAGTTACTCGTCCCAATTGCTCACCCAGTCTGCAACTTATTCTTACTGTGGATAGTCTGCCAGGAGCGATATGTCACTCGTTGTGTATCTTAAGAGATTCATCGTTACTCCTTCCATAGGTTACTGGTATTCTCTGATTCAATACCTCTCGTGACGAAAAAGTCGCTATCTTAATAGTGCCATACTTCTTCCTCCCAGTTGCTCACACAGTCTACTACTTTTTGTGTAGTTTTTGTCTGCCAGAAACTATAATTCACTAGTTGTGTATCATAAAAGAGTCATCGTTTCTCCTCCTAGGGGTTATTCGAGATTTCTTAATCCAAACCCCTAGTAACGAGGCATTGGCTACCTTAAGAGAGTCATAGTTACTCGTCCCAATTGCTCACCCAGTCTGCCACTTTTTCTTACTGTGGCCAGTCTGCCAGAAGCGATATGTCACTCGTTGTGTATCTTAAGAGATTCATCGTTACTCCTTCCATAGGTTACTGGTATTCTCTGATTCAATACCTCTCGTGACGAAACATTGGCTTTCTTAATAGTGCCATACTTCTTCCTCCCAGTTGCTCACACAGTCTACTACTTTTAGTGTAGTTTTTGTCTGCCAGAAACTATAATTCACTAGTTGTGTATCATAAAAGAGTCATTGTTTCTCCTCCTAATGGTTATTCGAGATTTCTTAATCAAAACCACTAGTAACGAGGCATTGGCTACCTTAAGAGAGTCATAGTTACTCGTCCCAATTGCTCACCCAGTCTGCCACTTTTTCTTACTGTGGCCAGTCTGCCAGAAGCGATATGTCACTCGTTGTGTATCTTAAGAGATTCATCGTTACTCCCTCCATAGGTTACTCGTATTCTCTGATTCAATACCTCTCGTGACGAAACATTGGCTTTCTTAATAGTGCCATACTTCATCCTCCCAGTTGCTCACACAGTCTACTACTTTTTGTGTAGTTTTTGTCTTCCAGAAACTATAATTCACTAGTTTTGTAGCATAAAAGAGTCATCGTTTCTCCTCCTGGGGGTTATTCGAGATTTCTTAATCCAAACCCCTAGTAACGAGGCATTGGCTACCTTAAGAGAGTCATAGTTACTCGTCCCAATTGCTCACCCAGTCTGCCACTTATTCTTACTGTGGATAGTCTGCCAGGAGCGATATGTCACTCGTTGTGTATCTTAAGAGATTCATCGTTACTCCTTCCATAGGTTACTGGTATTCTCTGATTCAATACCTCTCGTGACGAAAAAGTCGCTATCTTAATAGTGCAATACTTCTTCCTCCCAGTTGCTCACACAGTCTGCTACTTTTTGTGTAGTTTTTGTCTGCCAGAAACTATAATTAACTAGTTGTGTATCATAAAAGAGTCATCGTTTCTCCTCCTAGGGGTTATTCGAGATTTCTTAATCCAAACCCCTAGTAACGAGGCATTGGCTACCTTAAGAGAGTCATAGTTACTCGTCCCAATTGCTCACCCAGTCTGCCACTTTTTCTTACTGTGGCCAGTCTGCCAGAAGCGATATGTCACTCGTTGTGTATCTTAAGAGATTCATCGTTACTCCTTCCATAGGTTACTGGTATTCTCTGATTCAATACCTCTCGTGACGAATCATTGGCATTCTTAATAGTGCCATACTTCTTCCTCCCAGTTGCTCACACAGTCTACTAGTTTTAGTGTAGTTTTTGTCTGCCAGAAACTATAATTCACTAGTTGTGTATCATAAAAGAGTCATTGTTTCTCCTCCTAATGGTTATTCGAGATTTCTTAATCAAAACCACTAGTAACGAGGCATTGGCTACCTTAAGAGAGTCATAGTTACTCGTCCCAATTGCTCACCCAGTCTGACACTTTTTCTTACTGTGGCCAGTCCGCCAGAAGCGATATGTCACTCGTTGTGTATCTTAAGAGATTCATCGTTACTCCCTCCATAGGTTACTCATATTCTCTGATTCAATGCCTATCGTGACGAAAAAGTCGCTATCTTAATAGTGCCATACTTCTTCCTCCCAGTTGCTCACACAGTTTACTACTTTTTGTGTACTTGCCAGTCTGCCAGAAGCGATATGTCACTAGTTGTGTATCAAAAAAGAGTCATCGTTTCACCTCCTAGGGATTATTCGAGATTTCTTAATCCAAAACCCTAGTAACGAGGCATTGGCTACCTTAAGAGAGTCATAGTTACTCGTCCCTATTGCTCACCCAGTTAACCACTTTTTCTTACTGTGGCCAGTCTGCCAGAAGCGATATGTCACTCGTTGTGTATCTTAAGAGATTCATCATTACTCCGTCCATAGGTTACTGGTATTCTCTGATTCAATACCTCTCGTGACGAAACATTGGCTTTCTTAATAGTTCCATACTTCTTCCTCCCAGTTGCTCACACAGTCTACTACTTTTAGTGTAATTTTTGTCTGCCAGAAACTATAATTCACTAGTTGTGTATCATAAAAGAGTCATCGTTTCTCCTCCTAATGGTTATTCGAGATTTCTTAATCAAAACCCCTAGTAACGAGGCATTGGCTACCTTAAGAGAGTCATAGCTACTCGTCCCAATTGCTCACCCAGTCTGCCACTTTTTCTTACTGTGGCCAGTCTGCCAGAAGCGATATGTCAATCGTTGTGTATCTTAAGAGATTCATCGTTGCTCCCTCCATAGGTTACTCGTATTCTCTGATTCAATACCTCTCGTGACGAAACATTGGCTTTCTTAATAGTGCCATACTTCATCCTCCCAGTTGCTCACACAGTCTACTACTTTTTGTGTAGTTTTTGTCTGCCAGAAACTATAATTCACTAGTTGTGTATCATAAAAGAGTCATCGTTTCTCCTCCTAGGGGTTATTCGAGATTCCTAAATCCAAACCCCTAGTAACGAGGCATTGGCTACCTTAAGAGAGTCATAGTTACTCGTCCCAATTGCTCACCCAGTCTGCCATATATTCTTACTGTGGAAAGTCTGCCAGAAGCGATATGTCACTCGTTGTGTATCTTAAGATATTCATCGTTACTCCCTCCATAGGTTACTCGTATTCTCTGATTCAATACCTCTCGTGACGAAACATTGGCTTTCTTAATAGTGCCATACTTCTTCCTCCCAGTTGCTCACACAGTCTACTACTTTTTGTGTAGTTTTTGTCTTCCAGAAACTATAATTCACTAGTTTTGTAGCATAAAAGAGTCATCGTTTCTCCTCCTGGGGGTTATTCGAGATTTCTTAATCCAAACCCCTAGTAACGAGGCATTGGCTACCTTAAGAGAGTCATAGTTACTCGTCCCAATTGCTCACCCAGTCTGCCACTTTTTCTTACTGTGGCCAGTCTGCCAGAAGCGATATGTCACTCGTTGTGTATCTTAAGAGATTCATCGTTACTCCTTCCATAGGTTACTGGTATTCTCTGATTCAATACCACTCGTGACGAAAAAGTCGCTATCTTAATAGTGCAATACTTCTTCCTCCCAGTTGCTCACACAGTCTACTACTTTTTGTGTAGTTTTTGTCTGCCATAAACTATAATCCACTAGTTGTGTATCATAAAAGAGTGATCGTTTCTCCTCCTAGGGGTTATTCGAGATTTCTTAATCCAAACCCCTAGTAACGAGGCATTGGCTACCTTAAGAGAGTCATAGTTACTCGTCCCAATTTCGCACCCAGTCTGCCACTTTTTCTTACTGTGGCCAGTCTGCCAGAAGCGATATGTCACTCGTTGTGTATCTTAAGAGATTCATCGTTACTCCCTCCATAGGTTACTCGTATTCTCTGATTCAATACCTCTCGTGACGAAACATTGGCTTTCTTAATAGTGCCATACTTCTTCCTCCCAGTTGCTCACACAGTCTACTACTTTTTGTGTAGTTTTTGTCTGCCAGAAGCTATAATTAACTAGTTGTGTATCATAAAAGAGTCATCGTTTCTCCTCCTGGGGGTTATTCGAGATTTCTTAATCCAAACCCCTAGTAACGAGGCATTGGCTACCTTAAGAGAGTCATAGTTACTCGTCCCAATTGCTCACCCAGTCTGCCACTTTTTCCTACTGTGACCAGTCTGCCAGAAGCGATATGTCACTCGTTGTGTATCTTAAGAGATTCATCGTTACTCCTTCCATAGGTTACTGGTATTCTCTGATTCAATACCACTCGTGACGAAAAAGTCGCTATCTTAATAGTGCAATACTTCTTCCTCCCAGTTGCTTACACAGCCTACTACTTTTTGTGTAGTTTTTGTCTGCCAGAAAATATAATTCACTAGTTGTGTATCAAAAAAGAGTCATCGTTTCTCCTCCTAGGGGTTATTCGAGATTCCTTTATCCAAACCCTTAGTAACGAGGCATTGGCTACCTTAAGAGAGTCATAGTTACTCGTCCCAATTGCTCACCCAGTCTGCAACTTATTCTTACTGTGGATAGTCTGCCAGGAGCGATATGTCACTCGTTGTGTATCTTAAGAGATTCATCGTTACTCCTTCCATAGGTTACTGGTATTCTCTGATACAATACCTCTCGTGACGAAAAAGTCGCTATCTTAATAGTGCCATACTTCTTCCTCCCAGTTGCTCACACAGTCTACTACTTTTTGTGTAGTTTTTGTCTGCCAGAAACTATAATTCACTAGTTGTGTATCATAAAAGAGTCATCGTTTCTCCTCCTAGGGGTTATTCGAGATTTCTTAATCCAAACCCCTAGTAACGAGGCATTGGCTACCTTAAGAGAGTCATAGTTACTCGTCCCAATTGCTCACCCAGTCTGCCACTTTTTCTTACTGTGGCCAGTCTGCCAGAAGCGATATGTCACTCGTTGTGTATCTTAAGAGATTCATCGTTACTCCTTCCATAGGTTACTGGTATTCTCTGATTCAATACCTCTCGTGACGAAACATTGGCTTTCTTAATAGTGCCATACTTCTTCCTCCCAGTTGCTCACACAGTCTACTACTTTTAGTGTAGTTTTTGTCTGCCAGAAACTATAATTCACTAGTTGTGTATCATAAAAGAGTCATTGTTTCTCCTCCTAATGGTTATTCGAGATTTCTTAATCAAAACCACTAGTAACGAGGCATTGGCTACCTTAAGAGAGTCATAGTTACTCGTCCCAATTGCTCACCCAGTCTGCCACTTTTTCTTACTGTGGCCAGTCTGCCAGAAGCGATATGTCACTCGTTGTGTATCTTAAGAGATTCATCGTTACTCCCTCCATAGGTTACTCGTATTCTCTGATTCAATACCTCTCGTGACGAAACATTGGCTTTCTTAATAGTGCCATACTTCATCCTCCCAGTTGCTCACACAGTCTACTACTTTTTGTGTAGTTTTTGTCTTCCAGAAACTATAATTCACTAGTTTTGTAGCATAAAAGAGTCATCGTTTCTCCTCCTGGGGGTTATTCGAGATTTCTTAATCCAAACCCCTAGTAACGAGGCATTGGCTACCTTAAGAGAGTCATAGTTACTCGTCCCAATTGCTCACCCAGTCTGCCACTTTTTCTTACTGTGGCCAGTCTGCCAGAAGCGATATGTCACTCGTTGTGTATCTTAAGAGATTCATCGTTACTCCTTCCATAGGTTACTGGTATTCTCTGATTCAATACCACTCGTGACGAAAAAGTCGCTATCTTAATAGTGCAATACTTCTTCCTCCCAGTTGCTCACACAGTCTACTACTTTTTGTGTAGTTTTTGTCTGCCAGAAACTATAATTCACTAGTTGTGTATCATAAAAGTATCATCGTTTCTCCTCCTAGGGTTCATTCGAGATTTCTTAATCCAAACCCTTAGTAACGAGGCATTGGCTACCATAAGAGAGTCATAGTTACTCGTCCCAATTGCTCTCCCAGTCTGCCACTTTTTCTTACTGTGGCCAGTCTGCCAGAAGCGATATGTCACTCGTTGTGTATCTTAAGAGATTCATCGTTACTCCCTCCATAGGTTACTCGTATTCTCTGATTCAATACCTCTCGTGAGGAAACATTGGCTTTCTTAATAGTGCCATACTTCTTCCTCCCAGTTGCTCACACAGTTTACTACTTTTTGTGTACTTGCCAGTCTGCCAGAAGCGATATGTCACTAGTTGTGTATCAAAAAAGAGTCATCGTTTCACCTCCTAGGGTTTATTCGAGATTTCTTAATCCAAACCCCTAGTAACGAGGCATTGGCTACCTTAAGAGAGTCATAGTTACTCGTCCCAATTGCTCACCCAGTCTGCCACTTTTTCTTACTGTGGCCAGTCTGCCAGAAGCGATATGTCACTCGTTGTGTATCTTAAGAGATTCATCGTTACTCCTTCCATTGGTTACTGTTATTCTCTGATTCAATACCTCTCGTGACGAAAAATTCGCTATCTTAATAGTGCAATACTTCTTCCTCCCAGTTGCTCACACAGTCTACTACTTTTTGTGTAGTTTTTGTCTGCCAGGAACTATAATTCACTAGTTGTGTATCAAAAAAGTGTCATCGTTTCTCCTCCCAGAGGTCATTCGAGATTTGTTAATCCAAACCCCTATTAACGAGGCATTGGCTACCTTAAGAGAGTCTTAGTTACTCGTCCCAATTGCTCACCCAGTCTGCCACTTTTTCTTACTGTGGCCAGTCTGCCAGAAGCGATATGTCACTTGTTGTGTATCTTAAGAGATTCATCGTTACTCCTTCCATAGGTTACTGGTATTCTCTGATTCAATACCTCTCGTGACGAAACATTGGCTTTCTTAATAGTGCAATACTTCTTCCTCCCAGTTGCTCACACAGTCTACTACTTTTTGTGTAGTTTTTGTCTGCCAGAAACTATAATTCACTAGTTGTGTATCATAAAAGAGTCATCGTTTCTCCTCCTAGGGGTTATTCGAGATTTCTTAATCCAAACCCCTAGTAACGAGGCATTGGCTACCTTAAGAGAGTCATAGTCACTCGTCCCAATTGCTCACCCAGTCTGCCACTTTGTCTTACTGTGGCCAGTCTGCCAGAAGCGATATGTCACTCGTTGTGTATCTTAAGAGATTCATCGTTACTCCCTCCTTAGGTTACTCGTATTCTCTGATTCAATACCTCTCGTGACGAAACATTGGATTTCTTAATAGTGCCATACTTCTTCCTCCCAGTTGCTCACACAGTTTACTACTTTTTGGTAACTTGCCAGTCTGCCAGAAGCGATATGTCACTAGTTGTGTATCATAAAAGAGTCATCGTTTCTCCTCCTAGGGGTCATTCGAGATTTCTTAATCCAAACCCCTAGTAACGAGGCATTGGCTACCTTAAGAGAGTCATAGTTACTCGTCCCAATTGCTCACCGAGTCTGCCACTTTTTCCTACTGTGGCCAGTCTGCCAGAAGCGATATGTCACTCGTTGTGTATCTTAAGAGATTCATTGTTACTCCCTCCATAGGTTACTCGTATTCTCTGATTCAATATATCTCGTGACGATTCACTGGCTTTCTTAATAGTGCCATACTTCTTCCTCCCAGTTGCTCACACAGTTTACTACTTTTTGTGTACTTGCCAGTCTGCCAGAAGCGATATGTCACTAGTTGTGTATCATAAAAGAGTCATCGTTTCTCCTCCTAGGGGTTATTCGAGATTTCTTAATCCAAACCCCTAGTAACGAGGCACTGGCTACCTTAAGAGAGTCATAGTTACTCGTCCCAATTGCTCACCCAGTCTGCCACTTTTTCTTACTGTGGCCAGTCTGCCAGAAGCGATATGTCACTCGTTGTGTATCTTAAGAGATTCATCGTTACTCCCTCCATAGGTTACTCGTATTCTCTGATTCAATACCTCTCGTGACGAAACATTGGCTTTCTTAATAGTGCCATACTTCTTCCTCCCAGTTGCTCACACAGTTTACTACTTTTTGTGAACTTGCCAGTCTGCCAGAAGCGATATGTCACTAGTTGTGTATCAAAAAAGAGTCATCGTTTCACCTCCTAGGGATTATTCGAGATTTCTTAATCCAAACCCCTAGTAACGAGGCATTGGCTACCTTAAGAGAGTCATAGTTACTCGTCCCAATTGCTCACCCAGTCTGCAACTTTTTCTTACTGTGGCCAGTCTGCCAGAAGCGATATGTCACTCGTTGTGTATATTAAGAGATTCATCGTTACTCCCTCCATAGGTTACTCGTATTCTCTGATTCAATATATCTCGTGACGAATCACTGGCTTTCTTAATAGTGCCATACTTCTTCCTCCCAGTTGCTCACACAGTTTACTACGTTTTGTGTACTTGCCAGTCTGCCAGAAGCGATATGTCAGTAGTTGTGTATCATAAAAGAGTAATCGTTTCTCCTCCTGGGGGTCATTCGAGATTTCTTAATCCAAACCCCTAGTAACGAGGCATTGGCTACCTTAAGAAAGTCATAGTTACTCGTCCCAGTTGCTCACCCAGTCTGCCACTTTTTCTTACTGTGGCCAGTCTGCCAGAAGCGATATGTCACTCGTTGTGTATCTTAAGAGATTCATCGTTACTCCTTCCATAGGTTACTGGTATTCTCTGATTCAATACCTCTCATGACGAATCATTGGCTTTCTTAATAGTGCCATACTTCTTCCTCCCAGTTGCTCACACAGTTTACTACTTTTTGTGTACTTGCCAGTCTGCCAGAAGCGATATGTCACTAGTTGTGTATCAAAAAAGAGTCATCGTTTCACCTCCTAGGGTTTATTCGAGATTTCTTAATCCAAACCCCTAGTAACGAGGCATTGGCTACCTTAAGAGAGTCATAGTTACTCGTCCCAATTGCTCACCCAGTCTGCCACTTTTTCTTACTGTTGCCAGTCTGCCAGAAGCGATATGTCACTCGTTGTGTATCTTAAGAGATTCATCGTTACTCCCTCCATAGGTTACTCGTATTCTCTGATTCAATATATCTCGTGACGAATCACTGGCTTTCTTAATAGTGCCATACTTCTTCCTCCCAGTTGCTCACACAGTTTACTACTTTTTGTGTACTTGCCAGTCTGCCAGAAGCGATATGTCAGTAGTTGTGTATCATAAAAGAGTAATCGTTTCACCTCCTAGGGGTTATTCGAGATTTCTTAATCCAAACCCCTAGTAACGAGGCATTGGCTACCTTAAGAGAGTCATAGTTACTCGTCCCAATTGCTCACTAAGTCTGCCACTTTTTCTTACTGTGGCCAGTCTGCCAGAAGTGATATGTCACACGTTGTGTATATTAAGAGATTCATCGTTACTCCTTCCATAGTTTACTGGTATTCTCTGATTCAATACCTCCCGTGACGAAACATTGGCTTTCTTAATAGTGCCATACTTCTTCCTCCCAGTTGCTCACACAGTCTACTACTTTTTGTGTAGTTTTTGTCTGCCAGGAACTATAATTCACTAGTTGTGTATCAAAAAAGTGTCATCGTTTCTCCTCCTACAGGTCATTCGAGATTTGTTAATCCAAACCCCTATTAACGAGGCATTGGCTACCTTAAGAGAGTCTTAGTTACTCGTCCCAATTGCTCACCCAGTCTGCCACTTTTTCTTACTGTGGCCAGTCTGCCAGAAGCGATATGTCACTCGTTGTGTATCTTAAGAGATTCATCGTTACTCCTTCCATAGGTTACTGGTATTCTCTGATTCAATACCTCTCGTGACGAAACATTGGCTTTCTTAATAGTGCAATACTTCTTCCTCCCAGTTGCTCACACAGTCTATTACTTTTTGTGTAGTTTTTGTCTGCCAGAAACTATAATTCACTAGTTGTGTATCATAAAAGAGTCATCGTTTCTCCTCCTAGGGGTCATTCGAGATTTCTTAATCCAAACCCCTAGTAACGAGGCATTGGCTACCTTAAGAGAGTCATAGTTACTCGTCCCAATTGCTCACCGAGTCTGCCACTTTTTCCTACTGTGGCCAGTCTGCCAGAAGCGATATGTCACTCGTTGTGTATCTTAAGAGATTCATTGTTACTCCCTCCATAGGTTACTCGTATTCTCTGATTCAATATATCTCGTGACGATTCACTGGCTTTCTTAATAGTGCCATACTTCTTCCTCCCAGTTGCTCACACAGTTTACTACTTTTTGTGTACTTGCCAGTCTGCCAGAAGCGATATGTCACTAGTTGTGTATCATAAAAGAGTCATCGTTTCTCCTCCTAGGGGTTATTCGAGATTTCTTAATCCAAACCCCTAGTAACGAGGCACTGGCTACCTTAAGAGAGTCATAGTTACTCGTCCCAATTGCTCACCCAGTCTGCCACTTTTTCTTACTGTGGCCAGTCTGCCAGAAGCGATATGTCACTCGTTGTGTATCTTAAGAGATTCATCGTTACTCCCTCCATAGGTTACTCGTATTCTCTGATTCAATACCTCTCGTGACGAAACATTGGCTTTCTTAATAGTGCCATACTTCTTCCTCCCAGTTGCTCACACAGTTTACTACTTTTTGTGAACTTGCCAGTCTGCCAGAAGCGATATGTCACTAGTTGTGTATCAAAAAAGAGTCATCGTTTCACCTCCTAGGGATTATTCGAGATTTCTTAATCCAAACCCCTAGTAACGAGGCATTGGCTACCTTAAGAGAGTCATAGTTACTCGTCCCAATTGCTCACCCAGTCTGCAACTTTTTCTTACTGTGGCCAGTCTGCCAGAAGCGATATGTCACTCGTTGTGTATATTAAGAGATTCATCGTTACTCCCTCCATAGGTTACTCGTATTCTCTGATTCAATATATCTCGTGACGAATCACTGGCTTTCTTAATAGTGCCATACTTCTTCCTCCCAGTTGCTCACACAGTTTACTACGTTTTGTGTACTTGCCAGTCTGCCAGAAGCGATATGTCAGTAGTTGTGTATCATAAAAGAGTAATCGTTTCACCTCCTAGGGGTTATTCGAGATTTCTTAATCCAAACCCCTAGTAACGAGGCATTGGCTACCTTAAGAGAGTCATAGTTACTCGTCCCAATTGCTCACCCAGTCTGCCACTTTTTCTTACTGTGGCCAGTCTGCCAGAAGCGATATGTCACTCGTTGTGTATCTTAAGAGATTCATCGTTACTCCTTCCATAGGTTACTGGTATTCTCTGATTCAATACCTCTCATGACGAATCATTGGCTTTCTTAATAGTGCCATACTTCTTCCTCCCAGTTGCTCACACAGTTTACTACTTTTTGTGTACTTGCCAGTCTGCCAGAAGCGATATGTCACTAGTTGTGTATCAAAAAAGAGTCATCGTTTCACCTCCTAGGGATTATTCGAGATTTCTTAATCCAAACCCCTAGTAACGAGGCATTGGCTACCTTAAGAGAGTCATAGTTACTCGTCCCAATTGCTCACCCAGTCTGCAACTTTTTCTTACTGTGGCCAGTCTGCCAGAAGCGATATGTCACTCGTTGTGTATATTAAGAGATTCATCGTTACTCCCTCCATAGGTTACTCGTATTCTCTGATTCAATATATCTCGTGACGAATCACTGGCTTTCTTAATAGTGCCATACTTCTTCCTCCCAGTTGCTCACACAGTTTACTACGTTTTGTGTACTTGCCAGTCTGCCAGAAGCGATATGTCAGTAGTTGTGTATCATAAAAGAGTAATCGTTTCTCCTCCTGGGGGTCATTCGAGATTTCTTAATCCAAACCCCTAGTAACGAGGCATTGGCTACCTTAAGAAAGTCATAGTTACTCGTCCCAGTTGCTCACCCAGTCTGCCACTTTTTCTTACTGTGGCCAGTCTGCCAGAAGCGATATGTCACTCGTTGTGTATCTTAAGAGATTCATCGTTACTCCTTCCATAGGTTACTGGTATTCTCTGATTCAATACCTCTCATGACGAATCATTGGCTTTCTTAATAGTGCCATACTTCTTCCTCCCAGTTGCTCACACAGTTTACTACTTTTTGTGTACTTGCCAGTCTGCCAGAAGCGATATGTCACTAGTTGTGTATCAAAAAAGAGTCATCGTTTCACCTCCTAGGGTTTATTCGAGATTTCTTAATCCAAACCCCTAGTAACGAGGCATTGGCTACCTTAAGAGAGTCATAGTTACTCGTCCCAATTGCTCACCCAGTCTGCCACTTTTTCTTACTGTTGCCAGTCTGCCAGAAGCGATATGTCACTCGTTGTGTATCTTAAGAGATTCATCGTTACTCCCTCCATAGGTTACTCGTATTCTCTGATTCAATATATCTCGTGACGAATCACTGGCTTTCTTAATAGTGCCATACTTCTTCCTCCCAGTTGCTCACACAGTTTACTACTTTTTGTGTACTTGCCAGTCTGCCAGAAGCGATATGTCAGTAGTTGTGTATCATAAAAGAGTAATCGTTTCACCTCCTAGGGGTTATTCGAGATTTCTTAATCCAAACCCCTAGTAACGAGGCATTGGCTACCTTAAGAGAGTCATAGTTACTCGTCCCAATTGCTCACTAAGTCTGCCACTTTTTCTTACTGTGGCCAGTCTGCCAGAAGTGATATGTCACACGTTGTGTATCTTAAGAGATTCATCGTTACTCCTTCCATAGTTTACTGGTATTCTCTGATTCAATACCTCCCGTGACGAAACATTGGCTTTCTTAATAGTGCCATACTTCTTCCTCCCAGTTGCTCACACAGTCTACTACTTTTTGTGTAGTTTTTGTCTGCCAGGAACTATAATTCACTAGTTGTGTATCAAAAAAGTGTCATCGTTTCTCCTCCTAGAGGTCATTCGAGATTTGTTAATCCAAACCCCTATTAACGAGGCATTGGCTACCTTAAGAGGGTCTTAGTTACTCGTCCCAATTGCTCACCCAGTCTGCCACTTTTTCTTACTGTGGCCAGTCTGCCAGAAGCGATATGTCACTCGTTGTGTATCTTAAGAGATTCATCGTTACTCCTTCCATAGGTTACTGGTATTCTCTGATTCAATACCTCTCGTGACGAAACATTGGCTTTCTTAATAGTGCAATACTTCTTCCTCCCAGTTGCTCACACAGTCTACTACTTTTTGTGTAGTTTTTGTCTGCCAGAAACTATAATTCACTAGTTGTGTATCATAAAAGAGTCATCGTTTCTCCTCCTAGGGGTCATTCGAGATTTCTTAATCCAAACCCCTAGTAACGAGGCATTGGCTACCTTAAGAGAGTCATAGTTACTCGTCCCAATTGCTCACCGAGTCTGCCACTTTTTCCTACTGTGGCCAGTCTGCCAGAAGCGATATGTCACTCGTTGTGTATCTTAAGAGATTCATTGTTACTCCCTCCATAGGTTACTCGTATTCTCTGATTCAATATATCTCGTGACGATTCACTGGCTTTCTTAATAGTGCCATACTTCTTCCTCCCAGTTGCTCACACAGTTTACTACTTTTTGTGTACTTGCCAGTCTGCCAGAAGCGATATGTCACTAGTTGTGTATCATAAAAGAGTCATCGTTTCTCCTCCTAGGGGTTATTCGAGATTTCTTAATCCAAACCCCTAGTAACGAGGCACTGGCTACCTTAAGAGAGTCATAGTAACTCGTCCCAATTGCTCACCCAGTCTGCCACTTTTTCTTACTGTGGCCAGTCTGCCAGAAGCGATATGTCACTCGTTGTGTATCTTAAGAGATTCATCGTTACTCCCTCCATAGGTTACTCGTATTCTCTGATTCAATACCTCTCGTGACGAAACATTGGCTTTCTTAATAGTGCCATACTTCTTCCTCCCAGTTGCTCACACAGTTTACTACTTTTTGTGAACTTGCCAGTCTGCCAGAAGCGATATGTCACTAGTTGTGTATCAAAAAAGAGTCATCGTTTCACCTCCTAGGGATTATTCGAGATTTCTTAATCCAAACCCCTAGTAACGAGGCATTGGCTACCTTAAGAGAGTCATAGTTACTCGTCCCAATTGCTCACCCAGTCTGCAACTTTTTCTTACTGTGGCCAGTCTGCCAGAAGCGATATGTCACTCGTTGTGTATATTAAGAGATTCATCGTTACTCCCTCCATAGGTTACTCGTATTCTCTGATTCAATATATCTCGTGACGAATCACTGGCTTTCTTAATAGTGCCATACTTCTTCCTCCCAGTTGCTCACACAGTTTACTACGTTTTGTGTACTTGCCAGTCTGCCAGAAGCGATATGTCAGTAGTTGTGTATCATAAAAGAGTAATCGTTTCACCTCCTAGGGGTTATTCGAGATTTCTTAATCCAAACCCCTAGTAACGAGGCATTGGCTACCTTAAGAGAGTCATAGTTACTCGTCCCAATTGCTCACCCAGTCTGCCACTTTTTCTTACTGTGGCCAGTCTGCCAGAAGCGATATGTCACTCGTTGTGTATCTTAAGAGATTCATCGTTACTCCTTCCATAGGTTACTGGTATTCTCTGATTCAATACCTCTCATGACGAATCATTGGCTTTCTTAATAGTGCCATACTTCTTCCTCCCAGTTGCTCACACAGTTTACTACTTTTTGTGTACTTGCCAGTCTGCCAGAAGCGATATGTCACTAGTTGTGTATCAAAAAAGAGTCATCGTTTCACCTCCTAGGGTTTATTCGAGATTTCTTAATCCAAACCCCTAGTAACGAGGCATTGGCTACCTTAAGAGAGTCATAGTTACTCGTCCCAATTGCTCACCCAGTCTGCCACTTTTTCTTACTGTTGCCAGTCTGCCAGAAGCGATATGTCACTCGTTGTGTATCTTAAGAGATTCATCGTTACTCCCTCCATAGGTTACTCGTATTCTCTGATTCAATATATCTCGTGACGAATCACTGGCTTTCTTAATAGTGCCATACTTCTTCCTCCCAGTTGCTCACACAGTTTACTACTTTTTGTGTACTTGCCAGTCTGCCAGAAGCGATATGTCAGTAGTTGTGTATCATAAAAGAGTAATCGTTTCACCTCCTAGGGGTTATTCGAGATTTCTTAATCCAAACCCCTAGTAACGAGGCATTGGCTACCTTAAGAGAGTCATAGTTACTCGTCCCAATTGCTCACTAAGTCTGCCACTTTTTCTTACTGTGGCCAGTCTGCCAGAAGTGATATGTCACACGTTGTGTATCTTAAGAGATTCATCGTTACTCCTTCCATAGTTTACTGGTATTCTCTGATTCAATACCTCCCGTGACGAAACATTGGCTTTCTTAATAGTGCCATACTTCTTCCTCCCAGTTGCTCACACAGTCTACTACTTTTTGTGTAGTTTTTGTCTGCCAGAAACTATAATTCACTAGTTGTGTATCATAAAAGAGTCATCGTTTCTCCTCCTGGGGGTCATTCGAGATTTCTTAATCCAAACCCCTAGTAACGAGGCATTGGCTACCTTAAGAAAGTCATAGTTACTCGTCCCAGTTGCTCACCCAGTCTGCCACTTTTTCTTACTGTGGCCAGTCTGCCAGAAGCGATATGTCACTCGTTGTGTATCTTAAGAGATTCATCGTTACTCCCTCCATAGGTTACTCGTATTCTCTGATTCAATACCTCTCGTGACGAAACATTGGCTTTCTTAATAGTGCCATACTTCTTCCTCCCAGTTGCTCACACAGTTTACTACTTTTTGTGTACTTGCCAGTCTGCCAGAAACGATATGTCACTAGTTGTGTATCAAAAAAGAGTCATCGTTTCACCTCCTAGGGTTTATTCGAGATTTCTTAATCCAAACCCCTAGTAACGAGGCATTGGCTACCTTAAGAGAGTCATAGTTACTCGTCCCAATTGCTCACCCAGTCTGCCACTTTTTCTTACTGTGGCCAGTCTGCCAGAAGCGATATGTCACTCGTTGTGTATCTTAAGAGATTCATCGTTACTCCCTCCTTAGGTTACTCGTATTCTCTGATTCAATACCTCTCGTGACGAAACATTGGATTTCTTAATAGTACCATACTTCTTCCTCCCAGTTGCTCACACAGTTTACTACTTTTTGTGTACTTGCCAGTCTGCCAGAAGCGATATGTCACTAGTTGTGTATCATAAAAGAGTCATCGTTTCTCCTCCTAGGGGTCATTCGAGATTTCTTAATCCAAACCCCTAGTAACGAGGCATTGGCTACCTTAAGAGAGTCATAGTTACTCGTCCCAATCGCTCACCGAGTCTGCCACATTTTCTTACTGTGGCCAGTCTGCCAGAAGCGATATGTCACTCGTTGTGTATCTTAAGAGATTCATCGTTACTCTCTCCATAGGTTACTCGTATTCTCTGATTCAATACCTCTCGTGACGAAACATTGGCTTTCTTAATAGTGCCATACTTCTTCCTCCCAGTTGCTCACACAGTTTACTACTTTTTGTGTACTTGCCAGACTGCCAGAAACGATATGTCACTAGTTGTGTATCAAAAAAGAGTCATCGTTTCACCTCCTAGGGTTTATTCGAGATTTCTTAATCCAAACCCCTAGTAACGAGGCATTGGCTACCTTAAGAGAGTCATAGTTACTCGTCCGAATTGCTCACCCAGTCTGCCACTTTTTCTTACTGTGGCCATTCTGCCAGAAGCGATATGTCACTCGTTGTGTATCTTAAGAGATTCATCGTTACTCCTTCCATAGGTTACTGGTATTCTCTGATTCAATACCTCTCGTGACGAAACATTGGCTTTCTTAATAGTGCAATACTTCTTCCTCCCAGTTGCTCACACAGTCTACTACTTTTTGTGTAGTTTTTGTCTGCCAGAAACTATAATTCACTAGTTGTGTATCATAAAAGAGTCATCGTTTCTCCTCCTAGGGGTTATTCGAGATTTCTTAATCCAAACCCCTAGTAACGAGGCATTGGCTACCTTAAGAGAGTCATAGTTACTCGTCCCAATTGCTCACCCAGTCTGCCACTTTTTCTTACTGTGGCCAGTCTGCCTGAAGAGATATGTAACTCGTTGTGTATCTTAAGAGATTCATCGTTACTTTCTCCATAGGTTACTCGTATTCTCTGATTCAATACCTCTCGTGACGAAACATTGGCTTTCTTAATAGCGCCATACTTCTTCCTCCCAGTTGCTCACACAGTTTACTACTTTTTGTGTACTTGCCAGTCTGCCAGAAACGATATGTCACTAGTTGTGTATCAAAAAAGAGTCATCGTTTCACCTCCTAGGGTTTCTTCGAGATTTCTTAATCCAAACCCCTAGTAACGAGGCATTGGCTACCTTAAGAGAGTCATAGTTACTCGTCCCAATTGCTCACCCAGTCTGCCACTTTTTCTTACTGTGGCCAGTCTGCCAGAAGCGATATGTCACTCGTTGTGTATCTTAAGAGATTCATCGTTACTCCTTCCATAGGTTACTTGTATTCTCTGATTCAATACCTCTCGTGACGAAACATTGGCTTTCTTAATAGTGCAATACTTCTTCCTCCCAGTTGCTCACACAGTCTACTACTTTTTGTGTAGTTTTTGTCTGCCAGAAACTATAATTCACTATTTGTGTATCATAAAAGAGTCATCGTTTCTCCTCCTAGGGGTTATTCGAGATTTCTTAATCCAAACCCTTAGTAACGAGGCATTGGCTACCATAAGAGGGTCATAGTTACTCGTCCCAATTGCTCACCCAGTCTGCCACTTTTTCTTACTGTGGCCAGTCTGCCAGAAGCGATATGTCACTCGTTGTGTATCTTAAGAGATTCATCGTTACTCCCTCCATAGGTTACTGGTATTCTCTGATTCAATACCTCTCGTGAGGAAACATTGGCTTTCTTAATAGTGCCATACTTCTTCCTCCCAGTTGCTCACACAGTTTACTACTTTTTGTGTACTTGCCAGTCTGCCAGAAGCGATATGTCACTAGTTGTGTATCAAAAAAGAGTCATCGTTTCACCTCCTAGGGTTTATTCGAGATTTCTTAATCCAAACCCCTAGTAACGAGGCATTGGCTACCTTAAGAGAGTCATAGTTACTCGTCCCAATTGCTCACGCAGTCTGCCACTTTTTCTTACTGTGGCCAGTCTGCCAGAAGCGATATGTCACTCGTTGTGTATCTTAAGAGATTCATCGTTACTCCTTCCATAGGTTACTGGTATTCTCTGATTCAATACCTCTCGTGACGAAAAATTCGCTATCTTAATAGTGCAATACTTCTTCCTCCCAGATGCTCACACAGTCTACTACTTTTTGTGTAGTTTTTGTCTGCCAGAAACTATAATTCACTAGTTGTGTATCATAAAAGTATCATCGTTTCTCCTCCTAGGGTTCATTCGAGATTTCTTAATCCAAACCCTTAGTAACGAGGCATTGGCTACCATAAGAGAGTCATAGTTACTCGTCCCAATTGCTCACCCAGTCAGCCACATTTTCTTACTGTGGCCAGTCTGCCAGAAGCGATATGTCACTCGTTGTGTATCTTAAGAGATTCATCGTTATTCCCTCCATAGGTTACTCGTATTCTCTGATTCAATACCTCTCGTGAGGAAACATTGGCTTTCTTAATAGTGCCATACTTTTTCCTCCCAGTTGCTCACACAGTTTACTACTTTTTGTGTACTTGCCAGTCTGCCAGAAGCGATATGTCACTAGTTGTGTATCAAAAAAGAGTCATCGTTTCACCTCCTAGGGTGTATTCGAGATTTCTTAATCCAAACCCCTAGTAACGAGGCATTGGCTACCTTAAGAGAGTCATAGTTACTCTTCCCAATTGCTCACCCAGTCTGCCACTTTTTCTTACTGTGGCCAGTCTGCCAGAAGCGATATGTCACTCGTTGTGTATCTTAAGAGATTCATCGTTACTCCTTCCATAGGTTACTGGTATTCTCTGATTCAATACCTCTCGTGACGAAAAATTCGCTATCTTAATAGTGCAATACTTCTTCCTCCCAGTTGCTCACACAGTCTACTACTTTTTGTGTAGTTTTTGTCTGCCAGGAACTATAATTCACTAGTTGTGTATCAAAAAAGTGTCATCGTTTCTCCTCCTAGAGGTCATTCGAGATTTGTTAATCCAAACCCCTATTAACGAGGCATTGGCTACCTTATGAGAGTCTTAGTTACTCGTCCCAATTGCTCACCCAGTCTGCCACTTTTTCTTACTGTGGCCAGTCTGCCAGAAGCGATATGTCACTCGTTGTGTATCTTAAGAGATTCATCGTTACTCCTTCCATAGGTTACTGGTATTCTCTGATTCAATACCTCTCGTGACGAAACATTGGCTTTCTTAATAGTGCAATACTTCTTCCTCCCAGTTGCTCACACAGTCTACTACTTTTTGTGTAGTTTTTGTCTGCCAGGAACTATAATTCACTAGTTGTGTATCATAAAAGTGTCATCGTTTCTCCTCTTAGGGGTTATTCGAGATTTCTTAATCCAAACCCCTAGTAACGAGGCATTGGCTACCTTAAGAGAGTCATAGTTACTCGTCCCAATTGCTCACCTAGTCTGCCACTTTTTCTTACTGTGGCCAGTCTGCCTGAAGCGATATGTAACTCGTTGTGTATCTTAAGAGATTCATCGTTACTCTCTCCATAGGTTACTCGTATTCTCTGATTCAATACCTCTCGTGACGAAACATTGGCTTTCTTAATAGTGCCATACTTCTTCCTCCCAGTTGCTCACACAGTTTACTACTTTTTGTGTACTTGCCAGTCTGCCAGAAACGATATGTCACTAGTTGTGTATCAAAAAAGAGTCATCGTTTCACCTCCTAGGGTTTATTCGAGATTTCTTAATCCAAACCCCTAGTAACGAGGCATTGGCTACCTTAAGAGAGTCATAGTTACTCGTCCCAATTGCTCACGCAGTCTGCCACTTTTTCTTACTGTGGCCAGTCTGCCAGAAGCGATATGTCACTCGTTGTGTATCTTAAGAGATTCATCGTTACTCCTTCCATAGGTTACTGGTATTCTCTGATTCAATACCTCTCGTGACGAAAAATTCGCTATCTTAATAGTGCAATACTTCTTCCTCCCAGATGCTCACACAGTCTACTACTTTTTGTGTAGTTTTTGTCTGCCAGAAACTATAATTCACTAGTTGTGTATCATAAAAGTATCATCGTTTCTCCTCCTAGGGTTCATTCGAGATTTCTTAATCCAAACCCTTAGTAACGAGGCATTGGCTACCATAAGAGAGTCATAGTTACTCGTCCCAATTGCTCACCCAGTCTGCCACTTTTTCTTACTGTGGCCAGTCTGCCAGAAGCGATATGTCACTCGTTGTGTATCTTAAGAGATTCATCGTTATTCCCTCCATAGGTTACTCGTATTCTCTGATTCAATACCTCTCGTGAGGAAACATTGGCTTTCTTAATAGTGCCATACTTCTTCCTCCCAGTTGCTCACACAGTTTACTACTTTTTGTGTACTTGCCAGTCTGCCAGAAGCGATATGTCACTAGTTGTGTATCAAAAAAGAGTCATCGTTTCACCTCCTAGGGTGTATTCGAGATTTCTTAATCCAAACCCCTAGTAACGAGGCATTGGCTACCTTAAGAGAGTCATAGTTACTCTTCCCAATTGCTCACCCAGTCTGCCACTTTTTCTTACTGTGGCCAGTCTGCCAGAAGCGATATGTCACTCGTTGTGTATCTTAAGAGATTCATCGTTACTCCTTCCATAGGTTACTGGTATTCTCTGATTCAATATATCTCGTGACGAAAAATTCGCTATCTTAATAGTGCAATACTTCTTCCTCCCAGTTGCTCACACAGTCTACTACTTTTTGTGTAGTTTTTGTCTGCCAGGACCTATAATTCACTAGTTGTGTATCAAAAAAGTGTCATCGTTTCTCCTCCTAGAGGTCATTCGAGATTTGTTAATCCAAACCCCTATTAACGAGGCATTGGCTACCTTAAGAGAGTCTTAGTTACTCGTCCCAATTGCTCACCCAGTCTGCCACTTTTTCTTACTGTGGCCAGTCTGCCAGAAGCGATATGTCACTCGTTGTGTATCTTAAGAGATTCATCGTTACTCCTTCCATAGTTTACTGGTATTCTCTGATTCAATACCTCTCGTGACGAAACATTGGCTTTCTTAATAGTGCCATACTTCTTCCTCCCAGTTGCTCACACAGTTTACTACTTTTTGTGTACTTGCCAGTCTGCCAGAAACGATATGTCACTAGTTGTGTATCAAAAAAGAGTCATCGTTTCACCTCCTAGGGTTTATTCGAGATTTCTTAATCCAAACCCCTAGTAACGAGGCATTGGCTACCTTAAGAGAGTCATAGTTACTCGTCCCAATTGCTCACGCAGTCTGCCACTTTTTCTTACTGTGGCCAGTCTGCCAGAAGCGATATGTCACTCGTTGTGTATCTTAAGAGATTCATCGTTACTCCTTCCATAGGTTACTGGTATTCTCTGATTCAATACCTCTCGTGACGAAAAATTCGCTATCTTAATAGTGCAATACTTCTTCCTCCCAGATGCTCACACAGTCTACTACTTTTTGTGTAGTTTTTGTCTGCCAGAAACTATAATTCACTAGTTGTGTATCATAAAAGTATCATCGTTTCTCCTCCTAGGGTTCATTCGAGATTTCTTAATCCAAACCCTTAGTAACGAGGCATTGGCTACCATAAGAGAGTCATAGTTACTCGTCCCAATTGCTCACCCAGTCTGCCACTTTTTCTTACTGTGGCCAGTCTGCCAGAAGCGATATGTCACTCGTTGTGTATCTTAAGAGATTCATCGTTATTCCCTCCATAGGTTACTCGTATTCTCTGATTCAATACCTCTCGTGAGGAAACATTGGCTTTCTTAATAGTGCCATACTTCTTCCTCCCAGTTGCTCACACAGTTTACTACTTTTTGTGTACTTGCCAGTCTGCCAGAAGCGATATGTCACTAGTTGTGTATCAAAAAAGAGTCATCGTTTCACCTCCTAGGGTGTATTCGAGATTTCTTAATCCAAACCCCTAGTAACGAGGCATTGGCTACCTTAAGAGAGTCATAGTTACTCTTCCCAATTGCTCACCCAGTCTGCCACTTTTTCTTACTGTGGCCAGTCTGCCAGAAGCGATATGTCACTCGTTGTGTATCTTAAGAGATTCATCGTTACTCCTTCCATAGGTTACTGGTATTCTCTGATTCAATATATCTCGTGACGAAAAATTCGCTATCTTAATAGTGCAATACTTCTTCCTCCCAGTTGCTCACACAGTCTACTACTTTTTGTGTAGTTTTTGTCTGCCAGGACCTATAATTCACTAGTTGTGTATCAAAAAAGTGTCATCGTTTCTCCTCCTAGAGGTCATTCGAGATTTGTTAATCCAAACCCCTATTAACGAGGCATTGGCTACCTTAAGAGAGTCTTAGTTACTCGTCCCAATTGCTCACCCAGTCTGCCACTTTTTCTTACTGTGGCCAGTCTGCCAGAAGCGATATGTCACTCGTTGTGTATCTTAAGAGATTCATCGTTACTCCTTCCATAGTTTACTGGTATTCTCTGATTCAATACCTCCCGTGACGAAACATTGGCTTTCTTAATAGTGCAATACTTCTTCCTCCCAGTTGCTCACACAGTCTACTACTTTTTGTGTAGTTTTTGTCTGCCAGGAACTATAATTCACTAGTTGTGTATCATAAAAGAGTCATCGTTTCTCCTCCTAGGGGTTATTCGAGATTTCTTAATCCAAACCCCTAGTAACGAGGCATTGGCTACCTTAAGAGAGTCATAGTTACTCGTCCCAATTGCTCACCTAGTCTGCCACTTTTTCTTACTGTGGCCAGTCTGCCTGAAGCGATATGTAACTCGTTGTGTATCTTAAGAGATTCATCGTTACTCTCTCCATAGGTTACTCGTATTCTCTGATTCAATACCTCTCGTGACGAAACATTGGCTTTCTTAATAGTGCCATACTTCTTCCTCCCAGTTGCTCACACAGTTTACTACTTTTTGTGTACTTGCCAGTCTGCCAGAAACGATATGTCACTAGTTGTGTATCAAAAAAGAGTCATCGTTTCACCTCCTAGGGTTTATTCGAGATTTCTTAATCCAAACCCCTAGTAACGAGGCATTGGCTACCTTAAGAGAGTCATAGTTACTCGTCCCAATTGCTCACCCAGTCTGCCACTTTTTCTTACTGTGGCCAGTCTGCCAGAAGCGATATGTCACTCGTTGTGTATCTTAAGAGATTCATCGTTACTCCCTCCTTAGGTTACTCGTATTCTCTGATTCAATACCTCTCGTGACGAAACATTGGATTTCTTAATAGTGCCATACTTCTTCCTCCCAGTTGCTCACACAGTTTACTACTTTTTGTGTACTTGCCAGTCTGCCAGAAGCGATATGTCACTCGTTGTGTATCTTAAGAGATTCATTGTTACTCCCTCCATAGGTTACTCGTATTCTCTGATTCAATATATCTCGTGACGAATCACTGGCTTTCTTAATAGTGCCATACTTCTTCCTCTCAGTTGCTCACACAGTTTACTACTTTTTGTGTACTTGCCAGTCTGCCAGAAGCGATATGTCACTAGTTGTGTATCATAAAAGAGTCATCGTTTCTCCTCCTAGGGGTTATTCGAGATTTCTTAATCCAAACCCCTAGTAACAAGGCACTGGCTACCTTAAGAGAGTCATAGTTACTCGTCCCAATTGCTCACCCAGTCTGCCACTTTTTCTTACTGTGGCCAGTCTGCCAGAAGCGATATGTCACTCGTTGTGTATCTTAAGAGATTCATCGTTACTCCCTCCATAGGTTACTCTTATTCTCTGATTCAATACCTCTCGTGACGAAACATTGGCTTTCTTAATAGTGCCATACTTCTTCCTCCCAGTTGCTCACACAGTTTACTACTTTTTGTGAACTTGCCAGTCTGCCAGAAGCGATATGTCACTAGTTGTGTATCAAAAAAGAGTCATCGTTTCACCTCCTAGGGATTATTCGAGATTTCTTAATCCAAACCCCTAGTAACGAGGCATTGGCTACCTTAAGAGAGTCATAGTTACTCGTCCCAATTGCTCACCCAGTCTGCAAATTTTCTTACTGTGGCCAGTCTGCCAGAAGCGATATGTCACTCGTTGTGTATATTAAGAGATTCATCGTTACTCCCTCCATAGGTTACTCGTATTCTCTGATTCAATATATCTCGTGACGAATCACTGGCTTTCTTAATAGTGCCATACTTCTTCCTCCCAGTTGCTCACACAGTTTACTACTTTTTGTGTACTTGCCAGTCTGCCAGAAGCGATATGTCAGTAGTTGTGTATCATAAAAGAGTCATCGTTTCACCTCCTAGGGATTATTCGAGATTTCTTAATCCAAACCCCTAGTAACGAGGCATTGGCTACCTTAAGAGAGTCATAGTTACTCGTCCCAATTGCTCACCCAGTCTGCCACTTTTTCTTACTGTGGCCAGTCTGCCAGAAGCGATATGTCACTCGTTGTGTATCTTAAGAGATTCATCGTTACTCCTTCCATAGGTTACTGGTATTCTCTGATTCAATACCTCTCGTGACGAATCATTGGCTTTCTTATTAGTGCCATACTTCTTCCTCCCAGTTGCTCACACAGTTTACTACTTTTTGTGTACTTGCCAGTCTGCCAGAAGCGATATGTCACTAGTTGTGTATCAAAAAAGAGTCATCGTTTCACCTCCTAGGGTTTATTCGACATTTCTTAATCCAGCCCCTAGTAACGAGGCATTGGCTACCTTAAGAGAGTCATAGTTACTCGTCCCAATTGCTCACCCAGTCTGCCACTTTTTCTTACTGTAGCCAGTCTGCCAGAAGCGATATGTCACTCGTTGTGTATCTTAAGAGATTCATCGTTACTCCCTCCATAGGTTACTCGTATTCTCTGATTCAATATATCTCGTGACGAATCACTGGCTTTCTTAATAGTGCCATACTTCTTCCTCCCAGTTGCTCACACAGTTTACTACTTTTTGTGTACTTGCCAGTCTGCCAGAAGCGATATGTCAGTAGTTGTGTATCATAAAAGAGTAATCGTTTCACCTCCTAGGGGTTATTCGAGATTTCTTAATCCAAACCCCTAGTAACGAGGCATTGGCTACCTTAAGAAAGTCATAGTTACTCGTCCCAATTGCTCACCCAGTCTGCCACTTTTTCTTACTGTGGCCAGTCTGCCAGAAGCGATATGTCACTCGTTGTGTATCTTAAGAGATTCATCGTTACTCCCTCCATAGGTTACTCGTATTCTCTGATTCAATACCTCTCGTGACGAAACATTGGCTTTCTTAATAGTGCCATACTTCTTCCTCCCAGTTGCTCACACATTTTACAACTTTTTGTGTACTTGCCAGTCTGCCAGAAGCGATATGTCACTAGTTGTGTATCAAAAAAGAGTCATCGTTTCACCTCCTAGGGTTTATTCGAGATTTCTTAATCCAAACCTCTAGTAACGAGGCATTGGCTACCTTAAGAGAGTCATAGTTACTCGTCCCAATTGCTCACCCAGTCTGCCACTTTTTCTTACTGTGGCCAGTCTGCCAGAAGCGATATGTCACTCGTTGTGTATCTTAAGAGATTCATCGTTACTCCCTCCTTAGGTTACTCGTATTCTCTGATTCAATACCTCTCGTGACGAAAAATTCGCTATCTTAATAGTGCAATACTTCTTCCTCCCAGATGCTCACACAGTCTACTACTTTTTGTGTAGTTTTTGTCTGCCAGAAACTATAATTCACTAGTTGTGTATCATAAAAGTATCATCGTTTCTCCTCCTAGGGTTCATTCGAGATTTCTTAATCCAAACCCTTAGTAACGAGGCATTGGCTACCATAAGAGAGTCATAGTTACTCGTCCCAATTGCTCACCCAGTCTGCCACTTTTTCTTACTGTGGCCAGTCTGCCAGAAGCGATATGTCACTCGTTGTGTATCTTAAGAGATTCATCGTTATTCCCTCCATAGGTTACTCGTATTCTCTGATTCAATACCTCTCGTGAGGAAACATTGGCTTTCTTAATAGTGCCATACTTCTTCCTCCCAGTTGCTCACACAGTTTACTACTTTTTGTGTACTTGCCAGTCTGCCAGAAGCGATATGTCACTAGTTGTGTATCAAAAAAGAGTCATCGTTTCACCTCCTAGGGTGTATTCGAGATTTCTTAATCCAAACCCCTAGTAACGAGGCATTGGCTACCTTAAGAGAGTCATAGTTACTCTTCCCAATTGCTCACCCAGTCTGCCACTTTTTCTTACTGTGGCCAGTCTGCCAGAAGCGATATGTCACTCGTTGTGTATCTTAAGAGATTCATCGTTACTCCTTCCATAGGTTACTGGTATTCTCTGATTCAATATATCTCGTGACGAAAAATTCGCTATCTTAATAGTGCAATACTTCTTCCTCCCAGTTGCTCACACAGTCTACTACTTTTTGTGTAGTTTTTGTCTGCCAGGACCTATAATTCACTAGTTGTGTATCAAAAAAGTGTCATCGTTTCTCCTCCTAGAGGTCATTCGAGATTTGTTAATCCAAACCCCTATTAACGAGGCATTGGCTACCTTAAGAGAGTCTTAGTTACTCGTCCCAATTGCTCACCCAGTCTGCCACTTTTTCTTACTGTGGCCAGTCTGCCAGAAGCGATATGTCACTCGTTGTGTATCTTAAGAGATTCATCGTTACTCCTTCCATAGTTTACTGGTATTCTCTGATTCAATACCTCCCGTGACGAAACATTGGCTTTCTTAATAGTGCAATACTTCTTCCTCCCAGTTGCTCACACAGTCTACTACTTTTTGTGTAGTTTTTGTCTGCCAGGAACTATAATTCACTAGTTGTGTATCATAAAAGAGTCATCGTTTCTCCTCCTAGGGGTTATTCGAGATTTCTTAATCCAAACCCCTAGTAACGAGGCATTGGCTACCTTAAGAGAGTCATAGTTACTCGTCCCAATTGCTCACCTAGTCTGCCACTTTTTCTTACTGTGGCCAGTCTGCCTGAAGCGATATGTAACTCGTTGTGTATCTTAAGAGATTCATCGTTACTCTCTCCATAGGTTACTCGTATTCTCTGATTCAATACCTCTCGTGACGAAACATTGGCTTTCTTAATAGTGCCATACTTCTTCCTCCCAGTTGCTCACACAGTTTACTACTTTTTGTGTACTTGCCAGTCTGCCAGAAACGATATGTCACTAGTTGTGTATCAAAAAAGAGTCATCGTTTCACCTCCTAGGGTTTATTCGAGATTTCTTAATCCAAACCCCTAGTAACGAGGCATTGGCTACCTTAAGAGAGTCATAGTTACTCGTCCCAATTGCTCACCCAGTCTGCCACTTTTTCTTACTGTGGCCAGTCTGCCAGAAGCGATATGTCACTCGTTGTGTATCTTAAGAGATTCATCGTTACTCCCTCCTTAGGTTACTCGTATTCTCTGATTCAATACCTCTCGTGACGAAACATTGGATTTCTTAATAGTGCCATACTTCTTCCTCCCAGTTGCTCACACAGTTTACTACTTTTTGTGTACTTGCCAGTCTGCCAGAAGCGATATGTCACTCGTTGTGTATCTTAAGAGATTCATTGTTACTCCCTCCATAGGTTACTCGTATTCTCTGATTCAATATATCTCGTGACGAATCACTGGCTTTCTTAATAGTGCCATACTTCTTCCTCTCAGTTGCTCACACAGTTTACTACTTTTTGTGTACTTGCCAGTCTGCCAGAAGCGATATGTCACTAGTTGTGTATCATAAAAGAGTCATCGTTTCTCCTCCTAGGGGTTATTCGAGATTTCTTAATCCAAACCCCTAGTAACAAGGCACTGGCTACCTTAAGAGAGTCATAGTTACTCGTCCCAATTGCTCACCCAGTCTGCCACTTTTTCTTACTGTGGCCAGTCTGCCAGAAGCGATATGTCACTCGTTGTGTATCTTAAGAGATTCATCGTTACTCCCTCCATAGGTTACTCTTATTCTCTGATTCAATACCTCTCGTGACGAAACATTGGCTTTCTTAATAGTGCCATACTTCTTCCTCCCAGTTGCTCACACAGTTTACTACTTTTTGTGAACTTGCCAGTCTGCCAGAAGCGATATGTCACTAGTTGTGTATCAAAAAAGAGTCATCGTTTCACCTCCTAGGGATTATTCGAGATTTCTTAATCCAAACCCCTAGTAACGAGGCATTGGCTACCTTAAGAGAGTCATAGTTACTCGTCCCAATTGCTCACCCAGTCTGCAAATTTTCTTACTGTGGCCAGTCTGCCAGAAGCGATATGTCACTCGTTGTGTATATTAAGAGATTCATCGTTACTCCCTCCATAGGTTACTCGTATTCTCTGATTCAATATATCTCGTGACGAATCACTGGCTTTCTTAATAGTGCCATACTTCTTCCTCCCAGTTGCTCACACAGTTTACTACTTTTTGTGTACTTGCCAGTCTGCCAGAAGCGATATGTCAGTAGTTGTGTATCATAAAAGAGTCATCGTTTCACCTCCTAGGGATTATTCGAGATTTCTTAATCCAAACCCCTAGTAACGAGGCATTGGCTACCTTAAGAGAGTCATAGTTACTCGTCCCAATTGCTCACCCAGTCTGCCACTTTTTCTTACTGTGGCCAGTCTGCCAGAAGCGATATGTCACTCGTTGTGTATCTTAAGAGATTCATCGTTACTCCTTCCATAGGTTACTGGTATTCTCTGATTCAATACCTCTCGTGACGAATCATTGGCTTTCTTATTAGTGCCATACTTCTTCCTCCCAGTTGCTCACACAGTTTACTACTTTTTGTGTACTTGCCAGTCTGCCAGAAGCGATATGTCACTAGTTGTGTATCAAAAAAGAGTCATCGTTTCACCTCCTAGGGTTTATTCGACATTTCTTAATCCAGCCCCTAGTAACGAGGCATTGGCTACCTTAAGAGAGTCATAGTTACTCGTCCCAATTGCTCACCCAGTCTGCCACTTTTTCTTACTGTAGCCAGTCTGCCAGAAGCGATATGTCACTCGTTGTGTATCTTAAGAGATTCATCGTTACTCCCTCCATAGGTTACTCGTATTCTCTGATTCAATATATCTCGTGACGAATCACTGGCTTTCTTAATAGTGCCATACTTCTTCCTCCCAGTTGCTCACACAGTTTACTACTTTTTGTGTACTTGCCAGTCTGCCAGAAGCGATATGTCAGTAGTTGTGTATCATAAAAGAGTAATCGTTTCACCTCCTAGGGGTTATTCGAGATTTCTTAATCCAAACCCCTAGTAACGAGGCATTGGCTACCTTAAGAAAGTCATAGTTACTCGTCCCAATTGCTCACCCAGTCTGCCACTTTTTCATACTGTGGCCAGTCTGCCAGAAGCGATATGTCACTCGTTGTGTATCTTAAGAGATTCATCGTTACTCCCTCCATAGGTTACTCGTATTCTCTGATTCAATACCTCTCGTGACGAAACATTGGCTTTCTTAATAGTGCCATACTTCTTCCTCCCAGTTGCTCACACATTTTACAACTTTTTGTGTACTTGCCAGTCTGCCAGAAGCGATATGTCACTAGTTGTGTATCAAAAAAGAGTCATCGTTTCACCTCCTAGGGTTTATTCGAGATTTCTTAATCCAAACCTCTAGTAACGAGGCATTGGCTACCTTAAGAGAGTCATAGTTACTCGTCCCAATTGCTCACCCAGTCTGCCACTTTTTCTTACTGTGGCCAGTCTGCCAGAAGCGATATGTCACTCGTTGTGTATCTTAAGAGATTCATCGTTACTCCCTCCTTAGGTTACTCGTATTCTCTGATTCAATACCTCTCGTGACGAAACATTGGATATCTTAATAGTGCCATACTTCTTCCTCCCAGTTGCTCACACAGTTTACTACTTTTTGTGTACTTGCCAGTCTGCCAGAAGCGATATGTCACTAGTTGTGTATCATAAAAGAGTCATCGTTTCTCCTCCTAGGGGTCATTCGAGATTTCTTAATCCAAACCCCTAGTAACGAGGCATTGGCTACCTTAAGAGAGTCATAGTTACTCGTCCCAATTGCTCACCGAGTCTGCCACTTTTTCTTACTGTGGCCAGTCTGCCAGAAGCGATATGTCACTCGTTGTGTATCTTAAGAGATTCATTGTTACTCCCTCCATAGGTTACTCGTATTCTCTGATTCAATATATCTCGTGACGAATCACTGGCTTTCTTAATAGTGCCATACTTCTTCCTCCCAGTTGCTCACACAGTTTACTACTTTTTGTGTACTTGCCAGTCTGCCAGAAGCGATATGTCACTAGTTGTGTATCATAAAAGAGTCATCGTTTCTCCTCCTAGGGGTTATTCGAGATTTCTTAATCCAAACCCTAGTAACGAGGCACTGGCTACCTTAAGAGAGTCATAGTTACTCGTCCCAATTGCTCACCCAGTCTGCCACTTTTTCTTACTGTGGCCAGTCTGCCAGAAGCGATATGTCACTCGTTGTGTATCTTAAGAGATTCATCGTTACTCCCTCCATAGGTTACTCGTATTCTCTGATTCAATACCTCTCGTGACGAAACATTGGCTTTCTTAATAGTGCCATACTTCTTCCTCCCAGTTGCTCACACAGTTTACTACTTTTTGTGAACTTGCCAGTCTGCCAGAAGCGATATGTCACTAGTTGTGTATCAAAAAAGAGTCATCGTTTCACCTCCTAGGGATTATTCGAGATTTCTTAATCCAAACCCCTAGTAACGAGGCATTGGCTACCTTAAGAGAGTCATAGTTACTCGTCCCAATTGCTCACCCAGTCTGCAACTTTTTCTTACTGTGGCCAGTCTGCCAGAAGCGATATGTCACTCGTTGTGTATATTAAGAGATTCATCGTTACTCCCTCCATAGGTTACTCGTATTCTCTGATTCAATATATCTCGTGACGAATCACTGGCTTTCTTAATAGTGCCATACTTCTTCCTCCCAGTTGCTCACACAGTTTACTACTTTTTGTGTACTTGCCAGTCTGCCAGAAGCGATATGTCAGTAGTTGTGTATCATAAAAGAGTCATCGTTTCACCTCCTAGGGTTTATTCGAGATTTCTTAATCCAAACCCCTAGTAACGAGGCATTGGCTACCTTAAGAGAGTCATAGTTACTCGTCCCAATTGCTCACCCAGTCTGCCACTTTTTCTTACTGTGGCCAGTCTGCCAGAAGCGATATGTCACTCGTTGTGTATCTTAAGAGATTCATCGTTACTCCCTCCATAGGTTACTCGTATTCTCTGATTCAATATATCTCGTGACGAATCACTGGCTTTCTTAATAGTGCCATACTTCTTCCTCCCAGTTGCTCACACAGTTTACTACTTTTTGTGTACTTGCCAGTCTGCCAGAAGCGATATGTCAGTAGTTGTGTATCATAAAAGAGTAATCGTTTCACCTCCTAGGGGTTATTCGAGATTTCTTAATCCAAACCCCTAGTAACGAGGCATTGGCTACCTTAAGAAAGTCATAGTTACTCGTCCCAATTGCTCACCCAGTCTGCCACTTTTTCTTACTGTGGCCAGTCTGCCAGAAGCGATATGTCACTCGTGGTGTATCTTAAGAGATTCATCGTTACTCCCTCCATAGGTTACTCGTATTCTCTGATTCAATACCTCTCGTGACGAAACATTGGCTTTCTTAATAGTGCCATACTTCTTCCTCCCAGTTGCTCACACAGTTTACAACTTTTTGTGTACTTGCCAGTCTGCCAGAAGCGATATGTCACTAGTTGTGTATCAAAAAAGAGTCATCGTTTCACCTCCTAGGGTTTATTCGAGATTTCTTAATCCAAACCCCTAGTAACGAGGCATTGGCTACCTTAAGAGAGTCATAGTTACTCGTCCCAATTGCTCACCCAGTCTGCCACTTTTTCTTACTGTGGCCAGTCTGCCAGAAGCGATATGTCACTCGTTGTGTATCTTAAGAGATTCATCGTTACTCCCTCCTTAGGTTACTCGTATTCTCTGATTCAATACCTCTCGTGACGAAACATTGGATATCTTAATAGTGCCATACTTCTTCCTCCCAGTTGTTCACACAGTTTACTACTTTTTGTGTACTTGCCAGTCTGCCAGAAGCGATATGTCACTAGTTGTGTATCATAAAAGAGTCATCGTTTCTCCTCCTAGGGGTCATTCGAGATTTCTTAATCCGAACCCCTAGTAACGAGGCATTGGCTACCTTAAGAGAGTCATAGTTACTCGTCCCAATTGCTCACCGAGTCTGCCACTTTTTCTTACTGTGGCCAGTCTGCCAGAAGCGATATGTCACTCGTTGTGTATCTTAAGAGATTCATTGTTACTCCCTCCATAGGTTACTCGTATTCTCTGATTCAATATATCTCGTGACGAATCACTGGCTTTCTTAATAGTGCCATACATCTTCCTCCCAGTTGCTCACACAGTTTACTACTTTTTGTGAACTTGCCAGTCTGCCAGAAGCGATATGTCACTAGTTGTGTATCAAAAAAGAGTCATCGTTTCACCTCCTAGGGATTATTCGAGATTTCTTAATCCAAACCCCTAGTAACGAGGCATTGGCTACCTTAAGAGAGTCATAGTTACTCGTCCCAATTGCTCACCCAGTCTGCAACTTTTTCTTACTGTGGCCAGTCTGCCAGAAGCGATATGTCACTCGTTGTGTATATTAAGAGATTCATCGTTACTCCCTCCATAGGTTACTCGTATTCTCTGATTCAATACCTCTCGTGACGAAACATTGGCTTTCTTAATAGTGCCATACTTCTTCCTCCCAGTTGCTCACACAGTTTACTACTTTTTGTGAACTTGCCAGTCTGCCAGAAGCGATATGTCACTAGTTGTGTATCAAAAAAGAGTCATCGTTTCACCTCCTAGGGATTATTCGAGATTTCTTAATCCAAACCCCTAGTAACGAGGCATTGGCTACCTTAAGAGAGTCATAGTTACTCGTCCCAATTGCTCACCCAGTCTGCCACTTTTTCTTACTGTGGCCAGTCTGCCAGAAGCGATATGTCACTCGTTGTGTATATTAAGAGATTCATCGTTACTCCCTCCATAGGTTACTCGTATTCTCTGATTCAATATATCTCGTGACGAATCACTGGCTTTCTTAATAGTGCCATACTTCTTCCTCCCAGTTGCTCACACAGTTTACTACTTTTTGTGTACTTGCCAGTCTGCCAGAAGCGATATGTCACTAGTTGTGTATCAAAAAAGAGTCATCGTTTCACCTCCTAGGGATTATTCGAGATTTCTTAATCCAAACCCCTAGTAACGAGGCATTGGCTACCTTAAGAGAGTCATAGTTACTCGTCCCAATTGCTCACCCAGTCTGCCACTTTTTCTTACTGTGGCCAGTCTGCCAGAAGCGATATGTCACTCGTTGTGTATCTTAAGAGATTCATCGTTACTCCCTCCATAGGTTACTCGTATTCTCTGATTCAATATATCTCGTGACGAATCACTGGCTTTCTTAATAGTGCCATACTTCTTCCTCCCAGTTGCTCACACAGTTTACTACTTTTTGTGTACTTGCCAGTCTGCCAGAAGCGATATGTCAGTAGTTGTGTATCATAAAAGAGTAATCGTTTCACCTCCTAGGGGTTATTCGAGATTTCTTAATCCAAACCCCTAGTAACGAGGCATTGGCTACCTTAAGAAAGTCATAGTTACTCGTCCCAATTGCTCACCCAGTCTGCCACTTTTTCTTACTGTGGCCAGTCTGCCAGAAGCGATATGTCACTCGTTGTGTATCTTAAGAGATTCATCGTTACTCCCTCCATAGGTTACTCGTATTCTCTGATTCAATACCTCTCGTGACGAAACATTGGCTTTCTTAATAGTGCCATACTTCTTCCTCCCAGTTGCTCACACAGTTTACTACTTTTTGTGTACTTGCCAGTCTGCCAGAACCGATATGTCACTAGTTGTGTATCATAAAAGAGTCATCGTTTCTCCTCCTAGGGGTCATTCGAGATTTCTTAATCCAAACCCCTAGTAACGAGGCATTGGCTACCTTAAGAGAGTCATAGTTACTCGTACCAATTGCTCACCCAGTCTGCCACTTTTTCTTACTGTGGCCAGTCTGCCAGAAGCGATATGTCACTCGTTGTGTATCTTAAGAGATTCATCGTTACTCCTTCCATAGGTTACTGGTATTCTCTGATTCAATACCTCTCGTGACGAAACATTGGCTTTCTTAATAGTGCAATACTTCTTCCTCCCAGTTGCTCACACAGTCTACTACTTTTTGTGTAGTTTTTGTCTGCCAGAAACTATAATTCACTTGTTGTGTATCATAAAAGAGTCATCGTTTCTCCTCCTAGGGGTCATTCGAGATTTCTTAATCCAAACCCCTAGTAACGAGGCATTGGCTACCTTAAGAGAGTCATAGTTACTCGTCCCAATTGCTCACCGAGTCTGCCACTTTTTCTTACTGTGGCCAGTCTGCCAGAAGCGATATGTCACTCGTTGTGTATCTTAAGAGATTCATTGTTACTCCCTCCATAGGTTACTCGTATTCTCTGATTCAATATATCTCGTGACGAATCACTGGCTTTCTTAATAGTGCCATACTTCTTCCTCCCAGTTGCTCACACAGTTTACTACTTTTTGTGTACTTGCCAGTCTGCCAGAAGCGATATGTCACTAGTTGTGTATCATAAAAGAGTCATCGTTTCTCCTCCTAGGGGTTATTCGAGATTTCTTAATCCAAACCCTAGTAACGAGGCACTGGCTACCTTAAGAGAGTCATAGTTACTCGTCCCAATTGCTCACCCAGTCTGCCACTTTTTCTTACTGTGGCCAGTCTGCCAGAAGCGATATGTCACTCGTTGTGTATCTTAAGAGATTCATCGTTACTCCCTCCATAGGTTACTCGTATTCTCTGATTCAATACCTCTCGTGACGAAACATTGGCTTTCTTAATAGTGCCATACTTCTTCCTCCCAGTTGCTCACACAGTTTACTACTTTTTGTGAACTTGCCAGTCTGCCAGAAGCGATATGTCACTAGTTGTGTATCAAAAAAGAGTCATCGTTTCACCTCCTAGGGATTATTCGAGATTTCTTAATCCAAACCCCTAGTAACGAGGCATTGGCTACCTTAAGAGAGTCATAGTTACTCGTCCCAATTGCTCACCCAGTCTGCAACTTTTTCTTACTGTGGCCAGTCTGCCAGAAGCGATATGTCACTCGTTGTGTATATTAAGAGATTCATCGTTACTCCCTCCATAGGTTACTCGTATTCTCTGATTCAATATATCTCGTGACGAATCACTGGCTTTCTTAATAGTGCCATACTTCTTCCTCCCAGTTGCTCACACAGTTTACTACTTTTTGTGTACTTGCCAGTCTGCCAGAAGCGATATGTCAGTAGTTGTGTATCATAAAAGAGTAATCGTTTCACCTCCTAGGGATTATTCGAGATTTCTTAATCCAAACCCCTAGTAACGAGGCATTGGCTACCTTAAGAGAGTCATAGTTACTCGTCCCAATTGCTCACCCAGTCTGCCACTTTTTCTTACTGTGGCCAGTCTGCCAGAAGCGATATGTCACTCGTTGTGTATCTTAAGAGATTCATCGTTACTCCTTCCATAGGTTACTGGTATTCTCTGATTCAATACCTCTCGTGACGAATCATTGGCTTTCTTAATAGTGCCATACTTCTTCCTCCCAGTTGCTCACACAGTTTACTACTTTTTGTGTACTTGCCAGTCTGCCAGAAGCGATATGTCACTAGTTGTGTATCAAAAAAGAGTCATCGTTTCACCTCCTAGGGTTTATTCGAGATTTCTTAATCCAAACCCCTAGTAACGAGGCATTGGCTACCTTAAGAGAGTCATAGTTACTCGTCCCAATTGCTCACCCAGTCTGCCACTTTTTCTTACTGTGGCCAGTCTGCCAGAAGCGATATGTCACTCGTTGTGTATCTTAAGAGATTCATCGTTACTCCCTCCATAGGTTACTCGTATTCTCTGATTCAATATATCTCGTGACGAATCACTGGCTTTCTTAATAGTGCCATACTTCTTCCTCCCAGTTGCTCACACAGTTTACTACTTTTTGTGTACTTGCCAGTCTGCCAGAAGCGATATGTCACTAGTTGTGTATCATAAAAGAGTCATCGTTTCTCCTCCTAGGGGTTATTCGAGATTTCTTAATCCAAACCCTAGTAACGAGGCACTGGCTACCTTAAGAGAGTCATAGTTACTCGTCCCAATTGCTCACCCAGTCTGCCACTTTTTCTTACTGTGGCCAGTCTGCCAGAAGCGATATGTCACTCGTTGTGTATCTTAAGAGATTCATCGTTACTCCCTCCATAGGTTACTCGTATTCTCTGATTCAATACCTCTCGTGACGAAACATTGGCTTTCTTAATAGTGCCATACTTCTTCCTCCCAGTTGCTCACACAGTTTACTACTTTTTGTGAACTTGCCAGTCTGCCAGAAGCGATATGTCACTAGTTGTGTATCAAAAAAGAGTCATCGTTTCACCTCCTAGGGATTATTCGAGATTTCTTAATCCAAACCCCTAGTAACGAGGCATTGGCTACCTTAAGAGAGTCATAGTTACTCGTCCCAATTGCTCACCCAGTCTGCAACTTTTTCTTACTGTGGCCAGTCTGCCAGAAGCGATATGTCACTCGTTGTGTATATTAAGAGATTCATCGTTACTCCCTCCATAGGTTACTCGTATTCTCTGATTCAATATATCTCGTGACGAATCACTGGCTTTCTTAATAGTGCCATACTTCTTCCTCCCAGTTGCTCACACAGTTTACTACTTTTTGTGTACTTGCCAGTCTGCCAGAAGCGATATGTCAGTAGTTGTGTATCATAAAAGAGTCATCGTTTCACCTCCTAGGGTTTATTCGAGATTTCTTAATCCAAACCCCTAGTAACGAGGCATTGGCTACCTTAAGAGAGTCATAGTTACTCGTCCCAATTGCTCACCCAGTCTGCCACTTTTTTTTACTGTGGCCAGTCTGCCAGAAGCGATATGTCACTCGTTGTGTATCTTAAGAGATTCATCGTTACTCCCTCCATAGGTTACTCGTATTCTCTGATTCAATATATCTCGTGACGAATCACTGGCTTTCTTAATAGTGCCATACTTCTTCCTCCCAGTTGCTCACACAGTTTACTACTTTTTGTGTACTTGCCAGTCTGCCAGAAGCGATATGTCAGTAGTTGTGTATCATAAAAGAGTAATCGTTTCACCTCCTAGGGGTTATTCGAGATTTCTTAATCCAAACCCCTAGTAACGAGGCATTGGCTACCTTAAGAAAGTCATAGTTACTCGTCCCAATTGCTCACCCAGTCTGCCACTTTTTCTTACTGTGGCCAGTCTGCCAGAAGCGATATGTCACTCGTGGTGTATCTTAAGAGATTCATCGTTACTCCCTCCATAGGTTACTCGTATTCTCTGATTCAATACCTCTCGTGACGAAACATTGGCTTTCTTAATAGTGCCATACTTCTTCCTCCCAGTTGCTCACACAGTTTACAACTTTTTGTGTACTTGCCAGTCTGCCAGAAGCGATATGTCACTAGTTGTGTATCAAAAAAGAGTCATCGTTTCACCTCCTAGGGTTTATTCGAGATTTCTTAATCCAAACCCCTAGTAACGAGGCATTGGCTACCTTAAGAGAGTCATAGTTACTCGTCCCAATTGCTCACCCAGTCTGCCACTTTTTCTTACTGTGGCCAGTCTGCCAGAAGCGATATGTCACTCGTTGTGTATCTTAAGAGATTCATCGTTACTCCTTCCATAGGTTACTGGTATTCTCTGATTCAATACCTCTCGTGACGAATCATTGGCTTTCTTAATAGTGCCATACTTCTTCCTCCCAGTTGCTCACACAGTTTACTACTTTTTGTGTACTTGCCAGTCTGCCAGAAGCGATATGTCACTAGTTGTGTATCAAAAAAGAGTCATCGTTTCACCTCCTAGGGTTTATTCGAGATTTCTTAATCCAAACCCCTAGTAACGAGGCATTGGCTACCTTAAGAGAGTCATAGTTACTCGTCCCAATTGCTCACCCAGTCTGCCACTTTTTCTTACTGTGGCCAGTCTGCCAGAAGCGATATGTCACTCGTTGTGTATCTTAAGAGATTCATCGTTACTCCCTCCATAGGTTACTCGTATTCTCTGATTCAATATATCTCGTGACGAATCACTGGCTTTCTTAATAGTGCCATACTTCTTCCTCCCAGTTGCTCACACAGTTTACTACTTTTTGTGTACTTGCCAGTCTGCCAGAAGCGATATGTCACTAGTTGTGTATCATAAAAGAGTCATCGTTTCTCCTCCTAGGGGTTATTCGAGATTTCTTAATCCAAACCCTAGTAACGAGGCACTGGCTACCTTAAGAGAGTCATAGTTACTCGTCCCAATTGCTCACCCAGTCTGCCACTTTTTCTTACTGTGGCCAGTCTGCCAGAAGCGATATGTCACTCGTTGTGTATCTTAAGAGATTCATCGTTACTCCCTCCATAGGTTACTCGTATTCTCTGATTCAATACCTCTCGTGACGAAACATTGGCTTTCTTAATAGTGCCATACTTCTTCCTCCCAGTTGCTCACACAGTTTACTACTTTTTGTGAACTTGCCAGTCTGCCAGAAGCGATATGTCACTAGTTGTGTATCAAAAAAGAGTCATCGTTTCACCTCCTAGGGATTATTCGAGATTTCTTAATCCAAACCCCTAGTAACGAGGCATTGGCTACCTTAAGAGAGTCATAGTTACTCGTCCCAATTGCTCACCCAGTCTGCAACTTTTTCTTACTGTGGCCAGTCTGCCAGAAGCGATATGTCACTCGTTGTGTATATTAAGAGATTCATCGTTACTCCCTCCATAGGTTACTCGTATTCTCTGATTCAATATATCTCGTGACGAATCACTGGCTTTCTTAATAGTGCCATACTTCTTCCTCCCAGTTGCTCACACAGTTTACTACTTTTTGTGTACTTGCCAGTCTGCCAGAAGCGATATGTCAGTAGTTGTGTATCATAAAAGAGTCATCGTTTCACCTCCTAGGGTTTATTCGAGATTTCTTAATCCAAACCCCTAGTAACGAGGCATTGGCTACCTTAAGAGAGTCATAGTTACTCGTCCCAATTGCTCACCCAGTCTGCCACTTTTTCTTACTGTGGCCAGTCTGCCAGAAGCGATATGTCACTCGTTGTGTATCTTAAGAGATTCATCGTTACTCCCTCCATAGGTTACTCGTATTCTCTGATTCAATATATCTCGTGACGAATCACTGGCTTTCTTAATAGTGCCATACTTCTTCCTCCCAGTTGCTCACACAGTTTACTACTTTTTGTGTACTTGCCAGTCTGCCAGAAGCGATATGTCAGTAGTTGTGTATCATAAAAGAGTAATCGTTTCACCTCCTAGGGGTTATTCGAGATTTCTTAATCCAAACCCCTAGTAACGAGGCATTGGCTACCTTAAGAAAGTCATAGTTACTCGTCCCAATTGCTCACCCAGTCTGCCACTTTTTCTTACTGTGGCCAGTCTGCCAGAAGCGATATGTCACTCGTGGTGTATCTTAAGAGATTCATCGTTACTCCCTCCATAGGTTACTCGTATTCTCTGATTCAATACCTCTCGTGACGAAACATTGGCTTTCTTAATAGTGCCATACTTCTTCCTCCCAGTTGCTCACACAGTTTACAACTTTTTGTGTACTTGCCAGTCTGCCAGAAGCGATATGTCACTAGTTGTGTATCAAAAAAGAGTCATCGTTTCACCTCCTAGGGTTTATTCGAGATTTCTTAATCCAAACCCCTAGTAACGAGGCATTGGCTACCTTAAGAGAGTCATAGTTACTCGTCCCAATTGCTCACCCAGTCTGCCACTTTTTCTTACTGTGGCCAGTCTGCCAGAAGCGATATGTCACTCGTTGTGTATCTTAAGAGATTCATCGTTACTCCCTCCTTAGGTTACTGGTATTCTCTGATTCAATACCTCTCGTGACGAAACATTGGATATCTTAATAGTGCCATACTTCTTCCTCCCAGTTGCTCACACAGTTTACTACTTTTTGTGTACTTGCCAGTCTGCCAGAAGCGATATGTCACTAGTTGTGTATCATAAAAGAGTCATCGTTTCTCCTCCTAGGGGTCATTCGAGATTTCTTAATCCAAACCCCTAGTAACGAGGCATTGGCTACCTTAAGAGAGTCATAGTTACTCGTCCCAATTGCTCACCGAGTCTGCCACTTTTTCTTACTGTGGCCAGTCTGCCAGAAGCGATATGTCACTCGTTGTGTATCTTAAGAGATTCATTGTTACTCCCTCCATAGGTTACTCGTATTCTCTGATTCAATATATCTCGTGACGAATCACTGGCTTTCTTAATAGTGCCATACATCTTCCTCCCAGTTGCTCACACAGTTTACTACTTTTTGTGAACTTGCCAGTCTGCCAGAAGCGATATGTCACTAGTTGTGTATCAAAAAAGAGTCATCGTTTCACCTCCTAGGGATTATTCGAGATTTCTTAATCCAAACCCCTAGTAACGAGGCATTGGCTACCTTAAGAGAGTCATAGTTACTCGTCCCAATTGCTCACCCAGTCTGCAACTTTTTCTTACTGTGGCCAGTCTGCCAGAAGCGATATGTCACTCGTTGTGTATATTAAGAGATTCATCGTTACTCCCTCCATAGGTTACTCGTATTCTCTGATTCAATACCTCTCGTGACGAAACATTGGCTTTCTTAATAGTGCCATACTTCTTCCTCCCAGTTGCTCACACAGTTTACTACTTTTTGTGAACTTGCCAGTCTGCCAGAAGCGATATGTCACTAGTTGTGTATCAAAAAAGAGTCATCGTTTCACCTCCTAGGGATTATTCGAGATTTCTTAATCCAAACCCCTAGTAACGAGGCATTGGCTACCTTAAGAGAGTCATAGTTACTCGTCCCAATTGCTCACCCAGTCTGCAACTTTTTCTTACTGTGGCCAGTCTGCCAGAAGCGATATGTCACTCGTTGTGTATATTAAGAGATTCATCGTTACTCCCTCCATAGGTTACTCGTATTCTCTGATTCAATATATCTCGTGACGAATCACTGGCTTTCTTAATAGTGCCATACTTCTTCCTCCCAGTTGCTCACACAGTTTACTACTTTTTGTGTACTTGCCAGTCTGCCAGAAGCGATATGTCACTAGTTGTGTATCAAAAAAGAGTCATCGTTTCACCTCCTAGGGATTATTCGAGATTTCTTAATCCAAACCCCTAGTAACGAGGCATTGGCTACCTTAAGAGAGTCATAGTTACTCGTCCCAATTGCTCACCCAGTCTGCCACTTTTTCTTACTGTGGCCAGTCTGCCAGAAGCGATATGTCACTCGTTGTGTATCTTAAGAGATTCATCGTTACTCCCTCCATAGGTTACTCGTATTCTCTGATTCAATATATCTCGTGACGAATCACTGGCTTTCTTAATAGTGCCATACTTCTTCCTCCCAGTTGCTCACACAGTTTACTACTTTTTGTGTACTTGCCAGTCTGCCAGAAGCGATATGTCAGTAGTTGTGTATCATAAAAGAGTAATCGTTTCACCTCCTAGGGGTTATTCGAGATTTCTTAATCCAAACCCCTAGTAACGAGGCATTGGCTACCTTAAGAAAGTCATAGTTACTCGTCCCAATTGCTCACCCAGTCTGCCACTTTTTCTTACTGTGGCCAGTCTGCCAGAAGCGATATGTCACTCGTTGTGTATCTTAAGAGATTCATCGTTACTCCCTCCATAGGTTACTCGTATTCTCTGATTCAATACCTCTCGTGACGAAACATTGGCTTTCTTAATAGTGCCATACTTCTTCCTCCCAGTTGCTCACACAGTTTACTACTTTTTGTGTACTTGCCAGTCTGCCAGAACCGATATGTCACTAGTTGTGTATCATAAAAGAGTCATCGTTTCTCCTCCTAGGGGTCATTCGAGATTTCTTAATCCAAACCCCTAGTAACGAGGCATTGGCTACCTTAAGAGAGTCATAGTTACTCGTACCAATTGCTCACCCAGTCTGCCACTTTTTCTTACTGTGGCCAGTCTGCCAGAAGCGATATGTCACTCGTTGTGTATCTTAAGAGATTCATCGTTACTCCTTCCATAGGTTACTGGTATTCTCTGATTCAATACCTCTCGTGACGAAACATTGGCTTTCTTAATAGTGCAATACTTCTTCCTCCCAGTTGCTCACACAGTCTACTACTTTTTGTGTAGTTTTTGTCTGCCAGAAACTATAATTCACTTGTTGTGTATCATAAAAGAGTCATCGTTTCTCCTCCTAGGGGTCATTCGAGATTTCTTAATCCAAACCCCTAGTAACGAGGCATTGGCTACCTTAAGAGAGTCATAGTTACTCGTCCCAATTGCTCACCGAGTCTGCCACTTTTTCTTACTGTGGCCAGTCTGCCAGAAGCGATATGTCACTCGTTGTGTATCTTAAGAGATTCATTGTTACTCCCTCCATAGGTTACTCGTATTCTCTGATTCAATATATCTCGTGACGAATCACTGGCTTTCTTAATAGTGCCATACTTCTTCCTCCCAGTTGCTCACACAGTTTACTACTTTTTGTGTACTTGCCAGTCTGCCAGAAGCGATATGTCACTAGTTGTGTATCATAAAAGAGTCATCGTTTCTCCTCCTAGGGGTTATTCGAGATTTCTTAATCCAAACCCTAGTAACGAGGCACTGGCTACCTTAAGAGAGTCATAGTTACTCGTCCCAATTGCTCACCCAGTCTGCCACTTTTTCTTACTGTGGCCAGTCTGCCAGAAGCGATATGTCACTCGTAGTGTATCTTAAGAGATTCATCGTTACTCCCTCCATAGGTTACTCGTATTCTCTGATTCAATACCTCTCGTGACGAAACATTGGCTTTCTTAATAGTGCCATACTTCTTCCTCCCAGTTGCTCACACAGTTTACTACTTTTTGTGAACTTGCCAGTCTGCCAGAAGCGATATGTCACTAGTTGTGTATCAAAAAAGAGTCATCGTTTCACCTCCTAGGGATTATTCGAGATTTCTTAATCCAAACCCCTAGTAACGAGGCATTGGCTACCTTAAGAGAGTCATAGTTACTCGTCCCAATTGCTCACCCAGTCTGCAACTTTTTCTTACTGTGGCCAGTCTGCCAGAAGCGATATGTCACTCGTTGTGTATATTAAGAGATTCATCGTTACTCCCTCCATAGGTTACTCGTATTCTCTGATTCAATATATCTCGTGACGAATCACTGGCTTTCTTAATAGTGCCATACTTCTTCCTCCCAGTTGCTCACACAGTTTACTACTTTTTGTGTACTTGCCAGTCTGCCAGAAGCGATATGTCAGTAGTTGTGTATCATAAAAGAGTAATCGTTTCACCACCTAGGGATTATTCGAGATTTCTTAATCCAAACCCCTAGTAACGAGGCATTGGCTACCTTAAGAGAGTCATAGTTACTCGTCCCAATTGCTCACCCAGTCTGCCACTTTTTCTTACTGTGGCCAGTCTGCCAGAAGCGATATGTCACTCGTTGTGTATCTTAAGAGATTCATCGTTACTCCTTCCATAGGTTACTGGTATTCTCTGATTCAATACCTCTCGTGACGAATCATTGGCTTTCTTAATAGTGCCATACTTCTTCCTCCCAGTTGCTCACACAGTTTACTACTTTTTGTGTACTTGCCAGTCTGCCAGAAGCGATATGTCAGTAGTTGTGTATCATAAAAGAGTAATCGTTTCACCTCCTAGGGGTTATTCGAGATTTCTTAATCCAAACCCCTAGTAACGAGGCATTGGCTACCTTAAGAGAGTCATAGTTACTCGTCCCAATTGCTCACCCAGTCTGCCACTTTTTCTTACTGTGGCCAGTCTGCCAGAAGCGATATGTCACTCGTTGTGTATATTAAGAGATTCATCGTTACTCCCTCCATAGGTTACTCGTATTCTCTGATTCAATACCTCTCGTGACGAAACATTGGCTTTCTTAATAGTGCCATACTTCTTCCTCCCAGTTGCTCACACAGTTTACTACTTTTTGTGAACTTGCCAGTCTGCCAGAAGCGATATGTCACTAGTTGTGTATCAAAAAAGAGTCATCGTTTCACCTCCTAGGGATTATTCGAGATTTCTTAATCCAAACCCCTAGTAACGAGGCATTGGCTACCTTAAGAGAGTCATAGTTACTCGTCCCAATTGCTCACCCAGTCTGCAACTTTTTCTTACTGTGGCCAGTCTGCCAGAAGCGATATGTCACTCGTTGTGTATATTAAGAGATTCATCGTTACTCCCTCCATAGGTTACTCGTATTCTCTGATTCAATATATCTCGTGACGAATCACTGGCTTTCTTAATAGTGCCATACTTCTTCCTCCCAGTTGCTCACACAGTTTACTACTTTTTGTGTACTTGCCAGTCTGCCAGAAGCGATATGTCACTAGTTGTGTATCAAAAAAGAGTCATCGTTTCACCTCCTAGGGATTATTCGAGATTTCTTAATCCAAACCCCTAGTAACGAGGCATTGGCTACCTTAAGAGAGTCATAGTTACTCGTCCCAATTGCTCACCCAGTCTGCCACTTTTTCTTACTGTGGCCAGTCTGCCAGAAGCGATATGTCACTCGTTGTGTATCTTAAGAGATTCATCGTTACTCCCTCCATAGGTTACTCGTATTCTCTGATTCAATATATCTCGTGACGAATCACTGGCTTTCTTAATAGTGCCATACTTCTTCCTCCCAGTTGCTCACACAGTTTACTACTTTTTGTGTACTTGCCAGTCTGCCAGAAGCGATATGTCAGTAGTTGTGTATCATAAAAGAGTAATCGTTTCACCTCCTAGGGGTTATTCGAGATTTCTTAATCCAAACCCCTAGTAAC